>NC_045784.1:22326181-22626536 GCF_008692025.1 Phocoena sinus | reverse complement strand
CTTGAATCCAGGACTTTCAGCTCCCAGTGAGCTGTGATTCCCTGTATTTGCCTGCATCTTCAGTTTTGAAGCATTGGTTTTCCCTGTAACTTCAATTCTCTGATGGATCTAAGAAGAGTTGTTGATTTTGAGTTTGTTCAGCTTTTTGTCATTGTGAGGATGGGAGTGATGACTTCCAAGATGTTCACGTGGCAGAGCAGGAAGATCCTTGTCAAATAGTAGAGGTGGTACCATATATCTGCGTCTTGTTTCTTATTTTATTGGGAATTCTGATAACATTCCACATTTAAGTATGTTTAATACGTATAGATTTTACAGAAGAGTAATTCCCTACTAATGTGAGTTTGCTAAAAGTTATTACCATGGACCGGTGTAAAATTTTTATCAAAGGCCCTTTCTTTACCCCTGCATATAATTAAATTGTGATTTATACTAAGAAATATATATTTGGTCTTTGTCCCCAGAGCTGCTAAAACTGTTGGGGTTTCCTAAGTGAAAAGAGCAAGAAAGGTGAAAGGAGTGTTTCATGTTACTGGTAACAAGCCCCTTTCAACCACACCTGAGTTTATGTTAATGAGGTGACTTTTGGAAAGCCCCTAAGGGTGGGGGGCTGCCTTGGGGACCCACCATGTGATCAGGGGCTAGGAACTTTCAGTCCTACCCTCTGACCTGTGAGGGAAGAAGGGCTGGAGATTGACTTAATTACCAGTGGCCAATGCTTTAATAAATTATGCCTGTGTAATGAAGCCTGCGTAAGAATCCTAACCAAAACGGCCTGGAGAGCTTTCAGTTTGCTGAACCCATGTAGGTGCTATGACGGTGATGAAGCTGGAGAGGGCATGAGAGCTCCACACCCCTTCCCCGCACCTCACTCTAAACATCTCTTCCATTTGGCTGTTAGGGAGTCACATCCTTTTATAATAATCCAGTAATCTAGTAAGTACACTGTTTCCTTGAGTTCTTTGAGCCATTTTAGAAAATTACCAAACTCAGGGAGGGGGCTGTGGGAGCCCCCAATTTATAGCCAGTCAGTCAGAATTATGGGAGACCTGGGTTTGGATTAAGTGTAGGGCAATCTTGTGGGAATGAGCCCTTACCTTGTGGGATCTGATGCTAACTGCAGGTAGGTATTGTCAGAATTGAATTGAATTGTAGGATACTCAGCTGGTGGTAGAGAATTGGTTTGTGTGAGCAAAACAAAACAAAACAAAACAAAAAGCCCATTCATTTGGTGTCAACAGGCTTGAGAATAGAAGTGTAGAGACAAATATTCTTTCCCTTTAGAAATGCATTTTCTCCTTTCTCTGTTAGTGCGGTGATTTCCAACTGTCAGTATTTTCTAATATGATATCTTTGTGTTCCTTAGTCATAGCCCATTTCTTCATTTAATCACATGGTTATGTGTGAGTATCCTTTTATTGGGGCATTCTTATCTGGACTTTGTATCAAGGAGGGCTACCCTATTAAAATGGTTGATCCGTTTTCTATCTTTTTGTATGGTTTGGAAGAATTCAAATAAGGTGGTGATTAGTTTTTCCCTGATCATTTGGTGTGAGGGGGCTCCAAACCTGGATTGTCCTGGAACATTTTGATGGTGCTCTGGGTTTGGACTACATTTTTACTTTAGTGATTTATAGTTTGCTAAAAATTGTTCCATTTTACTTGGGTTTTCAAATTTAAAGGCATGATATTTATAATAAAAACAATCATATACAACATTACAGAGAATAAAATAATGAACCCAATATACCTGGAACTCAGCATCAAGGATCCTCAATAATTATAGGAAACAGCTTGTTCAGATTAAGGCTTATTGATTTACCAGTTTGTTTATTGGCAAGTTCACTCCTGAGACAAAGCTGTGTGCTTCCATTAAGAGATACATAGTGTCTGTTTTCTGCTTCCTGGTGGTATTGACAGGTAGTGAGGATCTTTACCCTTATCCATTAATCCATTAGGGGCTGTAGAATGGTAATTCACTCATTCTATCTTATTCTATCATTCCGTTGATTTTACATACATACATATACCTATATATTATATATATTATATATATAGTGGAATCAATCAATCTATTGATTGTATTATATATAATATTAAAAATATAACTCATTGATATATATCCACATAACATTTTAAAGTGAATAATTCAGTGGCATTACTGCATTCACAATGTTGTACGATCACGGCCTCTATCTTGCTCCAAACATATTCCTCATTCCAAAAGGTAACTGCTACCCGAAACCTGGGTTTGCGTCTTGGTGGGTGTCGAGCCAAATACACAGCCAAGTCAAAGAGCAGGAGAAGGAAGGATTTATTACTTGCAGCAAGGAAGGAGAACCCTGGGGATCTTCCCCAAAGCAGTGTTTCCCTGGACAGCAGAACTGGGGAAGTTTCAAGCTAAGGGTACATGCATATTCATGAAGGGGCTTGAGCAGAGGAGAATTCAGCCTAGAGCTGGGGCAAAGGTCAACAGAGTCCGAGCTTTATAGGGGTTTGAAGGCACAAGGGTCAGAGAAGATTACCGTCATCATTCCTTCGGTTCCAGTTGGTCTGGTGGTGGTTGACCATTCGAGGGGGGTTTGAATTCTGCAGAACAGCTGAAGATTGTGCTTCAGGCTAATCTTTACCCTTGAAAAGACTGGGAGTCTTAACAACTGATTTATTACCTTTGCTACTGTTACTACTCCTGCCTGATAACAGTCTTTTGTTGCTGCATTCTTTTATTCCCTTAAGATCATTATTACGGAGGTGTGTTCAAGGGCACACTTTGTCTCCAGGTTCACAAAATGATCTTAAAATGGCTTAGGCCAAAAATGGCTTCTCTTATGTCAAGAAAGCCATGCCTGGTTCTCTTTCTCCAGGGACCGCCTATCCTATCTGCTTACATAACCTCTTACCCTTCAAAAAGTTACTTCTCATTCATAGCTCTCCGTAGCCCCGGACATCCATCAATCTGCTTTCTGTCTCTATGAATTTGCTTATCCTGGACAATTCATGTAAATGGTGTCATATAATATGTGACCTTTTGTTTCTGACTCCTTTCATTTATCATTTATCATAACGTCTCCAAGGTTCATCCGTGGTCTCTCAGTTATCCGTACTTCATTCCCTTTCATGACTGAATAATATTCCGTTGTAAGAATATACCACATTTTGTTTGTCCGTTCATTCAGTGATGGAAATTTTGGGTTGTTTGCATTTTTTGGCTTTTATGAATAATGCTTCTTTGAATATTTGGGTACAAAGATTTGTTTAAATACAATTTTTAAGTTATTTTGGTTATATACCTAGGACTGGAATTACTGGGTCATACGGTAATTCTTTGTTTAAATTTGAGGAACTACCAAACTGTTTTCCAAAGAGGCTGAACCATTTGACATTCTTACCAGCAATGTATGAGGGATCCAATTTCTTCATATCCTCGCAAACACTTGTTATTTTCCATTTTTATACCCAACCTAGTGAAATGGTATCCCACTCTGTCTTTTTTGTATACATTTCCCTAGTGACTAATGATATTGAGCATCTTTTCAAGTACTGTTTGGCCACTGGTGTATCCTCTTTGTAGAAATGTCTATTCAGGTCCTCATCTCCAACTTATGAGGGAGGCTTTGGATATTGACCTCCTAGGTAAGCTCACTCATTGGTGTATTTATTCAGAGGCCAGTCTCAACACACCATTAACAGATTCCAGAGTTGGACTTGAGGGCACACTGGGGAAGTCTCAGGAGAAAGGAGCCCTAACGTGGGAAAGTGCTGGAGCTGAACACACGTGCTGGGACCAGGGCAGTGAGCTTTCAGGGAACCCTGGCGCGAGGGGCAGGAGGACTGTAGATAAATGAAGCCCACAGACAATCCCCAAATTACGGTTTACTCTTGTGTTAACCTTCCTTCATCAGGACCGTTTATAGTCCTTTGGCTACAGGGTTTTTTGTTTGCTTGCTTGCTTTTTATTGTTTAAATTGCCTGAAATACAGTTTGAAGTAGTGAGGAGACAAGTGAATTAAAGGATACTAGGTCTGCCTCAGGCCGGGAAGAGTGGAACAGTGTGGCCTCTAGACGAATTCAGACCAAGGGTCTACTCCCAGCTCCGTCACAAGTCTTGTGAACTTGAGAAAATTGCAAGTTCATCATCTGCAAAGTGAGTCTGATAAGCCCTACCTTGTAGAGCTGTTGTAATATACGTGATGTTTGTAAAGCACTTGCAACAATGGTCTTTCAAGAATGGCATCTATTACTACGATGACTATGACCCCAGACCATGATACCAACTCTTTGGGATTTTTTTCTTTAATCTCATGAGATGTCAGAAAATACGATTACGCAGCACCTTTGGAACGAACAAAACTGCTTAGACAGTGAAACTATGTAAAATTTCCCCAATTGTAAATATGTCATTTGAGTGTAGAGGGATCTCTCCCAGCTGGATGCTACTCAGAGGTTCTAGAATTTGTGTCAAGGACCAACAGCTTCCCTCCCAGGTGCCTTTGCATCCAAACCACCCCTATTTTCATTATAATTTCACCACCACCAAAAATTGTAGCCTTCATTTGGAGTTCCCCAGATTACACTTAAGGTAAGCAGTAGAACATCCCTTTAATGGAGTGGCCTCTGGCCCTTTGACCCCAGTGCAAAGAGTGCTATCACAGTGGCTTCTTGACCTCTCACTTCAAGGAAGTATCATCCTTGTTTCTCAGAAACTCCCTGGAGGCGATGGGACTAAAACACCTAGTTTGTGCACTGTGCTCACCTGCACTGGGACGGGAACACGGAAGCCATTTTATTCCTGCCCCGGGTGGAGATTCTCTCTGTTTTACCCACAGTCCCAAAGTAAAAATTCAGGGTCAGCTTCCATTCCAGTCTTGAGTCTGTCAGCTCTGAGGCCCACCATCTAAGGGTCCCACCCTCCCCCACCACAATTCACTCAGCCTCATTTAGCCCACCATCCCGCCTAACTTAAAATCACCTCCTCAAGGGAACTGCAGTGTCCCAAAGCTCCAGACTTCCTTGCTTCAGAGCATTTACACTTGACTGCTCTCATCTGGAACCTCCTCTCTTTCTCACCCCTTGTTTTAACTTGCCATTTATTTAGGTCTCAGAGTGTGTCTCACCATCTTCTTGATATGGCAGCAGCTCCTAGGCTCTGAAGGTCTCTGGACAGTGGCTCAGTCTTCTTTTTCTTGCCATCCCCAGTTCTGCCACGGAGCCTTCCAAAGAGTAGATGCTCAATTAATGGTTGGAAATAAGAGTGGCAACGATAAGGATGTCTACTTTATTATTGTTTAATTTCCCTCACAATCTTGAATAATGTAAGAAAACATCTTTCAGTTTTACAAAAAGAAGCACTAAAAGAATAAAACAAACCAAAAACGTACCACCATGTACGCTTTTTCTTTTCTTTTTTTACTTGACCCACATGATTTTACTGCCGAGTCTATTCACAGTTCCATGGAAATCCCTCTTCCATTGCTGTGTTTTCTTGTTCTAGGTCATAAAAAAAAAAATGGAAGGTTTTTAAATTTGTTTTATGAAATATCAAAACTTTAACTTGTACCTGATAAAAGTAATGAATATGCGATCCATACTGTCACCAGCAGAATGGCGATGTCCTGGGCTCTTACCCTCCCAAAGAGGAAGAATTCAGTCGAGAGGCAAAGAGCAGTTTTAAGTAGCAAGAGTTCAGTTAAGCAGAGCAAAGGTACGCTCCCGAGAAAGCAGGAGAGCGGGCTGTCTGGAAACCAGAAGCAGCCCCACAATGGGGTAGGGCTGTGTTTTGTAGAGTGGTGGTCCCTCCCTGTGTCCTGTGTTATTTGACTGACGAGTCTATTGACAGCTTTAGGCTATATAACTTTCCTGCTAGTATGCAGGCACTTACCCATAAGCACCCAAGCAGAACCCATGGGGTGGGGCGGGGAAGCAAAAGCCGCAATGCTAAGTTATTACAAATGAGGCGTAATGAACCCTGGGTTACCTTGAGTCACCTTGTAGGTCTTGGTGCGCCTGCGTCAACCTGTGCTGACGGTTTTGTCTTGCTTGGTCCTGGTATGGCTGGAAACCTAGCAGTGGTCCTTGACCACGACAGGCAGGATCTCTGGGCATGCTGTAACCACCAGTGTCCAGGTAGGGGAGGGAAAGGCGAACCGTCCAGGATGGGGCAGGCCCGCTCATGAGTGACTCGCTATCTTCATCTTGGCTCTGGGCACCCTCATCAGATGCTGGGCATGAAACCCCTGCATCACGAGAGTTCGTGGCTGGGGCTCCCTGAGGCTTCTGGTGAGTGCCAGCAGCAGGGGAGCTCGGGGGAGTACCCCGAGAAACAGAAGCGGGGGAGGCGGGCGACTCTTGTATCTCTTTTGCCGCCGCCACCGCCGCCTCAGTGGCCTGGGCATCCTTGAGACTCTGAGTCTCCCCGTGGGCCTGGTGGCGTTTCTCGCGGGCACGGCGCTTGCTCTTCCGGCCCCGAGGCATGATGACACAGGTCAGGGCCAGCAGCCGGGAGTGTGGGCAGGAAGGCAGGCAACGAGGGCACCTGGGGGAGGGACAAGGAGATGCTGTGAGCACCTTCAGCGGGGAGATTCCTCCCTGGCTTTAACCAAGGCCGCCTCTGCAGGGTCCTTGAGGGGACTGCTCGAGGACCCACAGGGCTCCTGTTCTCCTGCTCAGCCTGTCCCCTGAGACCCCTGTGGAGGACGGTAGAGTGAGCCTTGGGCCACAGCCAGCCAGCCCTGCCTGCGTGGTACGGGGGTGACAGAAGGGGCTGCCAGTGGGACGTTACGTGTTCTCGGGCGGGGAGTCTGCTCAGTTCATCTTCGGGATCTTTAGGTGGACGGCAGCCAGGGCCTGGGCTTCCTCCCCTCCGTTGCTCTGCCGTTGACACCTCAGTGGTCCCGGGGACCCATGAGGAGGAAGTGAGGGGTGGCCCAGCTCACCGGCCTGACAGGGGGAACACAGTACTGACAGCTCTGTGGAGTCCTTTCTATCCTGGGATCACTGGGTCCTCAGTCCCTATTCAGTGCTCTCAGTTGGCTTCACGTAGGGCCTGGGACCCACCCTTCTGCCCTCTGATGGCTTTACCTTCAGGCTAAGGGTCTCACCTCCCTCAGACCTGATGTAAAGGAGCCTCGGCCCGATCTCCCTGTCCTGAGCCTTCAAGTGCTGAAAGCAGGGGCAAGGCTAGACTCTTTGTCGTCCCCACAGCTCAGCGGGTGGGGCATGTTCCCCCTAGTCGTCACTCAGGGTTCTCAGTTTGACTCCTGGGAAAGCCTGTGGCTCCTGTCTGTTTACCTGAGGACATGTGCTCATAGAAAGGCCCACCGCTCTCTGAGAGCCAACAGAAGAAAGTGAGGGTAGCCTGATGTCCCACGTCTACCTGTGGTCTCTGAAGGCAGGAAGCTGGGGCCGGCAGATCCAGGCCTTATTATGCTTGGCCGCGCCGGTCCTCACTCAGGCCCTTCCTCAGCTTGACTCCTGGGAAGACCTATAATTTCTCCCCCTCTTCACCTATTACTGTCCCCACTTCTCTGTCACCCTGGGAGGAGTTAAGGGTTGCCTCTGCTCGGCCTGACATCTCTCCAGGCGTCTCCCAGGACTGACAGCAGGGGAGAGATGATGTGCTGCCCCCATCGTTATGGTTTTCATGCTCCACTCCAGCCTTAGGTCCTCACCCCAACTCCTGGCACAACCTGGAAATGTCCCCCGTGCTGAGTCAGCCAGCCTCGGAGCAAAGTCCTCACCACCCTGAGTCCCCAGAAGTAGAAGTCAGAGTAGGCCACGTGCAGCCACAGGTAATTCTGAGGCGCTTCTGAGGACTAACACAGAGGGCAAGATTCCCCGGGCTCCACTCTTCTGGGGTTTGTGACCTCAGTAGTCCTCACTCTGTCAGGATCTGGGACTCTTCCCTCTACCGACCTGAGTCCTCCAGAGCCGGAGGCAAGTGGGTGACACATCGAACTACCCCTGCCTGGGGCTTCCCCGGGCCGAAAGGGTGGTGGGGCTATGTGTTTGTTCCTGTCTCTTTTCGGTTGGGCGTTCCCCTTGGTCCTCACTCAGAGTCCTTACGCTGGCTCTTCCCGTGACCTAGAGAGGCCTGTGCTCTCATACTACAGCCTTTACTTCCCTGAGACCACCTAGGAGGATGTGAGGGTTGCCTCACGTGGGCATGACTGCCTGTGGTCACTCATGGCCGACAGTAAGGGAGGGATTCTGTGGCGTCCCCACTTTTATGATTTGGGTGGTTCCCTCAGTCCTCACGGTCCTCTGCTCGACTCTTGGCATGACCTGGAATTCCTCCCTGTGCTCCCCTGAGGCTGGCCCCTGGGACCAAGTGCCTCATCTACCTGAGACGCTCTAAAAGGAAAGGCGTGGGGCGCATCATGCCAACATTCCTGGATTTGCCAAGGGGAGGTGTCCAGTGGCAGGGCTCTGCTCTAGGTGGAGTCCCTTTATCTTCATTTAGAGTCACTAGATTTCCAGTCTCTGCTGAGTGAGGCTGTTCCCCACAGACCAAGGCCCTCGCCTCCCCGAGACCACCCCCAGTGGAAAGAGGGGGCAGGTCAGCCAGAAAGCTTTGTCCTGGGCCTCCTGGGGCTGACCTCAGGGGCGGGACTCTGCATTCTCCTCTGTTCTGGAGTGAGTGGTCCTCTTGCTCCTCATTCAGGGTCCTCATCGTGATGCCTGACCAGACCCAGGACTCCACCCTCCACTCCCCTGAAGCTGTGCTCCTCAGAACAAAGGCATTACCTTCTTGGGAATTCTGAATCGGAAGTCAGGATGAACCAGATCTGTCCAAAGCTGTCGGGGTCTTCTGAGGAGCAGGACTTTATAAGGCCCCACTCTTCTGGAGTCAAGTGGCCCCTCAGTCCTAACTCAGGTTTCTTACCTTGACTTCAGGTAGCATATGGGACTCCACCCTCCCTACTGTCTGTCTGCCAGCCTCAGGCCAAGGCTTTCACCTTCCTGAGACACCAGAAGGGGAGATAAGAGACCTATTCCCTGGCTACCCCTGACGGGGGGGGGCCTCTGTGTGGTCCCCTTTGTTATGGGGAGTCCACTCATCGGCACCCTGTGTCCTCACCCTGAAGCAAATTAAGGCCTGTTAGGATCTCCTGCTTGGGCAGAATTGGAGATGCTGCCACAAGACCAAGGAACTCACCTCCCTGAGAACCTCTCCACCCTTGCCCCGGAGGAAAAGAAGGGGTACCTTCAGACAGACAGCTCTGCGCATGGCCACACAAGGGAGAAAGCAGGGCAGACTTTGTGGGGCCCCCTTCTGTTCTAAGGTCCTCACCTTGAGTAACTATCAGAGGCTGGGACTCCTCCCTCCACTGACCTGAGGACACAGCTCTTAAACCAAGGCTTTTATGTCCCTGAGAAACTTGAAGAGTAAGTGAGGAGATGCTGATCTTTTCAGGGTATCTGACATTGCGTATGTAGAAGACCCCATTGTCACCGAAAATTTTTCTTTTTATTCATACCATTCACTTATTCAGCGTTACTGTTACTGTATTCCAAAACAGTGCTTTGGGAACAGGGCCCCTTTTATCCCATGAGATACATTTTGGAGTGGTGAGAAGAAAAATGAATTAAAAGACGTAAGGTCTGGCTTAGGCTGGGAGGAGTGGAAGAGTGTAGGCTCTAGACTATTGCAGACCAGGGGACTAGACCCAGCAAGGTCACTTAATCAGTCTTGTGAACTTGAGAAATCTGCAAGTTATTCACCTAAAAGGGAGTCTGCTGAATCCTACCCTGCGTGACTGTTGGAATGTTATGTACTACATGTAAAGCAGTGGCATACTCATTAAGAAATATTGGGTTTTTGATGAATGGCAGTTATGATGTGATTATTATGAACCCCCAAAATACCACCCTCCCATCAGAGTTTATTTTTAATCCAGTAGGTAGCAGAGAATATGCAGTGCACTAGGGCAAAAGAAACAAATACTCATAAATGAGCTAAATCAAAGTATCTTTTATTTCTACCAAAAGAAAGTTTAAACGAAGTAAGGCAAACCACGAGTTAAATGGCTTTTACTCTCTGTTTTCTCCATTTTTTGTTTCTAAATATTTTCTGTGGTCGTCCTTCACATTTCCATGAAAATCTGTATTGCAGTGCCATGTTTTCTACTTCTGGATCATACAGAAAATATAGATGGTTTGTGAATTCCTTTTACATATACCAAAACTGTAACTTTAGAACTCTTTAAACAGCAATAAATATGCAAGCAACGTCATTCACGAATTCATATTCTTAAGAAAACACTATTACAAGAAAAAACTTTTGAAAAAATCCTAAATCAATCAATCAATAATATATAGAAGTTACTAGTTTAAAACAGGAAGATAAATAAGATCTATACTTTGTTCCCTCCACCCCTACTACTCTGCACTGTTTAGCAGCCTGACTGTTCTCTTCCAAAACAAAGTGAGCAAACTGCCCGCGGCCTCCCTCCCTACATGTGGGAGGAGCTGCGGGCCTTGGCCCTGGAAGGGGCTCTGCCCTCAGCAACAGCTGTAGCCCTGGCCGCGCCTCTCACTGCTGCTCTCTCTTCCTCATCTTTCAGAGCCTCCTCATAGAGATCTGGGAAGGCACTGGGGACGGTACCAATGATCTTGGCCACAAACTGCAGCACTTTCATCTTGCTGGTTTCAGCGTGGGCTCTCGGGCCCCACAGGAACTCATAGCGCGGAGGATCGCTGTCAGGCACCTGGCGGTACGTCAGGTACTTCTGCTGCACGAAATCTTTGCTGATGAGCCTCCTGGGCTCCCCAGATATCAAGTGCCTCATCCCAGCATAGAAATCCAACCCATTGAGGATTTCCCAGATCTCCTCCTCAGTGGCACGGTTGCCCTTCTTGAAGATCAGGCCCAGGAGAAGCATCAGGAGACCGGGCGTGGGCAGCCCAAACTCATCACTTGGACTTCCCTTGTTGGGGAGGGCCAGCTTGCTGATGAAGGCGTAGGAGTGATTGCTGGGGTCGACTTCCTTCAGCTCGAGGCCAAAGATCACCTCCATGATCTCAGAGGCTCTGCTGAGGATCTCAGGGAAGTGCTTCTGGTACTTCCTGTTGACAGCCTTCAGCAGTGCTGCCTGCGGGATGGGCTCCTTCGTCTTGTACTTCTCCAGCAGGGACTGCACCAGCATTGTGGACTTCCTGGTCAGAGGATCTCTGCAACTGCTGTGAGTGGAAGGTGCTGCCTGGGAGGTACCTGCACTTTTCTCATCTTGGCTCTGGGCACCTTCTTCAGATCCTGGGCATGAAGCCCCTTCATCACAAGAGGTAGTGGCTGGGGCTCCCTGAGGCTCCTGGCGAGTGCCAGCAGCAGGGGAGCTCGGGGGAGTACCCCGAGAAACAGGAACGGGGGAGGAGGGTAACTCTTGTATCTCTTCTGCCACCGCCGCCGCCGCCACCGCCGCCTCAGTGGCCTGGGTTCCCTTGAGACTCTGAGTCTCCCCGTGGGCCTGGTTGCGTTTCCCGCGGGCACGGCGCTTGTTCTTCTGGCCCCGAGGCATGATGACACAGGTCAGGGCCAGCAGGCGGGAGTGTGCGCAGGAAGGTAGACAACGAGGGCACCTGGGGGAGGGACAAGGAGATGCTGTGAGCACCTTCAGCGGGGAGATTCCTCCCTGGCTTTAACCAAGGCCGCCTCTGCAGGGTCCTTGAGGGCACTGCTCGAGGACCCACAGGGCTCCTGTTCTCCTGCTCAGCCTGTCTCCTGAGACCCCTGTGGAGGACGGTAGAGTGAGCCTTGGGGCACAGCCAGCCAGCCCTGCCTGGGCAGTACGGGGGTGACAGTGGGGGCTGGCAGGGGAGGTAGGTCCCCGTGGTTCCCATTCAGAGTCAGGATGACAATTGTTGCCAAGACTCCCCCACACCATCCCCTCTGCTGCTCTGAAGTTGACACCACCATCTTCCATGACACCCAGGAGGAGGAAAGGAGGGAGCGTTCAGCCCACCACCCAAGGGTCCTGGGACCCTCCCTTCTGCTGCCTGGTGGCTGCCCCTTCAGAACAAAGCTCTAACCTCCCTCGGACCTGGCAGAGGAATTTACGGGCAGTCTCAGCCTGACAGTCCTTTCTTGGGAGTCTAAGGGTTGACAGGAGGGAACGGGCCATATTCTCTCTTGCCCCTTCTCTTCGGGGTGGGTGACTCCCTTAGTCCTCACTCGGGGTCCTCCCTGGACGGCCGGTGCAGCCTGGAGCTCCTCTTGCCCCGAGGGCCATCTGCTCGCACCAGTGCCGGCACCTCCTTGAGTCTCATTCGGAGGCAGTGAGGGTGACCACGCGGCCGCATGTGGCAGAGTTTTACCAAGCCTGCAGCGTGCGGCAGGCAGGTCGAGGCCCTGTGGCTGGCGGCCCCACTGGCCCTCACTCGGGGGCTTGGGCCGACTCTTGGGAGTGCTTAGGGACGCGCCTTCTGCTGGCCTGCACCTCCCCTCTCAGACAGCAGCCCTCCCTTCGTGTGTGGCCAGAAGGAAGCGGCTGACAACAGGGGAGGGGTTCTGAGGTGCCCTTGCGACGGGGAGGACGGTCCTCACCCTGACTCCTCCCCACCGTGCCCTGGAAATCCTCTCTCTGCTGACCTGCGGCCAGCCCCTCAGGACAAGGCCCCCTCCTCCCTGTGTCTCCCGCGTCTGTCCGTCCGCCCGCGTTCGCACTGAGGGAGCCCCTCAGTCTTTAGACCTGCCCGGAGGCTCCCAGGCCGACGTCAGGGGTGGGGTCCGCGTGGCCACCATAATAGGGTGTGGAGCCCCTCGGTCCCCGCGAGGGTCCCGTCCTTCACTCCACAGGGCCTGGGGCGCTCCCTCTACTGAGCTGAGCCAGGGTCCACCAGCCTCAGAGCGAGGCCTTTCTTGCCTGAGACCCCACTGCGGAAGCGAATGGACTTTGGGCCTAACAGCCAGGCCCGAGCCTCTTGGGCCGAGAGCAGGGACGGGGTGGGCGGGGCCTGTGTGGCCGCCTCTTTTCGGAGGGAATGGGGATTGGGGGTGTCGGGGGCGTGTCCCCACACTTCTAACTGGGGTCATCTCATACCTTGACACCTGACGAGACGTGGCACTCCTCCCGCAGCTCACCCTCGCTGATCGGCAGCTCTCAAAAATGGCGCGCCCGCACAGCGCAGTTACGAGGATGTTACATCCGGTCATGCGCATCTGGGGTCCAGGAGGACAGCAGGTGCGGGGCCAGGGCGGGGCGGGGCGGGACGGGGGTGGGGGGTGGGGGGGGTGTTTCTGGGGGAGCTTCCCGCAGGCCTGGCACGAGGGCCTTCCATTGACTCTTGACGGGTCCTGGGACATTTCCCTCTGCTGAGCTGAGTCAACAGGCATCACACCTTGGCTCTCATTTCTGTTGGCACCCCCAGCCGGCAATATCTGGAGCCCTGAGCCTCACAGCCATGCCTGGGTCCCCCGAGACTGACAGTGAGGGCTCTCTGGGGCCCCCTCTTCTGTGGTGGATGCTGCTCTCAATCCTCTCTCAGTGTCTTCTCTTGACTCCCTGTAGGTGCTGGACTACCTCCCATCTGCTGACCTGAGGTCAAGGCCTCACATCAAAGACATCAACTCTCTGAGACTGCTGGTGTGAAGTGCGGGCACGTCTCATCTGGACAGTTCTGCCTCAGGGTTCCTGGAAATGGTTGTAGGAGGTGAGAATCCTGTGGGTTTAAATGTTTTGGGTTAGGGAAGTTGTACTGAGTTGTATGAATCTTGGAAGTTTTCCTCTTTTTTTTGGAATTTTATTTATTTTTTATACAGCAGGTTCTTATTAGTTATCCATTTTACACATGTTGGTGTATATATTTCAATCAGAATCTCCCAAATCATACAACTACCACACCACCCCTCACCATTTCCCCCCTTGGCTTCCATACGTTTTTTCTCTACATCTTTGTCTTTATTTGTGCCCTGCAAACTGGTTCATCTGTACCATTTGTCTAGGTTCCATATATATGCATTTATATACGGTATTTGGTTTTCTCTTTCTGACTTACTTCACTTTGTATGACCGTCTCTAGATCCATCCGTGTGTTTACAAATGACCCAGTCTTGTTCCTGTTTATTGCTGAGTAATATTTCATTATTTATATGTACCACATCTTATTTATCCATTTGTCTGTCAGTGGGCATTTAGGTTGCTTCCATGACCTGGTATTGTAAATAGGGCTGCAGTGAACATTTTGGTACATGACTCTTTTTGAATTATGATTTTCTCTGGGCATATGCCCAGTAGTGGGATTGCTGGGTCATGTGGTAGTTCTATGTTTAGTTTTTTAAGGAACCTCCATACTGTTCTCCATAGTGGCTGTATCAATTTACATTCCCAGCAACAGTGCAAGAGGGTTTCCTTTTCTCCACACCCTCTCCAGCGTTTGTTGTTTGTAGATTTTCTGATGATGCGCATTCTAACTGGTTTCTTCCCTTTCCTAACTTTAGCTCTGGGGCCTCTCTTGCATGATATCAGTGTCATTAATCAAATTTTGTGGAATGAATTTTTTTGTTATGTGAAATTACTGTGATATTTGCTGTTGTATTTCAATATTTTCTTTATATTTTGACAAATAAAAATTGCTTTTTATGTATATTGTGTCAAATGTGATGTTTGGATATATGGGTACAATGTGAAATGATTGCCAGAACGACAGTATTTATCGTATCTCCTCCCATAGTTAACCATTTTTGTGTGTGTGGTGAGAAATCCCATCATTTTGAACAACATGGATGAACCTAGGAGGACATTATGCTAAGTGAAATAAGCCGGACACAGGAAGACAAATATCACGTGATCTAACTTATATTTGGTATCTAAAAAAGCAAAAGTTGAATTCCTAGTAACAGAGAGTAGAATTGTGATTACCAGAGCCTGGGGGGTTAGAGAGAAGCAGAGATACTGATCAAAGGGTACAGCTTTCAGTTATAAGATGAAAAAGTTCTGGAAACTTACTGTACAGCATGGTGACTCCTGTTAATTATAATGTATTATATACTTGAAATTTGCTGAAAGAAGAGATCTCAAGTGTTCTCACTATTTTATTTCCATTCATGCCTTATAGTCTATTAAGATGACCATTACAAAAAGCCCTGTCTTCACCAACAGAAGAAGTTTCAGGTGGTTATTAGGACAATCTCTGGACTCATATTACCTCAACCAACCAGATTTTGGTGCTGTTCTGATATTATCCCATAGTCCTGGAATAACCCAGTAGTCCTGGCATGTGGGCTCTGAGGAGCTGCCTCAAGTTCCCTCAAGTTCAGTGAGGCAGTGGACATTCATCCACCCAGGGCACTCTGGGAGAAACAAGGGCTAAACTTTAAAACCTTTGCTTCAAATGATCCCCTCTTCCCTAGACCTATCTCAACTGCCGTCACACAAGCCCTTGTTCAGTACAGACTTAGTACCCTCAGGGGTTGCTTATTATTGTTTTACTGTTAATGTTGATATCCTTTTGTTTATTCCTTCTTTAGTTTTTCCAGGGTTGATTTGGGGCACAGGAGAGCGCACCTGGAGTTTGGTTGTCATCTTGGAAGCTACAGGTACAGCACTAAAACTGTAAATAAGTTAAGGAGAATTGACCTCTTTACAATATTCTGTTCCCCTGAATAAACATATTATACTGCTCTATTTGGGACATTTTTTTTTCTAACTCTATCAGTAAATTTTTATAGTTGTCTTCATAAAGATCTTGTACAGTTTTGTAAGGTTTCATTTTAGGTACATTTTAGATATTGTTGCTGTTGTGAATGGGATTGTCCTTTACGTGTTCTAATTAGTTATTGATTTTGTGTGACCAGGTTTCTGATTTTGCTGTAGTGATTTTCAATATACTAGGTTTTTGATGTTCCTTATACATTTGAATATTGTTTGCCTATTACTTTAGTTATTTTAATTATAAAATCATATTGGTACTATTATTGTTTCTTTTCATTATTCATATATTTAATTATTCTTGTTCTTGGCTGTGTCCTGCTATACATTCACATACAGGTTTGTGGTACCATACATCTGTGTGTTTTTCCAGACTTTATTGGGAATGCTTCTAATATTTCACATGTATATTTGCTGACGACTGTGATATGGGAATTCCATTCTTATAAGTTTGCTACAAGTTATTACCATTAATTTATGTTGAATTTTTATCAAAGCTTTTACTTTACCCCTGCACTTGATCAAATGCTTTTTCTCCCTTATCTGTTAGTATAGTGAATTCTGATTCATGTTTTCTAATGCGATTTCTTCTTTGCATTCCTTTGACGCAGCCTATTTTTTCTTATTAATTCACCGCTACATTGCATGTGCTATGAAGTTATTTAAGACTTGTCTCTATATGAGTGAGCTTGACTCATGTTCTTTTTTCAGGGTATCCTTACCTTGTCTTTGTATCAAGGAGCGCTACCCTATTAGAGTGGATGAGTCATTTCCTATCTTTTGTATGGTTTGGAAGAGTTTACATAAAATTTTGATTGATTCCTCCTTCATTTGGTATAAGAAGCTTCCAGGAACATTTTGAGGGTTCCATGGGTTTTAACTACAGTTTTAGTTTTTATTGTTAGATTAAGTTTTTTGTTTCTTTATGGACCTATTTAGTCATTTATATTTTGCTAAAAAAATCTTCCATGTCAGTTGGATTTTTAAATTTAGAGGCATGCTATTTATAATAAAATCATGTTACTGAAATTCTTAAACATACAACGGCACAGAGAATAGAATAATGAACCCAATATACCTGATACTCAACATCAACAGTCCTCAATAATAATAGAAAGACACTTGAAGATGAAGGTTTATTTATTGGTAACATTACTACAAAGATGACACTGTGCATTTCCATTAGTAGATACATGATGTCTGTTATCTCCTTTGTGGTGATGTTGCCAGTCATTGAGGTTCATCACCCTCAGCCATTAATCCATTAGGGGCTGCAGAATGGTAACTCTAGCATTCCTTTGTGATTATTAGCTAAAAAATTCTCTAGGTAGAATTTTTTCCTTATCCACCGTTTGTTATCCTGTTGTAAGGGTAAAAGTATTTATAGTGTTCTATTATAGCCTTTAAATCTCTTCTGTAGGTATATCTTATAGAATTTTATTGAACTAATATCACTTATTTCTCCTTCTTTCTTTTGTAATTGATAATAACTACAGAAAGTATTATGGAAATATTTTCAAAGAGCTGGCTTTCATAAGTTGGCTTTACTACCTTCTAATTCATCATTTCTGCATTTATCTTCATTATTTCTTACCTTCTAATTATTTGAATGTAATGTGCTATTGTTTCTATAGCTCTTGAATCATTTGAATGTTTAAAAATGTTTTTTCTGGTAAATGTATTTAAGGCTATAATATTCGAGTACCACTTGGACTGTTTCTCACAGGTTATACTGTAGAGCTTTGTGTGTAGTGCTTGAAATTTTTAAAAGTTGAATAAATCTCTCCATTATACTGTTAGAGTTTTTGAATATATATTTGTGTGTTTGTGTATACACACATATGTGACAGAGTTAAGTTTTTCTTAGGACTGAAAGGAGGCTTTCACATGAAAAAATAAATCAATAAAATTGGTCATCTGTAATTGGTCAACTGTTATCCAGGAAACAGAAATCACTCTATACAATTTGGAGAATTTAGTGTAGGAGATTGGTTACTTGAGAAGCCAACTGGGGAGAATTGAGCAAAACAATACTTCGCAACTTAAAAAGGCATTCCCGCCTCTAGGCTAGAGGAACAAAGAGAAAAAGTGTTGTTACTGAGGTAAGTTGGAGCCACGGAGATAATGTGGCCATCGAAGGGAAACCACCTGCTTCAGAGAGGAAGAAGGTGAAGTATTCTGGGCACTTTGATCCTCCTGGGCTCTACTCTGCAGCTGTCACTCCTTGGTTTAACTGAGCTGGCATCCAGGTGTTGGAGAGCACAGAGCATGAGATGAGAGTCAGACATTTTATACTAAAGAGCAGAGCAGAAGAGTGAGGAATCGATTTGAGGGAGAATAAATCCACGGCTGGCATACCTTGTGGACAGATTAAATGAGAGAAAAATCATATCTAAATTGATACAGAGTAGTGTTTTATAAAACTTATTCATTCATGTTAAAAGAAATTATGCTACCAGGCAAAGGATATCTTTGAAAGTAAAGGATATCTATGAAAACAAGAACAATAAATAAAAACAACCTATGAAATCAATACAGTTATTTTTAAAAGTTGGTGGGTATAAAGTTAATATGTAAACATGCGTTTTGTTTCTGCAGCAACAAACATGTGACCATGAAATTAAACAAAATATAACTTGTAAATTACTAAATAAAATACACATGCCTCATATAAAAATATATATAATAAAAAATTTTAAATATATAGCTATTAATAGAGAAATTAACAAAAACTTAAATAGGGAATTATCATATATTCATGGAGAGGAGCATTCAATATTGTAAACATGTTAATTCTCCCCAATTTTAATCTGTCGTGTATGGTAATACCCAGTCCTCCCAAGAGAAACTCAAGAGGTTTTGTATGTGAAGCTTGATAGCTTATTCTAAACTTTAAATTTATTTGCAAATGGCCAAGAAGAGTCAATATGCTCTTGATAAAGAAAACAAATATGAGGACTTACTCTACTAGATGTTAAGAATTACTTTTTTAAAAAACACTACAGTAATTAAAAATTTGTGTTATAAGTATCGATATAAGCAAATAGACCAATAGAACTGAATAGAATGTCCTAAAACACCCACTTATACATGGACCTTTGATTATTAAAACTGCCATTGCAGAGAAGCGGAGAAAGAACACTCTTTTTACTAAGGTGTGATAATGGAACAACTGTATATCCAAATTGAAAAATAATGCAACTGGAACACTCCCTCACACTAGACCCAAAATTCAATTTTGGTGGCTACTAAAAACCTTCTTTTATATATATTATGGTAATTTTCAAAGTTGCATCCAGTTGAGGAGAGCAAAAAAACTTTGTATTTTCTATCAACTAGAGAGATACCAGCATTGTTCAACTAGGGCATCTGGAAGGAAAGGGCTGAAAGGAAAAGGGGACATCAGTCAACTGAGTAACAGAAGGACTGGGAATGATGTGAGCTGAAGAAGAAGAAGAAATGTCAGCTCCTTCTGAGAAATGGCAGCTCCTTCAGTCCCCTTGTCCCCCGCTTAGTTGGCCTGGATACCATCTCGGGCTTTCACTTTCAAAGAAAAGTGCATGGGGATTTAGCACAGGCTTGGGAGAAAGCTACCTGGGCCAATGATCTGTTCATTCCATCTACCTCTACACCAGTCTCTCCCCTGACCTGTCAATCGCTAGACTTTGAGGAAGCATAATAACCTGGACAGTAGTGTTATAGACATAGTGACCAGGGGATATAGTGCTGATTATAGACACACTGAAGAGAACCAAGAAGACATTAGTGACTCAGAGGCAGTCCCAGCTTGTCCACCTGTGATGGGGGCAGTGTCTCACCTTCTTCTCCACCAGAATGAGTGCTCCTGCTGTGGGGTGAGGAAATTGGGAGCCAGGGCCTCTCCCCCGCTCCCTTTTTTTTTTTTTTTCTTTTGCCCACGTGGAGGTATCCTGCAGATTCTGCTCTTTATCAGGGAAACTCTTTTGTAGAGGCTTACACTGGGGTTTAGAGTACTTAATGGTACAAGGGAGACATTTCTTTCCCTTGTTGTTGTCAGGGCTACTCTGGGTGGAGAGAGGTTGGGAAGCAGGGAGTGACCCTGATTCCACAACGGGCAGGCAGCTTTGCACAATCTCATTGTGAGAGCCTGCTTCTCTAGCAAGTGAACTAACACCACTCAGGGCAGGTTGTGCCCTGCAAATGTGTAAAAGAGGACTTTCCATCATCTGAATGGTATTTGGAGCTCCAGTGGGAAAGACTTTAGGCTGACAGTCTATCCCGAAATGTGGAATAAGTCACCCAGAAATAAATCCACAGGGCCATAAGCTGAGGGGAACTGGAGGAGGATGGGGACTAACCTGGTTATCTCATAGGTACATCTCAGCCCAGAGCAAGGCCTGCCTTCACTTCAGCTCTACATACTTCCTTCCAGCTACCCTCAACTCTGACAGGAGTGAACAACTCCTACTTACTCAAATGTTTCATGAACCTTTTTCTAACTGTTACCAGGTAACCACTTTAGGCTTGGAAACTTGGTACATAAGGAATGAAGAAAGGCCAAAAGAAAGGGTTAATAGCTAGGTCAGTATAGTAGAGTATTCTTCTTGTATCCATTTTCTACTGCTGCTGCATAGCAAATTAGTGCCAATTTAACATAAATGAACACAAATTTATTATCTCACAGTTTCTATGTGTAAGAAGTCCAGGTAGAACTCAACTGTGGTCTCTGCTTTAGAGTCTCACCTAGCTGCAATCAACATGTCAGTTGAGCTATGTTCTTATCTAAAGGCTCAACTACAGAAAAATTCCAGCTGACTCACTCTGTTGGCAATGGTGCTAAGAAATGTTGGGTTTGTTGTTGTTGCTGGCTGTTGCTTAGAGGCAAGCCTCAGTTCCTAAACACAGCCTGCAATTCCATGACACATGGCTCATTCCATACTGGCCATTTCCATAGGTCTCCAAAGACCTGTCCAACAGGACAGATCTTTTCTTCAAGGTCACCAGCATAGCAAGAGCATTTCTGCTAGCGAAATGGAGTTTTATATAATGTCCACAATCAGGGAAGTACCATCTCCCCTTTGACATACATAAGGGCAAATACAAATTTAAGGAAGAAGTAGAAATATTAAATCATTATGTTGTACACCTGAAACTAATAAAATGTTATATGTCAATTATACCTCAATAAAAATAAGAATTTTTTTTTCCCCCAGGGCAAAAAAGAAACGAAACTCCCCCCACTCCCCTGTTTTTTAGAGCATGTACCTTAAAAAACTTGTAAATTCTTTCTCTGCCTCATTGATATCTGTGTAAATCTTTTAAAAGCTAAATAAGCCTCTCACCAGTTTTACAACCCAGGAATGTTTTTCTCAAGTAACTGGGAGCCACCTCTTTGAAATATAAATATCAAGGAAGTTAACACCCCATCTCCTAGACTCCATAAGAGTTTAACTTTGACCTGCCTCCAAGTTGTAAAAAAAACTGCCTCCTTTCACAAAGGTATAAGTTTATTTTTCCTTTGGATAAAGGCAATTATCTAACAAAGAGGGCAGCCCCAATTACCAGATAAATTTAGGATGAAGTATGTGTAATACATGGAGCTGTCAGGTCCTCTTACTTGAGGAACAGTTATCCTTATCTTGAGAACATGGGTGTAATGGGTTGTATTTGTTTGGTGGTATAAAAGGGTGAGCTTTCTGTCTTCACAATCTTTGTAGCAGATTGCCTGTGATGAGTGTCACATTCTGGTTTAATTCTTATTAAATAATAAAACTGTTTTCTTTATTTCCTATATTTTGCAGAAAGGCGTTTGTTAGTTGGCAGGAGAGTTTGTTTCTAATAAATTACCCCAAGAAATCTGGCAATGAGGACAAGACTTCTGTAAGTTCCTGAATCAAGTGAATCAGCAGAAGTTCTGTAGATACACAACAGTCAGGTAAGAGATTTAAATGATGAAGTCTTCCTTCTAGCTCTGTGCCCTTTTGGATTATTTGTTAGAAAAACCAACCTCGTCAAATTCAAGATTTTACTATAAAATATGCATGGTAATATGGTTTCTAAAATCCCATCAGGATCACCATCAGCTTTGATGATGGAAAAATATGGGAAGCCACTTCTTTCTCTTTACTAGGTACTAGTTCTGTCACATTAGAGATGGTATACCTGTAAGAATCTAGTCTTGCAGTGGCCTGAGGATGCTTCCTTTAATTTGGATAAAGTAACATATTTTCAGAGGTTCTCAGAAGGGCCTCATCTCAACCAAATGAATTATTAGTATTTATGGGATTAATATCATTCCTACAGGAAAATTAAATATAAGTTGGATAGCCAGGAGGAAAACCTGAGAAAAATGGAGGAAATTAGAGAATTATAGGCACCGTCTCTGTCACAGAACCCTCCTCCTTTCCCTGATGTCCCAACTCTCTCTGCTCCCCTGCTTCTCTCTCTCTCTCTCTTTTTTTTTTTTTTTTTTTTTTTGCGGTACACGGGCCTCTCACTGTTGTGGCCTCTCCCGTTGCGGAGCACAGGCTCCGGATGCGCAGGCTCAGCAGCCATGGCTCACGGGCCCAGCCGCTCCACGGCATGTGGGATCCTCCCAGACCGGGGCACGAACCTGTGGCCCCTGCATTGGCAGGCAGACTCTCAACCACTGCACCACCAGGGAAGCCCTCTCTTTTTTTGTTTTTATTATTTGGCTGCGTCAGGTCTTAGTGGCAGCACGCAGGATCTTTCGTTGCAGTTCATGGGATCTTCGTTGTGGTGCGTGGGCTTCTCTAGTTGCAGCCTGCGGGCTTTTCTCTAGTTGTGGCGCACAGGCTCCAGAGCACGTGGGCTCAGTAGTTGCTGCGCATGGGATCTTAGTGGCATGTGGGCTCTTAGTTCTCCAATCAGGGGTTTAACCTGTGTCCCCTGCATTGGCAGGTGGATTCTTAACCACCGGACCACCAGGGAAGTCCCTCCCCTGCTTCTCTTTATCTTTCCCTAACTCAAATCAATTTCTGGAGAGGAGGAGGCCGTGATCTTTTGGATGTGTGGCTCCCTTCGCTAGTGATTTCCTTGCACAGAGGGACTAAGGCATAAGTTTGTTAACTGCTAATGAATTACCTGCCCTGTTTGAGGGCACAGGTTTGTGTACCTCATGCCCTAGCCTGAGTCCACTTCATGTTTTCATGCCCAGGTTCACCTACAAGATTCCCATATCATCCCCACACCAGGTAGGTAGGAAGGAAAGCAGAAATGATAAAGCAACATGATCATGGAATAATTGAGAATGTGGATAAAAGATTCTGTCCCCATATGAAGGCAACAGGATGGAGAGTAATTCCACTAGGCACTTGAAACAAAGCAAACAGAAAAAGATGTTAAGCTGATAAAGGTCAACATGGGAAGATTAGCCAAAAGACCATATAATTTACATTTTTCTTGTTTCAGTATGAGAACAACAAGCTCTTCCTATTTGGATCACCAGCAATGCCGATGACAGCATTGAGGAGCTGCCCAGGCCTCCAAGGTAATTCGCTTGCCTTTCCAACGAGCTGATGTGACTCATTTAAAGGCTTTTTTTCACTGTACCCTAGAAATACTTTGCAGTGTGTTTTCAGTTCACAGCCCCACACGTGGGGATGTGCACTGGCTGCTGTGTGGAATTTTACAACTAGCTGGCTTGGCGAATTTGGTGGAACAAGCATGTCAGAGTCCAGAAAACTACCGCATCAAGGTGTATGGTGGCCAAAGGAAGCCACTGCCCCCCCTGCCACAAGTGTGGAAGAACCAAGGGCATTAAAGACCTGCAAGAAGGGTTGCTAATAGCCATGCTTGAAGCATTTCTGCTAAAGGTGAGCTGAGAGAAGTTTCAGAGGTGTAACCAGAAAACCAGTGAGTCCCCCCAACTGATTTCAGTTGGCTATTTGCTAAGGCGGTCTCAAAATTTATTGGCTCAGGGCCAAAGGCAGATCAAAATCACTCTCTGGCCCTAAGCATACTTGTCTGGGCTCTCTTGATGAGTATCCACATTCAAGTTAGGCAGAAGGAGGTAGGATGACAAGGACAGATTGTTACTCAAATCTTAGCAGCAGCTATGTTGTTTTCTGACAATCGAAAGAAAGACAAAGAAGGAAAGAAAAAATTAAAAATTGTGTTAGCTGCTTAGTTAAAACTATTTAGTAGAGGAATAACCCCTACTCTGGACAACTTGTGAAGGGAGTAAAGAAGGGAGACTGTATGTCATTCTTACAAGAAGCCGGGACATTGGAAAAAGAACCGTAAAGAGAAACTCCAAATGCAGAAGTTGCAGGAAGCAGGGAATCAGGAAAGCCCAGGAAGACTAGAGAATAACTGGCAAAATGGCTAAAAATGGACAGATATTGGAATCTTGGGGGTGGGAATTGGTGATACTGGTGCTCCTTATTCTGAAATTTCCTCGGGGATTTTTCCCTTTTTATTTGGTGATAGATCAATACAGATTTCTGGTATTTTGGGTCAGCCTTCTTCTTGTCCCTTTTCATCCATGGTTCCCATACAGATAGGGCCTATGACTAAGGAAAATGCTTTCTGACTTTCTCTTTTTTTGTTGTTTTTTCTTCTTTTTCTTTTTTTTTTTTCTTTTTTCTTAGTTTCTCTTGATCCTCCTGCAAACCCACTGGAGAGAGACATGCCTTGGAAATGAAAGGTTACCACATTCTTTACACTGGACAGAATGTCTGTGCAGTACCCTAGGGGGAGAAAAGCACTTGATTGGGTTCATTGTGCCTTCTGAATGAAATGGGGAACGGCAGAAAGTGGCAGTGTCATACCATGCTGGAAAAGCACCCCAAGCTAAAACAAATCTATGCATCACTTTGGGCCCTAGGGAATAATGATACTGGTTTAATTTGAGGTATAGAACCAATAAAAATAGTTCACCAAAGGGATGTCATGGCTATGCATAAAACAATATCCTTTGTTGAGAGCTCACTGGTAAGGAATAAAACTGGTTATAAAAGAATTAGAGAAAAAGGGAGATAATAAAAAATGAAAACAGTACTTGCCCTGTAATACTCCCATACTTACAGTAAAGAAGGAAGGTATATTTTAATGAAAATCTTTGACCACTACATCATTTTGTACAAGATCTTAGAGAAGTAAGTAAATCTGTTGTTCCAATAACCCCTATAGTCCCTAAGCCTCCAGCTATTCTCACTTGTGAGTTCAGTACCAGTATCTGTAGTGTTTTTTTCTCTGTAGTTGATCTGCATTCTGATTTTTTTTTTTCCCTCTCTGTTCCTCTAGCACACAAATCTATATTCTTGTTTGTGTTTGCTTACAAAAGAGTACAGTATTTATGGCAAAGGATTCCTCAGAGCTCTGGGGACTCTCCTACTGTTTTCTCTAGCCATTTACAGGAAAATGTAGAGAAATTTGTGCCACTAGTAGAGGGACAATCATGCAATATGTAGATGATTTGCTGGTGGATTCAGAAACTAAAGAGCAATACAAAGCTGAAACTTTGTTACAATTCCTCTCTTCACAGGGCCATAAGGCCGCCCTAGGCAAAGTGCAGTATTACCAAACTGAGGGAAAATACAACATCTGTTGTCAGCTGAAAGTGGCAAAGTGTTAAAATCGAGGAGCCAGCCAATTTTGCAATTGTAGACAGTGGATTCTAGGTTTTTACAGGGCAGTCATAACTTCTGGCACAGCAGTTGCACGTTATTCTCTAGATCCTCAGGTTTTTGTCCCTAGAGTCTGAAGAGGCTTTTGAATAATTGAAATTGGCTACAGCCTCTCTCTCCCCACAGCTTTGGAGTCTAAAATTTGAAAAACCTGGCATGATTTATTTGACATTTCTGTTTAAAATGCAGATTTGATAATGTTTACTGCTGGGTCATGTACTTGAGATAAAAGTGGCTGACTTAAGGCTTCCTGTGGGGTGGTGAAATGAAATCTTGGAAGCCCATGTTTTGTCCAGAGTTAGGTCTGCACAAGCAGACGAGATAACAGTTCCTAGAGCTACAATTCTTGGTCCTAGACTTAAAATGGATACATATGCTACTAATGAATGTTTGGTTCTGCCATGCCACAGGGTAAATTTGGAAAAATAGGGGATTTTTTACTTGGATGAGAACTAAATTTTCTCATGGAAAAGTTATAGCTGATTTGTTAAAGGCTTTACAACTGCCCGCTCAGATATCAGTAATTCATGGTAGAACTCACACAGGGCAGAAGGATGAAGTTTCTAAAGGTAATAATTTTGCTGATAGAGCTGTAAAATTTGCTCTTCAAACATGGCAGACTCATTCATTTTTGCTTTTGTTGCTTGTGCTTTGCTGTCATATCCAGGAAATCACTGCATAGATCAATGTCAAGGAGCCCTGTTTTCTTCCAGGAGTTTTACAGTTTCAGGTTTTTTTTTTTTTTTTTTTTTTTTTTTTTTTTTTTTTGCGGTATGTGGGCCTTTCACTGCTGTGGCCTCTCCCGTTGCGGAGCACAGGCTCCGGATGCGCAGGCTCAGTGGCCATGGCTCACGGGCCCAGCCGCTCCGCGGTATGTGGGATCTTCCCAGATCAGGGCACGAACCCATGTCCCCTGCATCGGCAGGTGGACTCTTAACCTCTGCGCCACCAGGGAAGCCCATTCTGTTTACACTTTTTTTTTTTTTTTTTTTGTGGTACGCAGGCCTCTCACTGCTGTGGCCTCTCCCATTGCGGACCACAGGCCCTGGACGTGCAGGGTCAGCAGCCATGGCTAACGGGCCCAGCCGCTCCGCGCCACGTGGGATCCTCCTGGACCGGGGCACGAACCCATGTCCCTTGCATCGGCAGGCAGACTCTCAACCACTACACCACCAGGGAAGCCCCTCAGGTTTTAAATTTAAGTTTTTACTCCCTTTTGAGTTCATTTTTGTGAGTGGTATAAAATAGGGGTCCACCCTCATTCCTCTGCATGTAGTTATCCAGTTTTCCCAACACCTTTTTTTGCAGAGACATTCCTTTCCCCCATTGGATATTCTTGGCACCCTTGTCAAATGTTAGTTAATCATATATGTGGGGGTTTATTTCAGGGCTCTTGATTCTGTTCCATTGGTCTATGTGTCTATTCTTATGCCAATACCATACTGTTTTGATGACTATAGCTTTGTATTATAGTTAGAAATTCAGAAGGGTAATGCCTGTGGCTTTGTTCTTCTTTCTTAAGATTGCTTTGGCTATTCTTTTTCTTTTCTAATAAAATAGAACTACCATATCATACAGCAATCCCACTTCTGGATATATATCTAAAGGAAATGAAAACAGGATATTGAAAAGATGTCTGCACTCCTGTGTTTATTGCAGCATTATTCACAATAGCCAAGATATAGAAATAACCTAAGTGTCCATCACGGATGAATAGATAAAGAAGATGTAGTACATATATACAATGGAATATTACTTAG
Source organism: Phocoena sinus (assembly GCF_008692025.1). Classification (NCBI taxonomy): domain Eukaryota; kingdom Metazoa; phylum Chordata; class Mammalia; order Artiodactyla; family Phocoenidae; genus Phocoena; species Phocoena sinus. The sequence continues at coordinate 22,599,506 of NC_045784.1, read as the reverse complement.
CCATGAGAATGAAGGAAATTCTATCATTTGCAACAACTTGGATGGACATTGGGGACACTATGTTAAGTAAAATAAGTCAGAGAAAGGCAAATACTGTATTATATCACTTATATGTGGAATCTAAAAAGGATAAACTCAGATTCATACTTCCCATGTGAAGCCAGCACCACAGAAGGACTAGGACTGTGATTCCCTAGAGGATTTGAAACTTAAGTTTTCTAGAGTAACTGAAGTTGATAATTCAACTGAAAGGAGGCATTCTAGCAAACTTACTATTCTCACAGACCACCTTGCTGTCCTGTTCACAGTAGTGGCTATCAAATACTTTAAGAATCATGTTTTACTAGGAAAAAAAACAGGTTTCTTGTTAAAATATGGAAATATACTGCTTGGACTGTTTCATGCTGGAACAACAACAATCCCACAAAGCTCTCAGAGACACTCACTCCAAGATATTGTATAATCACTTGTTCAAAATTACAGAACTATTCATAGTTAAGGCAACAATTAGGTATTGGGACTATGACTATCCCGAAAGATGGTATAAAAAAGCAAAGCATCTAACTAATAGACAAACAAATCTGTTATTTACAGATAGAGACTTCAGAGGACAGGTCTAGTGTCACTCCATTAACCTTGGCATGCAGGTCTTCTCCAGTCCCAATATATAGAGATAAACAAGGTCATTATTTGTGGAGGTTTAATTGACTGCTATAATAATATAATTACTGATTTGGACCGATGCCAAAAAAGAGCTTGGGTTTGTCCTCAAGGCTTAAAACAATTAGAGTCTTGTACATTAAACACTGCAAGTTCAAACTCTACCCTTCAACAGGTGCCTTGTAATAAGATATTGATACTAGATAATGGCCAACTGTCTTTGTGTTTCACATCTGGGAAAAATTATTTGGTGAGATGGAGCACTTATTGAAAGAACTTTAAGTCATTATGTAAATGTTATGTTACTTATGTAATTAAGGGAAATTCAGGAGAAATTTATTGGCCCATGTAAGAAAAACTCCTAGTTAAAATTTTAGATGATCAGACTCTAGAGTTATGCTCTCCCTTAGGCTTGGATTGGGTACTATAATATTTTATAAGGGACTACTAAATAATACTCAAATAGTTACTCATTTGTAAGTTTGAGCAATAAAGCATCACAACAGTTTGTAAAATTAATGTACGATGAAGAACTTTTGCACATTGCTAATCAAGAACTTGCTTTAACCATTCACCATTGGTCTGATATATTTAAAGGTTTTCTCCCCAGGGCAAATAATGTACTGAATTTTTCAACCCATCCTACTTTATTTCTGTACTTGCATTGCTTTGTAATTTACCACAGACTTGTTGGTTATTTAGATGGCTGTAATTTGCCCAGAGAAAGGTAGAAATGGCAGTGGAAATAAATTTTAAAACAGTAGTGTTAACTATTTTGCAGCAACAAAGGGAGGGTACTGTAAAGATAAATACAAATTAAAAATTAAAAAAATTTAATTCTTTTGGTGTCCAAAAAAAGGAATGCGACTTCCTTTATTTTTAGAGCATTTACTTTAGAAAACCTGTAGATATAAAACCTTTGTCTTTTAAATATTCTTGCCAATTTTATAACCCAGGAATGTTTTCCTTTGGATAAAGTCTAACACAGAGGGCCACCCCAATTACCATGTGCATTTAGGAAGAATTGTGTCTGGCAAATGGTGATACCAAGTCCTCTTACTTGAGGACTAGCTATCTTTTATCTTGAGAACATGGATGTAACGGGTTGTATCTGCTTGGCTGTATAAAAGGGTGAGATTTCTTGTTAACTTTGCTATCTCTTTAGTTGCTTGCCTGTGATGCACATCATATCACAGTTTAATGCTTATTTAATGATAAAATTATTTTCTTTCCTGTATAACATTCAATTTTACCTGAGCCCTGTGATTCTGGCAAACAGTGTAGGTTACGAGATTCCCCCCCACTTTGTGTTCCAGGAAATAGCTTACCTCAAAGAACCATTCTTCCCCATATAATTTAAATAAGACTCATGGATTTTCCTTTGTTTACCTATGACAAGTCCAGATACAGATCCTCAAAAATACCACTTTTTGTCTCATAAATGATCAGTTGAAACAAAATGCTTGTTAGCCAAACTTTGGTTAAGCTTCTTTTCTTCCTCCAGGCCCCTGAATTTTGGCCTCCTCTCACCAGAGCTAGCATACAACCCCTCTTGAGAATCAGCTGTCCTCAGGGTAAAACATTCTCTGATTTAGTATCCAATCACACTACTCCTTCATCCCCTTTCCCCACACCCAGTTCTTTCTAGCATTGTTTACTCCTGTCTACAAAAGAGAATCCCTTTTTGCCTAATGCTTGAGATCCTTGCAGATCTTATGGTCACAGCTTTTCTCTATTGCAATAGGTGCCCTCGCCCTGTTTCAGAAGTCCCTTTCTACCCTTGTAATAATCCTTTTTCAAGAAAGATCTCTCCTTAATAGTCTAGATTTGTTTTATATTTTACACATAGCTTGTAGAGAGGCATTTTTGAGTCAGCAGGATGGTTTGTTTCTAATTATTTCCAAAACACATATAATGTCATCATAGGGGTGACATCTCATCACCTTTGTCATAATATATTGGTTAGAAGCAAGTCACGGGCCCTACCCACAATGAATACACAAAGGCATGACAACCAGGAGGTGGGGATCACGGGGGCCCCCTGAGGTTCTTTCTGCCACAGTTTACCCTCCAGGCCTCAATATTTCAAGTCCCCACCTTACACAGAATTCATTCACCCTCACCCAAGATCCCCAGAAGTCTTGCCTCATTACAAAATCAACTTAAAATCCAAGTCTCATCATCTAAATCAGGTCCAACTGCAGATGATGAGGCTCTTGGGGGGGAAGTTCATTAAGCAAACCAGCTGGGCACAATAAATCTCTATTTATGGACATATAAGATAAAAAGACAAGTCATCTGTCCTGACAAATCCAATGTACAATGGAGAGATAGCAGTAGGGTAACATCTTTAGACATTCCTGTTTAGAAACAAGAAAATGGGAAGTATAAGAGTCACTGGACAGTATCAGTTCTGAAATATCAATGGACAAATGTTTCAGTTCCTTGATTAGATTTCAAAGCCTGGGAAAAATTCCTCTGGTTATCACCTCCATCTTGTGAGTCATCCTTCCTTTTTTATGGAAGATAGCATGTGTTTGTAGTTGAGAATGTAAAACAGTTACTTTGCAGGCTGTGATCAAATGCACTGGGACTAGTACTTGAAACACCTACCGTGCCTCCCCCAGTGGAAAGTTTCTTTCTAATTTATCCAGGATTAAAGAGTAACTGCTAAGAGCCATTTTACATTTTAGGCTTTAGTCTCTCAACTTTGAGACATACTATCTGAGGGTCTCCCATATCCTTACCTCACCCACCATATAGCTAAGCTTAAAACTTCCTTTCCACTGAAAAACTGCAGTTTCCCAAATGTCCAAATGGATTTGCCTCAGGGCTTTTACACCTAACAGCTCTCACCTGGGCTCCCACCCCTTCACTCCTTTTTAATTGGGCTAACATGATATAATTTCTAACTGCTCCTAGACACAAAATCCCTAACATCCCCAAGAATATCAAGGTGTTTTCCAAAGAGCACATGTTCAGTTAATGTTTAGAGAATAAATGAGTCAATGAACGTGCTAATTTAAGTTTTAATTTCTCCTACATTCTTGGATTAGTTAAGTAAATTCATGTATGCATCTTTTAATTTTAGAAAATGATGGACTGAATGTATTAGGAAAGCCATCAGTCAGCCATCTTCACATTACCTATTTCTTAAACCCAACAGTTTTACTACTGAGTTCTTTCATATTTCCAAAGAAACACCTACTCAATGCCATGATATCCTATTCTATATCATAAAATAAGATGGAAGATTTACCAATTTGTTTTCCAAATTACATAGCTCCTACTCTTAAACCTGATACGTAGCAATAAGTATATAACCAAAGATTTGATTAATAAACTTATATTCTGAAGCTATTTAAATCTTCTATTAAAAGACACATTTAGAAATTAATTAGAAAGAATGAACGAAATTAAGAAAGAGTGAAAAAATTATTTAAAAAAAGAAGGAAAGAAGGAAGGGAAAGCTCCAAAATACCACATAAAACAGAAAGACAAAATGATATGCTGTGTTTCCTCCAGCCCAGTACCAGTTCTCCACTAGTTGAAACATTGTCTGCTCTCTTCAACCACAAGTTAAAGCAGTTCAGACTCATTGTGGGTAGGAGAAGAAACTAGACATGACCATGGAACATGTGCTGTCCATGGCAGTAGTGCTAACCCTTGCTACAACTTGCTCAGGCTCTCTCTTCCTCATTTCTAAAAGCTTCCTCATATTGGTGTGGGAAGGAACTGTGTATTGTATAAGTGACCTTGCCCAAACCTGCAGGACGTTCATCTTGCTGGTTTCAGCATGGGCTCTTGGACCTCACAGGAATTCATAGCATGGAGGATCTCTGTTGGCTACCTGTTGGCACTTCAGTTACTTTTCCTGCACAAATCTTTAGTGATAAGCTTCCTGGGCTCTCATAGATGAAGTGTTTCCTCCCAGTCTACACCCCCATTATATTCAAGAATTCCTGGATCTCCTCCTTAGTAGGGCAGTTGCCTTTCATGAAGATGTGCCAAGGAGAGTCATCAGAAGACTGGTCTTGGGCAATCCCTGCCACCATTCAAACTCCCATCATTAGTGACATGCAGTTTTCTGACAAGGCCATAGAAGTGCTTGGTAGATTCCATTTCCACCAAGTTAAGGCAGAAGACCAGCTCCATGTGTTCAGAGGCTTTCCAGAAGATCACGAGGAAGTGGTCCCTGACCTTTGTTGACCTTTTTCAGCATGTTTGCCTTTGTAACGGGCAGTCATTTTACAACTGATCAAAAGGAACTGCACCAACAAAGTCACCTTCTTGGTTAGAAAGTCTCTGCATGGGTGCTCACACAGAAACAGCTACCAATTGTGTGTGTGTGTGAGTATAAGTGTATATGAGTGTATATGTGTGTACATGTATATATGCATAAATATACGCAATCTCAAAAGTTTCTTGAAAAATACTAGCCTATGTGTGATTTACTGTGATATTCATTATTCTATTTCTAGCCCATACACTGTGTTCTATTAACAATAATAATAAAGGCCAATGCTCACCTCTAAAGAGGTTTCAGATGTGCAGCCATAAAAGGAGAAATTGACAGAAACACAGTAATAGTGGGGGACTTTAACACCCCACTTATGTCAATGGACAGATCATCCAGACAGAAAATCAATAAGGAAACACAGGCCTTAAATGACACATTAGGCCAGATGGACTTAATTGATATTTATAGAACATTCCATCCAAAAGTAGCAGAATACATATTCTTCTAAAGTGCACATGGAACATTCTCCAGGATAGATCACTTGCTGGGCCGTAAAGCAAGCCTCAGTAAATTTAAGAAAATTGAAATCATATGAAGCATCTTTTCTGACCAGAATGCTATGAGATTAGAAATCAACTACAAGAAAAAAAACTGTAAAAATCACAAACATGTGGAGGCTAAACAATACGTTACTAAACAGTCAATGGATCACTGAAGAAATCAAAGAGGAAATTTAAAAAATACCTAGAGACAAGTGAAAATGAAAACATGACAATCAAAAACCTATGGGGGGCTTCCCTGGTGGTGCAGTGGTTGAGAGCCCGCCTGCTGATGCAGGGGACACGGGTTCGTGCCCCAGTCCGGGAAGATCCCACGTACCACAGAGCGGCTGGGCCCGTGAGCCATGGCCGCTGAGCCTGCGTGTCTGGAGCCTGTGCTCCGCAATGGGAGAGGCCACAACAATGAGAGGCCCGCATAACGCAAAAAAAAGTAAAAAAGAAGAAAATAAAAACCTATGGGGGGCTTCCCTGGTGGCGCAGTGGTTGAGAGTCCGCCTGCCGATGCAGGGGACACGGGTTCGTGCCCCGGTCTGGGAAGATCCCACATGCCGCGGAGCGGCTGGGCCCGTGAGCCATGGCCGCTGAGCCTGCGCGTCCGGAGCCTGTCCTCCGCAACGGGAGAGGCCACAACAGTGAGAGGCCCGCGTAACGCATTAAAAAAAAAAAAAAAAAAAAAAAAAAAAAAAACCTATGGGATGCAGCAGAAGCCATTCTAAGAGGGAAGTTTATAGCAATACAGTCTTACCTCAGGGAACAAGAAAAATCTCAAATAAACAACCTAACCTTACACCTAAAGCAACTAGAGAAAGAAAAACAAACAAAACCCAAAATTAGTAGAAGGAAAGAATCATAAAGATCAGAGCAGAAATAAATGATATAGAGATGAAGAAAACAATAGAAAAGACTAATGAAACTAAAAGCTGGTTCTTTGAAAAGACAAAATTGATAAACCTTTAGCCAGACTCATCAAGAAAAAAAAGGGAGAGGGATGAAATCAATAAAATTAGAAGTGAAAAAGGAGAAGTTATAATGGACACCACAGAAATACAAAGGATTGTAAGAGACTACTACAAGCACTATATGCCAATAAAATGGACAACCTAGGAGAAATGGACAAATTCTTAGAAAGGTACAATCTCCCAAGACTGAACCAGGAAGAAATAGAAAATATGAACAGACCAATCACAAGTACTGAAATTTAAACTGTGATTTAAAAATTTGCAACAAACAGTCCAGGACCAGACGGCTTCACAGGTGAATTCTATCAAACATTTAGGGAAGAGTTAACACCTATCCTTCTGAAACTATTCCAAAAAATTGCAGAGGAAGGAACACTCCCAAACTAATTCTGTGAGGCCACCATCACCCAGATACCAAAACTAGACAAAGATACCACAAAAAAATAGAACAGTCATATGGATACATGGGAATACTGTAACATAATTACAATTAGCTTTTTAATTTTTCTAGTTTTTGATAGGTGAAAAATAACATTTTTTCATGTTTAATGTGTTCCTATGTTTATTCATTTGTGTTTATGTTTCCTGTTTATTGTTCATGATGTTTGCCAATATTTAGTATGGTCAGATTTGAATGAAATTTTTATGTATAAAAAATTAAAATTTGTTTTGAACATTTAATATAAATAAATCACAATGCCACCGTTGTTAAATCAAGAAATAGGTATAACTATTTTACACAGCTATTGAGAAGAAATAGAACTGCAAAGAATTTTTTAAAGAAAACAAAACTCAGGAACCATGAGCTGGGGATGTCATCTAGATTATCTTTTCCAGACATGTCCACACTCAGCCCTTTATCTGCAGAATCATTGAGGTAATTAGCCTCAGGACATCTCCCCTCAATTTCTCCCTCTCTGCAGTTTTAGGTCCCCTTCCACTACTCACTGGTTTTCCTGGCCTGTCTCAACTGTCATCACTTCCCAAGCCTGCCCACTCATACTGCCCCAAACTCAGTGGAGGAGGCACTGTATACAGGGTAAAAATATCAGATTCCAGCAGCCATCAACATAGCTCCCAGCCAGGAACACTGGCAGGGATGCAGTGAACCACCAGAAAAGCCAAGAGGTGTAGCTCTCCCAGCATCTAGCATCACTGGGTGACACAGAAAAGCTACCTACACTCTGCCTGATGGTAGGCACAGAGGATTCTAAGGTAGGTGAGGTGTTTGGCATGCCTCTAGTCCTTTCATCCAGTAGATCTGCCCACCCAGACCTCTCAACTTCTAGCTGCTGGTGGTAATTGAGAGTTTTCCCAAGCTTATTATCAGAAGTTACCTTGGACCCCCTACCCAGATTCTCCACCTTTCTCTCCTTATAGTCCTTTCTCTACCTTATGCTGAACTCTAAATCCAGAATGCTGACTGCCAGCCTACCATGGGCTCTCTAGATGAGGTTTTTCATGTGGTCTCTCTCATGAACTCTGGTAATTGCTCTGATCTCAGATCTTCACTAGCTAATGGTGTCCTGCCTGGTTCTCTTGCCCAACAACCGATCATACTCATCAAGTCCTTGCTTTTCAAAGTAAAGGAGGGATGTCTTGATATTTCAGAATGTAAAGTATGCCTAGAAGAATCCTGGTACTCAAGACATTAATGCAGAAATCCAGCTCCATATGGGTAAAAGTTTAATTTTATACTCAACCTATTTGAGAATAAGGAAATAAAATAACAAGACAGTATCTTTCATCTGAAAGTTTGGCCAAAATTTAAAAGACTGATGAAATAAAATGCCTGTGAGAATGTAAGGCATTCACACACGTGAATCTGAAAGACTGTAAATTGGTATGGCATCTTTGGAACAGAAGTTCAGCAATATTTGTAAAAAATTTCAGTCAACACTCTGCCCACTTTAATCAAGTTTGCACTTTTCTGTGTCTTTCCTGTGAGAAAGCATGCACATTTGTCTAAGATTTCATGTTCAAAGATGTTGATTTCAGTCCTATTACTCATAGCAACAAATGGGGAACAATTTTTATGTCCATTAGGAGGAGAATAATTAATTATCACACAAACATAATAAGTAGGGTAATCCTTACGTGTCTTTTTCTTGGAGGGCAGTTTGGAATATGATGATTGGCGTTCTTATGATACATGATTAACATCTGTGTGTAATCAAGACTTGCAACACCCTGATTGCTCCTATCTTATTCTTCCTGAAGATCTTTCCTTCGAATGGCCAAAAGGTACGAAAAGATGCTCAACATCACTAATTATCAAGAAAATGAAAATCAAAACCACAGTGAGATATCATTTCACACCAGTTAGGAAGGTTATAATTTTAAAAAAGCATAATTAAGTGTTGGCTAGCATGTGAAGAAATCAAACCCTTGTACACTGTTGGTGGGAATGTAAAATGGTATAGCCACTATAGAAAATAGTATGAAAGTTTCTCAAAAAATTAAAAGTAGAACTACCATATAATCCAGCAATCTCATTTCTGGGTATGTATTCAAAAGAATGGAAATCAGGATCTCTAAGAGATGTCTGCATTCTCATGTTACTTGCAGCGCTACTCACAACAGCCAAGATATGGAAACAATCCAAACGTCCATCAAAGATAAGCGAAGAAAGAAAATGTGATTCATACACAAACACACACACGGACACACATACTCAATGGAATATTATTCAGCCTTAAAAGAGGAAATCCTGCCATTTGCAACAATATGATGGACTTGAAGGACATTATGTTAAGTGAAATAAGCCAGTCACAGAAGGACAAATGGTTCTGCTTAAGTGAGGTACCTAAAATCATCAAACTCATAGAAGGAGAGAATCAACTGAGTTACCAGGGGCTGGGGTGAGGGGGAAATGAGGAGTTGTTCAATTGTTGTAAAGGTTCAGATATGCAAGATGAATTAGTTCTCAAGATCTGCTGTACAGCATGGTGCCTATAGTTAACAATACTGAAAATTTTTAAAAGAGCATAGATCTCATGTTAAGTGAGAAAGAAAAAACCAAAGGGACACGAGGAAACTTTTGGAGGTGATGGATATGTCTGTTACGTTGACTGTGGTGATGATTTCACAGGTGTATACGTATGTCCAAACTCATCAAATTGTATGTATTAAATATGTGCAATTTTTTATATCAAATATATCTCAATAAACATGTTTTTTTCTTAAGAAAAAGGATCTTAGTTGTTAAATGAGTGTGGTGGATCTATGTGTGCTGTCATGGAAATATTCTGCATTCATTTTGTTAAGTGACAGGGTCAAGAGGCAGAACAATATGTACATTGTTAATCACACATGTTAAGTTCAATATATTTTTATAGCACATCTACATATGAAAAACCCTCAGGTCAGCTTTAAAATGACACACATCAGTTTGTTAATTGTGGTTGCCTCTGAGGCAGGGGCTGGATTTTGAGGAAAGGGGGAGATTGTAATCTATCTGTAAGAATTTTTTGCAGCAAAAATATATGTACTATTACCTTTGTAATTACACTATTTAAATACATCTAACCACAAAAATAGTAGGTATGTGGGACTTCCCTGGTGGCACAGTGGTTAAGAATCTGCCTGCCAGTGCAGGGGACACGGATTCGATCCCTGGTCCAGGAAGATCCCACATGCCACGGAGCAACTAAGCCCATGCGCCACAACTGCTGAGCCTGCGCTCTAGAGCCTGCAAGCCACAGCTACTGAGCCCACGCACCGCAACTACTGAAGCCTGCCTGCCTAGAGCCCATGCTCCGTAATAAGAGAAGCCACTGCGATGAGAAGTCCGCTCACCGCAACGAAGAGTAGTCCCCGCTCACCACAACTAGAGAAAGCCCACAGGTAGCAACGAAGACCCAATGCAACCAAAAAAAAAAATTTTTTAAAAATAGTAGGTATGCATTAATCAGATAAAGTAACTGATGCAACAGATAAAACCTGCAGACCCACAATGGCTTAAAGCAACAGAAATTTATTTCTTATACACATAAAGTCCAATGTGGGTAGGCAGGGGTCTCCACTGTCAGATGACCCAGGGATCCAGTCTGCTCCCATTGGCGGTTCCACTTTTCAACAAGCGATCTCCATGTTTGCTGCTGAATGGAATAGAAAGCATGGAAGTGGCATACTGGCTTTCAAATTCCTTGGCCTGGAGGTGACAAACATTGTTCATATTTCAGTGTCTGAGTAGTCACATGAGCCTTCCTAAATACAAGCGGATTGGACTGAACGTGTAGGACACACTTGTTCAAAGACAGGGTATCTGTCAGTAAACCCCTGACATTTTTCCCCTCCTAGAACGACTGTGAGTTCTGAGGAATTCAGCCTCAGTAGATGTTTGTTAGACGGTGAATTCCATGGTCTTTTCTCGTCTTCAACTTATGAGGGAGGCTTTCGTAAACTCACTTATTGGTGTATGTGTTCAGTGACCGGTCTCAAATAACACATTCCTTCAAAATCCTACTGACAATATCTGGGTCATTTACAAAACCCCCCATCTAACTTCAGTTATATCCCAAGAACCAGTATCTTCTGTAAGAAGTAAGATTGTGATCACCACCTCATTTGGAATATACTCTGAAACTTGTGGGCTGGGGATGGGGCTGTGGTAACCAGGTATCTAGACTTCACTGTCAGTGGTTCCACTGGGAGGGATGGGACCTTCACTGTACACATGCAGAGAGTTGGAATGCTTTAATCAAGGGGAGGGCATATGACTCTGGACTGCCTGTATCACAGGAAACAGGGTGCAGCTCCAGAGGTCACAGTGAAGAGCTGGTCAGTGTATGAGGTTCCGATTTGGGCAGGAGGGCACACTGGGTAAGACCCAGAGGAAACATGCTGTAATTCAGGAAAGTGCTGGTACAGGACTGTGCCAGTATGTGAGCAGAGTCACCTGTCAAGGAACCCTGGGGCTAGTGACAGGGGGATCCTCAGCATATGAAACCCACAGACAATCCCCAAATTGTGCTTTATTCTCATATTCACCTTCCTTCATCAGGATCGCTCTTTGTACTTTGACTAGAATGTCTTGTTTTTTAATTGTATGTGATACATCTTGGAGTAGTGAGAATAATAGAGAATGAAAAGACAGAAGGTCTGCCTCAGTTTGGAGGAGTGGAAAAGTGTGGGCTCTAGAAAAATCTGGACCAGGGGTCTAGTCCCAGCTCTTTCAGTTATCAGCCATGTGAACTCGAGAAAATTACAAGTTCTTCATCTGCAAAGTATGTGTAATAAGCCCTATCTTATAGGGCTGTTGGGATATATATAATGGATATGAAGCACTTGACAGAGTAAGGTCTTTAATGAATGGCAGTTATCATATGATTTTTTTTTTTTTTTTTTTTTTTTTACCGCAGATGATACCACCCTCCCCTCTGGGAAGATTTATGTTATATTAATCCAAGAGATATCACAGAATATGCAGTTTCCACCAAGTGATCGCATAAAGCTGCTTAGCAGGTAAAACAAAATAAATTCCCCCACTTGAGGATGTTACTTAATTTGTATGTGGGGTTGTCCACCCCAGTTGGATGCAACTCAGAGGTCGTAGAATTTGTGTCAAGGACCAACAATGTCCCCCGTGGGTGCCTTTCCATCCAAATCACCTGTATTTTTATTCACTTCTTCACCACCTAATATGGAGCCCTCCCTTAGAGTTTGCAAAATTATACTCAAGATAACCTAATTAAAATGGCTTTTTTTTTCTTTTTTTTTTTTTTTTTTGCGGTATGTGGGCCTCTCACTGTTGTGGCCTCTCCCGTTGCGGAGCACAGGCTCCGGACACGCAGGCTCAGCGGCCATGGCTCACGGGCCCAGCTGCTCTGCGGCATGTGGGATCTTCCTGGACTGGGGCACGAACCCGTGTCCCCTGCATTGGCAGGTGGACTCTCAACCACTGCGCCACCAGGGAAGCCCTAAAATGCCTTTTTAATGCCTGAGATATGGTTCTCAGCATTCCATCTCAAGGGAGTATCACACCTTCCATTTCTGCCCAAGGAGGAGCTTTTCCTCTGGTTTATTGATGATACTAAAGTAACTATTATGAACAGGTTTGCATTCCAGGATTTTGTCCTCCTACTCTGAGAAACACCGTTTGTATACCTGGCCTCTGCTCACCAGTCCCACAGCCTCATCTAGTCTACCACCCAGCTTAAATTAACAGGATATCCCACTGAGAGACTTGTATTTTCCCCAAACCCCAAACTTCTGTTAGCCAGGGAATTTGTACCTTATTGTTTTCACCCTCCCCCTCCCATGTCTCCCAACCCCATCCCTGTCCCATTACCTCCTTACTCCTTCTTACTTGTCCTTTAGGTCTTAGAGGGTATTTCACCATCTTCTCTATATAATTACTTCTCCTTGACTGTACAGTTCTAAAGGCAGGGTGTTTTATATCCTAGTTTCACCATTTATAACACAATAATTTTCAAAGAGCAGATGCTCAATATTTGGAGAATGAATGAGCCAGTGAGTATGAGTTCTAGTTTATAAGTCTTTTATTTCTCCTACATTCTTTAATAAGCTAAGCAAATCCAGTTATGTATTTTTTATTTTTGCAGAATAACAGAGTAAAATGGATAAGGTAAACCAAGAACTACACATTTTTTAAACTTTTTTTCTCCTGTATTTTTTTTTAACATCTTTATTGGAAGTCTCCTGTATTTTTTGATCCCAGTAATTTTACTGATAAAATTTTTCACATTTCCAAAGAAATGCCTATTACCATGCCATGTTTTATTGTTCTAGTTCAATAAATGCGAAAGGTTTCCCAATTTGTGTTACAAAATAATAAAGCTCTTAATCTTAGCTCTATTAAGTTAAATCTAATAAATATGTAACTGAGGTCACTAATAAATTTAGATTCTAAAATTATTATACCTTCTATTAAAGAAACAACATTTAAAATATAACAAAAGGAAAGAAAGAGAGAAAGGAAGGGAGGGAGGGAAGGGGGAAAGAGAAGAAAAAAGAAAAGAAAAGGAAGAGAAAAAATTAAACTCTAAGTTTACCATATAGAATAGGAACACAAAGAGGATATTACACTGTGTTCCCTATAGACCCACCCTGGCCGTCCACAACTTAGAATGTTACTGCTCTTTTTCCACAAGGAAAACAATCTTCTCAGACTTCATCATTTGAACCATAACCTAAATAAAAAAGAAAAAAAGGTAAAATTCCAAGTTAGCAATACACAACAGGAACTCAGGGATATACCCTTCTCCAGTCCCACCCTGGCCCTCCACTATTAGAACACTGACACACCTTTTCAACCAAAAAGTGAAGAACCAGCCTTGAACTTCACGTAGCCTGGGAGAAGTTGCTGGCCATGGCCCTGGAGCGTGCACTGGCCATGGCAGCAGCACGAGCCCTGGCTGCCATTCTTGCTTGGGCTCTCTCTTCCTCGTCTCTCAAAGCTTCTTCATACCAGAATGGGAAGGCACTGGGCACTGTATCATGAATCTTGGCTAAAAACTCCAGGATTTTCATCTTGCTGGTTTCAGCATGGGCTCGTGGACCCCATAGGAACTCATAGCGCGGAGGATTGCTGTTGGCCACCTGGCGGTACTCCAGGTAATTTAGCTTCACCAGATCTTCAGTGATGACCTTCTTGGGATCCCCATAGATGAAGTGCTTCCTTTCAGCATGTACACCCATCATATTCAGCACTTCCCAGATCTCCTCTTCAGGGGCACAGTTGCCGTTTATGAAGATCACACCCAGCACGATCATCAGGAGCCCGGTCTTGGGCGGGTTCTCTTCTTCATTCATCGTTCCATTGGAGGTGAGGTCTAGTTTGCTGACAAGGGCATAGCAGTGCCTGGTAGGATCCACTTCCTTCAGATCAAGACCAAAGGCCAGCTCCATGTGCTCAGAGGCTCTCTTGAGGATCTCATTGAAATGATACTTGTACTTTTTGATAACAAACTTCAGCATCTCTGACTTAGTAATTGGCTCTTTTTTTTGATACTTATGCAGCAGGAAATGCACCAACAAAGCCACCTTCATGTGTAAAGGATCTCTGCGTAAGTCCTCAGTGCCCTTGAAGGATTTTGAGCTTTCCTTCTTTTGGCCGTTGGTACCTTCATCTGAATTGGTGCATGAAGCAGCTGCACTAGCATTGGTGGTTCCCTGAGGTCCCTCAGGAGTGCTAGATGTCCCAGCAGCAGGCATATTCTGAGGCCTGTCCTCAAAGGGAGGATAGACAGAGGAAGGGGACTCTCCTGCTGCTGCTGCTGCCGCTGCCGCTGCCGCCGCCCCAGTGGCCTGAGCATCCTCCAGACTCTGGGTCTCAGCATGGGCCTGGCGGCGTCTCTCACGGGCACGGAGCTTACTCTTCTGACCTCGAGGCATGATGACTGGTCCGGGACTGCAGGCAGCTGTTTAATCTGCCAAGGTTGATGAGAGGTTACCGAAGAAGACAGAGGAAGAGATGGTGTGTATAGCCTCAATGGGGAGATTCTTCTACCTCGGTTCCAAGAAAAGCTGCCTCTGCTTTTCCCCTTAAGGGTACTGTTTTAGGAACCCACGAGACAGGGGCTGGCAGGACTCTGTGGACCTCCTCTGTTCTGCATGAGCTTGTCACCTCAGTTCTAACCCAGGATACTAAACTTGACTCCTGACCAGTCCTTTGACTCCTCCCTCTGCCGACTTGAGGCTACCCCTTCAGACCAAGGATTCCCATCCCACAAATTCTGCAGGCGGAAGTGGGGGGGGGTTGGGCATAACAGCCACTCTTGAGCCCCTCAGGATCGACAGTGGGGT
This sequence comes from Phocoena sinus, assembly GCF_008692025.1. Lineage (NCBI taxonomy): Eukaryota > Metazoa > Chordata > Mammalia > Artiodactyla > Phocoenidae > Phocoena > Phocoena sinus. The sequence continues at coordinate 22,584,318 of NC_045784.1, read as the reverse complement.
TGGGGCATGTCGGTCCAGGGCGGGGCTCTCTGGGGCTGCTTCAATTCTGGGAGGAGTGTGTCCCTTCAGTTCTAACGAAGATTACTCACCGCGACACCTCTCCAATTCTGGGACTCCTCCGTCTGCTGATACGAGGCCACACCTCTCAGACTGCAGCCTCAGTCTCTATAGCTGGTGTGACAGAAGTTAGGGAGAGTGCTTCCGGCCACGCCCACCTGGGCTTCCCAGCGTTACAGCAGAGGTGGGGTTGTGGGGGCCTCCCTCTCTCTTTTGGGAGGTGGAGGAATCACGCAGAACTCACACCGGGGTCTTACCTGACTCCTGACGGGGCCCGGGACTTTCTCTGCTGAGATGAGTCAGCTGGCCTCAGACCAAGTTCTCATTTCCCTCAGAACCCCCAGTTAGAAGTAAGGGGGAACCTGAGCCTAGCAGTCGTGTCTGGGGTCTCCCAAGACTGACAGTAGGGGGGCTCTTTGTGGCTTCTTATTTTGGAGTGGGTTCTCCCCTCTGTCACCCTTCAGTGTCTTACCTTGATGCCTTGTAGGTGCTGGGCTACTTCTCTGCTGACACCGCACCAAACCTATCAGGTAAGGCATAAATCTGTAAATAATTTAAAGAGAATTGACATCGGTACAGTATTCTCCTCACCATGAATAAACATAATATGTTGCTGTATTTGAGACTTCTTTTATCTAAATCTATCAGTAATTTTTTTATATTTGCTTCCATAAAGGTCATGTGCATTTTTGTTAGTTCTCTTTTTAGGTATATTTTGGATATCGCTGCTGTTTTGAATGGTGTATTTTCCATTACATATTCTAATTAGTTATTTGTTTTGTGTGATAAGAGTCCTTCTTTTGGTATAGTGATCTTCTACACCAGCTTTCTTAAGTTCCTTATACATTTGAATATTTGGCAGCCAATTTCTTTGGAGTTTTTAATTAGAGGATCGTATTACCTCTTTTCATTATTCATGACTGTTATTTTGGTATTGCTGTGTATGGCTGTATACTGGCTATGCAATCCAGTCCAGGTTTGAACAGCAAAGTTGGTACCATACCTCCGTGTCCTCTTCTGGACTTTATTGGGAATGTTTCTAACATTTCACACTTATATATGTTTGCTGTTGATTTAACAATATGGAAATTCCATTCTAATATAAGTTTTCTAAAAGTTATTACCATGAACAGGTGTTGAGTTTTTATCAATTTCTTTATTCCCACACACGTTCAAATGCTTTCTCTTCTCTGTCTGTTAACATAGTGAATTCCAATACTACCCTTTGTTAGCAAAACCATTCCAGAGGTGACACTGCAATTCTATTAGGAGATACATAATGTCTGTAGTTTCCTTTGTGGTGATGTTGTCAGTCATCGAGGATCATCACTGTCATCCATTAATCCATTACAATTGCTGAGTTGTAATTCTCCAATTCTATCATTCCTTCTCAAGATTATTAGCTGAAATATATCTCTAGGTAGAACCTTCTGTTATCCTCCCTTTTGTTTTCTTGAGGTGAGCCTTACAAGGCCCTATTTTACTGCCTAGAAAGATAGATAGCTAGATAGATAAAGAAAGCTAAATCTCTCTTTGTCTAATCAATATCAGAACAGTCTTTAGCCCAAAATTGTTTCATATTTTTTATAATTTTAAATAACAAAAGAATCTTGCTTGAGAACAAAGCCAGTTAATTGGTTGAATAATTCATCTTTCATTAATTACTATTAATGAGCAGCATTGGAATAATCAATGTTCAGGCCCTAGAATTTATCACATGACATATTATTCGTGCCTACAGATAGTTATAATTTTGGAAGATGTAGAAAATTGTCCTAGGATTTATTCAAAGCCAACTTTCTTTGTAGGGATATAGTTTCTCTGTTCTTTCTATATAGCTACCCAGTCGTTATGCTAGTTGAGTTTTACTTTTTTCTTTATAAATTCCAATGTGGATATGGCAAGTAGTGTAAGTGTTATTACTATCTTAGTTTAGGCATATGTAGACATAAAAACAAATTGTGGCACTCTGTCCTCTGGGTTCACAAATTTATTCAATATAGGGCTGTCGTAATGGACTTCATTTAAGGACTCCATTAATGTGGTCAATGCAAAAATATCTGATTTGTTTGCATAAATATGCTAATATGTTGCCTCAGTTTATTAAAATAATTTTTCCAACTTCTCATTTCACTTGTTAGTAAATTAAATGTTTAGATTTTTGAATGAATATTTAGTTCTTGAGTAGGAAACATTGTTGGTTGTTTCTAAGTTAATAAGCCTGGAAATATAGAATGTTATAGAGCAATGACACTCAAACTGTGGGTAAGGAGTCTTAGGTTATAAACTAACTGTACAACTATTTTAGAGTTCTTTATCTGTTATAACCTCCTTCTCCCCCTGTGCTTCCACCCATCCTGCTTCCCCATGAATGGTATAATAATGCCTTCTCAAGCAGAAGTCATTTAGAGTGATTCAGCCCCTAATAATAACTTGAGCCTTTCAATGGCTGAAGACTTTGTTCCCCTTTGCTTTCTGTTTCAGTTCGACTTGAACAAATTGTCCACACTTAAATCTGCTGTGTCCAGTACCATTTCAACCCTTTCAGTGGCCCCACTGCCAATGAAGGACTGAATTTCTGAAGGCTTCCTCATCCCCATACCTCATTCTCCAAAACATCAGCTCCAGCCTGGATAATGATATTAAGGAGGAACAAGACATGTTAGTAATCAGGGCCGTTTTAGAAGAATGGATGCACTGTCTTCAATGAGCCCAATACCTGTGACACCATGCTTAGACTGACATAGCCAGGAGTCACTTTGTCAGCTTAAGAGAACTCTGCTTTTGAATACATAACTTCGCCCCTTGCCAGGCAACCAAAATAACTGAGTAGAGAGTTTATTTAAGAAATAGAAAATGTTAATATGGCCTAGTAAATGGAAGATAAGGAAGTGTCCAAGGGTACATGTTACTGAGTCAGGGCCAGGACTAAGGTGAGGTGAGTGATAAAATAAATAAATTTTCTTTATTTTAAATAATGAAATAAATAAATGCAAATAAATACAAAGTTTTAAATAAAGACAGGATCTGACCCTGCACTTGTATGATGCTGAGAGTGAGTGCCTCACTTGTTTAACCCTATTTTTAGCCAGTGGATGGTGTTTTTATTTAAAAGTGTGATATTTTCTTATCATGGATTTTGGCATTTATTTTGACTTTTTAAAATATTGAATTGAGACATAATTTATCTTGATTACTGAGATTTTTTTGATTTCCCCCCCCACTTAACCTTAAATTTTGAACTCATGGTGAAGGCCTGACTTGTCTCACCCTAGCCCCAGTCCTGGTAGGTCTTTAGTGTTCAATACTGATCCTGGCCTCACACTTTTAAGAGCATCATTACTTAATGCCTTGTTTTAAATTTTAGGCATCATTTCACTGTCTGCTTTTGTGATCTTGAGCAGTAAAATTACCCTATATGAGACTCTATTAAAAAAAAAAAGGTTTAGAGTAGATAATAAAGATATTCTTTATACTGAGTTGTTGGGATGATTAAATAAAAGTATATATGAGAAAATACTTTGTAAACTTTACAAATTATTAGTTGTTTAGAAATATTTATTGGGTTGAAACTTTGAGAAAGTCCTAAAAATCAGTCTTGATCCATCCTTTGAGATACCCAGTGGATTAATTTTCCATTGCTGCATAGCAATTTATCAGAGACTCAGTGGCTTAAGATAACACCCACTTATTATCTCCCAGTTCTGTTGGTCAGTAGTCTAGATGCAGTTCATTTGTGTTCTCTGCTCAGGTCCTCACTCTCAAGGTGTCTTATTGGCTGAGCTGTGTTCTTATCAGGAGGCTCTGGGCAAGGATCCACTTCAAGGATTCAGGTTGTTGGCAGAATGAAGTTCCTTGTGATTGTGGAACTGAGGTCTCCATTTCCTTGCTTGCTGTCAGACAGGGGCCATTCTTAGCTCCTAGAAGTTGATTGCATTCCTTGGCGCATGGCCCTCTCCATTTTCAAAGCTCACAGTGAAGAATCTCCTTCATGTAGAATCCCCAGAACTTTGAATCCATTTCACCAGGAAGACAGAGTCTTGCCCCTTTTAAGGGCTCACTTGATTAGGTCAGGTCCACCAAGGATAATCTCCCTTTCTTAAAGTCAACTGTGCCATGTAACATAACCTAATCACGGAAGCAATATTCCATCATATTCACAGCTCCCTCCTACACTCAACGGGAGGGGATTAAACAGGAGTGTGAGCCATATGGGGTAAGCTTAAAATTCTGCCCGTCACACCTAGAAAAAAATAAATGATTGCAGAATTTCTGACCACAATGGTAGCTGGAACTCCCAAGTTGCATATACTATACTAAATTTAGAATGAAGGGTTTTAAAGTCTCTAATGCTATGGGTTGTGTTTTTGCTTTTTTTTTTTGAACACTTGTGCCTGATGGCCATTAGCAAATACCAAATACTGGGGTATTTGGAACATTTAAAATCTGATCAGTTAAGAGGTTTTGGTTTTTTGTTCATTTGTTTTCTTATTATTTTCACTCTTAGTGGAATGTTAGAACTAACCTTCTCAGTATATATCAATGTATGTGCACTCATGGGGCAGGCAAGAAGGCATGGGAAGACAAGTTATCAGCTACTACAAGATAAGTGAGAAGTACCCTAAGAAAGAAGTGGTTGTGACTGGAAAACTTTAATTAGCCTAGTATCCTAGACTGTTTTAAATCTAAAGTGTGACTGAATTATGGAATGGAGCACATGGGTTTCCCCACCCCATTCTCTAAAACATCTGTTATTGAGCCACAGAGATATGAGGGGAAATGGTAAGGAGGGAGGACAAATATTTTAAAGTAAAAATAATAATAACTACTTATTTGTTGAGGACCCATTATGTTCAAGGAAGTGTGCTGTGTCCATTATAGTACTTCACCTGTGGTGTAGGTTTTATTTATTGGATTATACAGGCAAAGGAACTGAGGCTTTTAAGATTAAGAAGCTTTCATTCATCCATTTAGTTTTTATTTACTAAACAAGGAACTTGACCACAGTCATGAAGATACCAAAGGCTTAGACTAAACAAGAGATAGAGAAAAGGGGTGTCAGAAGAAGTTTTTTTTTTTTTTTTTTTTTTTCCTGGTCAGAAGTGGCAAAGATTCCTTGACAGTAGATAAGCAACTTTATTTAGTTTTATGTATTGCATTCAACCCTGTTCATCACTTTTTGTCTTACCCTTTTCTTTGTTTTTTCTTTGTAATAGTACTCATAATTTTGATAAGCAAAATGATGGTTAAAAACTGGTTTCAACTATAAACTAGTATCAAAGTCATTATAAGGAAAAAATTAACATGGTATTTATTATAAGGACATTGTTCACTATAGAATCATCTTAAGCATTCAGTTGAAAAGACCTTTAAGGAAATACGCTCTTAGTTTAGCTCCTTTATTTAAGAGAAACTACGTTGTTTTTAAATTTATTTATTTATTTGTTTGTTGGTTTATTTATTTTTGGCTGTGTTGGGTCTTTGTTGCTGCACGTGGGTTTTCTCTAGTTGCAGCAAGCGGGGGTACTCTTCATTGTGGTGCACAGGCTTCTCATTGCAGTGGCTTCTCTTGTGGAGCACAAGCTCTAGGAGAGTGGGCTTCAGTAGTTGTGGCGCACGGGCTTCAGTAGTTGTGGCTGGCGGGCTCTAGAGTGCAGGCTCAGTAGTTGTGGCGCATGGGCTTAGTTGCTGCACGACATCTGGGATCTTCCTGGACCAGGGCTCGAACCCGTGTCCCCTGCATTGGCAGGTGGATTCTTAACCACTGTGCCACCAGGGAAGCCCTATGTTGTTTTTAATCTGGTGGACAATTAGATGTCGGTTTTTACTCAAGTCAAAAGTAGAATCTCAAAGTCAGATTTATGTATTCTTAGAGCAAGTGAACATGTTCTTTTTTTTTTTTTTTTTTTTTGCTGCATTGGGTTTTTGTTGCTGCATGTGGGCTTTCTCTAGTCGCTGTGAGCAGGGGCTACTCTGCGTTGCAGTGAGCAGGCTTCTCATTGCAGTGGCTTCTCTTGTTGCGGAGCACAGGCTCGAGGCGTGCGGGTTTCAGTAGTTGTGCCATGTGGGCCCTAGAGCGCGCGGGCTTCAGTAGTTGTGGCATGCAGGCCCTAGAGCATGCAGGCTTCAGTAGTTGCAGTGCATGGGCTCAGTAGTTGCGGCACACGGGCTCAGTAGTTGTGGCTCGCGGGCTCTAGAGCACAGGCTCAGTAGTTGTGGCACACGGGCTTAGTTGCTCCGTGGCATGTAGGATCCTCCCAGATCAGGGATGGAACCCGTGTCGTGTCCCCTGCATTGGCAGGTGGATTCTTAACCAAGCAGGTGAACATGTTCTGATTCTATGCACTTTGAATACCAAGTTGACTTCATATATTTTGTTCCCACTTTAATATTTTTCTGAATGTAAAACATTATCACCCTTAGTGCAGCAGTAAGTTATTGATAAGTAATTCAACTATGCACTGTGCTGGGAGCTGAGGAGAAAATGGTGAGCAAATGTGAGCAGAGCCTGCCTTCCTGGAACTTATCGTCTAGTGGGAATGACAGATGTAAATCCAATAGACACGTATATACATTTATTACAAACTGTTAAACGTTACAAAGGAAAAGGACAGAGAGATAAAATAGTGGGATACTATCTGATTCAATAAGTTTGGGAAGGCTGTCCTGAAGAATTAGTATCTTAACCTAGAAAAAAGGATGAATGTGAGTTAGGTTAACAAGGGTGGGGTGAGGTTTGGAAACTGTTCCTTAGGGGAACCGCCTGTACAAAGGTCTGATTGCATAATAAAGTTGGCGCGCTGGAAGAACACCACTCAGTGGACTGGAAGGAAGACCACTTTAGCTTGAGTGTGAAAGTCAATGGGTAGAGTATAGTAAAAGAGTTTGGGTTTCTTCTTAGATGCAAAATAAAAGAACTAAAAGTTTTAAAGCAGGCGAATGACCTGCTCAGATATGCATTTTGTAAAGAACACTGTGGCTGCAGTGTAAATAAAAAGGGAAGCAAAGCAAAACAAACAAAAAACACATAGGAAAAAGAATTCCAGATACTTGTACAGTATTCCAGGATTGTGACGTCAGAGATGGAGAAATTTGGACAGATTAGAAAGCTGTGTATAGGTCGAATTTGCAAGACTCATGTGCTAGTTTGCACATGGATGGTGTAGGAGAACATAGTGTCAAAAATGCCTGCTTAGGGCTTCCCTGGTGGCGCAGTGGTTGAGAGTCCGCCTGCCGATGCAGGGGGCACGGGTTCGTGCCCCGGTCCAGGAAGATCCTACATGCCGCGGAGCGGCTGGGCCCGTGAGCCATGGCCGCTGAGCCTGCGCGTCTGGAGCCTGTGCTCCGCAACGGGAGAGGCCACAGCAGGGAGAGGCCCGCGTACTGCAAAAAAAAAATAAGAAGAAGAAAGAAAAAAAAAAAAGCCTGCTTATATCCGTGGCCTGTGCAACTGCATTCACAGTTGCATCACCTACTGAGATTGGGAATTCTGCAAGCGTACAATTTACCAAGAGTAGGATTGATAAGAATGGATGTAATTTGGAGGTATGGTTGTGAGTTCAATTTAAAGAGGGTTGTGTTTGAAGCACTTTTAATAAATATGCAAGTGAAGATATCAGGTAAGCAGAAATATATATGAAGGTGAATATTAGAGGAGAAGCCTGGGCTTAAGATGCACATCTGAAGTCATGAGCAGGTATTTGAAAATGGAAGCAATGAACATGAATGAGATTGGCAAGGAAGAGTGTACAGGGTGAAATAAAAAATATGAAGGCAACCCAGCATTTTAAAAATGGGCAGCGAAGCATACTTATTGTAGGAGAATTAGAATATATAGAAAACAATTTAATCACCCATAATTCTGTTGCATATATATAAAAATTATCAATGTTTTGGTGCCAGAGCTTGCTATTCCTATGAATATCCAATAAACCTTTTTACTTTTAATCAGTAGAGATAGCAATTTCTTATTCAATGTCGATGAATTAATCCACTCATCATATTGTTGAACTATAAGCATAATAAAGAAATAAATACATTCTATAAAGAGTTAAACCCATATACTCAGTAACTCTTGTTATGACATCTAGAAAATTTGGTGAACTTCAGTTCTATACTGTATTTGCTTCAGAAAAACTCATTATCACCATTTGAAAACTAGCACAAAGCATATGTTCTATTGATGGCAGCATTGTGTTGCTATGTGAAGGACAACTCATTAAATGTACATTATGATGGCAAAGTAGAAAAAGTCATTATTGGCTTTTCCTAGACTGAGTCATTTGTGTCCTATTAAAATGAATATTAACTGTTTTTTTTTCTTATTTGATTTCAATTTAAACAGCTTTTTAAAATGTCAGTGTCTACAAGCATAATACATTTTTTAATGCAACTAAAATTCATTTAAAAGAAAAAATGATTGTGTGCATTGTACTTATATGTAAATGTGAAACTGATGGCAAAGCATACTGTGATTAATATGTGATATTTGGTATTTACATTAGAGAGGTCCTTTTCTATTTTCAGTGGTACATAGTTTATGGGGTCTGTTGCAATCATTATGTATAATGTAAGACACCAGCTGACCCTTAGGATGAGTATGATATTTAAAAATTTATTTTTTCAGAATGAATCAGTAAGCTTTGAAGTAATTAACTTCTTCATGGCTTAGAGTCATGCTTTTCCAAAACTTAAGAAACTTTCCAGAATTATTAAATTTCAGGTTCCATTGCATCTACATTTAATGTTGTGATGAATATTGAGATGTGTACATTTATTGTCATTCGAAGGAAGTTGTTTATAAAGGATATTGGGCTTTTAAATAAAAATAAGTATTTCCTATTAAACTTTAGGGTTTTTTTTTCTTTTTCTTTTTCTTTTTTTTTGCGGTATGCGGGCCTCTCACCGTTGTGGCCTCTCCCGTTGCGGAGCACAGGCTCCAGACGCGCAGGCTCAGTGGCCACGGCTCACGGGCCCAGTTGCTCCGCGGCATGTGGGATCTTCCCGGACCGGGGCACGAACCCGCGTCCCCTGCATCGGCAGGTGGACTCTCAACCACTGCGCCACCAGGGAAGCCCTAAACTTTAGTTTTAATCTAGGTCTTTAAACATGAGTTTTATCTTAGCAACTGGATAGTTTTTTTAAACTCAGTTTTCATGGCTTGACATTTTTAAATGTGTAGAGGATTTCACTAAACAATAAGAAATCTCTGATATATTCATGGCAGTAAAGTGTAGGATATATAGATAATAAAATATATACAGAGAAGTATATAATACAGAGCTAATATATGAAAAAATCAAAAATGGTTTTAACCAACTCTTCCCTTTTATTACTTCTACTATGCCAAACCATTTACTATTTGAATGAAACTAGTTTTTGTTTCATTTTTCTAGTTCTTGGACTGATGACTGGATAAATAGCCCAAAGACAAACACCAAGAAAGAAAGGTCATGTAGCAGTGACCAAGCCATAGCTGAATTAGACACATCAAGTTCAAACAAAAACATCATGGAGAAATAAAATAGAACAAAACCAAATAAAACAAAACACCATACATATTTTATGAAACACAACCCTGGTGCAAGCATATCAATCATAATAGCAATCTGTTCTTTGACAAGATCTATTTTGGACCATTTGCACCATTGTGTAGCAATAAACTCACAATCGAGCATATCCATAATAGCAGTGTTACAATAGAAATTTAGAAAAATAGTTTTTCCATTTAAAATTTTTACTTGGCTTTTGTAAAGAGGAAATGCTATTTTTTTAGTGGAAGACTCTGTACAAGAGATATATTATTGAAATAGTGAAAGGCAGGTTTTTAGTAAGGAGAAAATTTGATATTGCTGAAAACTGCCTCTAAATAAAGAAGAAAAAAATGACATATTACCTTAGTGTTTTCAGACACAGCATTTGATCATCTCAATGCTGAAAGGTGTGGGTATATATTATTGTTTTTCCCATCTCATGGATGAGAAAGGAAACTGAGGCACAGTTAAGCTAAGTGATTTATTTGAATTGTGTAGAACATACATTTCACAGAGCATAGTGGTAAAAATTTGAATATTTTACCATTCTCTCCTCCTATTTCCAGGAACCAATTGCTCTAAATTAGAAAGATATCTTTTCTGGGAGAATTTTCTTCTTGGTGACACTTTGTTTAAAATGCTGTAAAAAAAAAATAAAATGCTGTAAAAAAAAAAAAAGTAATAAAAAAGAGGTAGAGAAATGTAGTAAACAGTAATAATAGTAAAACTTCTAGTAATAGCCAAGTCAACAGTAAAGAATATAGTAACCAACTCAAGACACCATGAGATGACGGTGATGAGGAGAATGTATCAGAAAGATACTAGATGAATCTTCTTTCCTGTGCTTATTGAACTGTTGACCACTCCTTGTGTACAGCTGGTTAGGGGTCTAAATGATGCTTGCATGTGCCTGGTAACTTAGACATTAAAAAATATTTGGTGAATGTGGGCTTCCCTGGTGGTGCAGTGGTTGAGACTCCGCCTGCCGATGCAGGGGACACAGGTTCGTGCCCCGGTCTGGGAAGATCCCACATGCCGCGGAGCGGCTGGGCCCATGAGCCATGGCCGCTGAGCCTGCGCGTCCGGAGCCTGTGCTCCGCAACGGGAGAGGCCACAACAGTGAGAGGCCCGCGTACCGCAAAAAAAAAAAAAAAAAAAAAAAAAAAAAAAACCTTTGGTGAATGTCATGATGAACATTGTTGATGGTATAAAATAATTGAAATTTATGTGTATTTCAACATATATAACAATATATTGATAGTGTGATAATTGAAATTTATATGTATTTTAATATGAATGCTTAGTAGTTTTGCATAAATAATTTTTTTAGGGAATGTTATTTTCAAGTAATTTCACGTTGCTTAAAGTCTCAGTTTCACAATTCTAGCAATGAATCTAATGTATTCAATACCTTGCCTGAGTAGATATGGAACCAGATTTTGCCCTGGAAGAGCTATACTTCTGTAGTTCTTTAAATAGTTTGTTGAGTCAGTTAGCTATTGTCACAATTGTGTTGTATTTTTTAAAAGCCCAAATTCAATGCATATAGCAAGTATTTATTTCTCCCTCATGCTTCTGCAAGTTGGCTGATATTTTGTGATCTTGGCTGAGTTTGTTTGGGCTTGGATCCAAGCTGAAGCTAGGATCCAAGTAGGCTACATGCGTCTGTCATCCTCTTTGCTCCAGGGGCTACTTGTAGCCTCTTCTTCTCATAGCAATGATGCAATATGCATGCATGAGAACAAGTTCTAGGCCACAATCATATAAGCACATTTCAAGTCTCAATTTGTCATGTCCACTAATATCCTATTGGCAAAAGCAAGTCATATGGCCAAACCCAACATCAGTGTATCATGGATGTATACTCTTCTCATCCAGGTCGGGGCAGAGAAGGTGGGGAGTGAATATTTACTCAACAGTAGTCTAATCTACCATCCATACCTTAATCAAAATGCAATCTGCCTTTGAGTTTTTATTGTGGATCCCCAGAACGCAAACTATTTTCTACTTCTTGTTACACAAAGAAAATAGTACAGTAGCTAAAAGTGTTTTAAGGTCAGCAGATCTTTAAGACTTTATTTGTGCATAAGTAATGCAAAAACTTGAGTGTATGTTACACCACAGACCTATGTAATCAAAGCTCTCTCACATATATACAGGGATTTTGCTTATTATCCGTTTTTTTGAAATTCTTTGTCAACATTTGTAAAAGGTGGGGAGGACTCTCTAGATGCTTGGACTTTCATATTAATGTTTAGAAACAAGAAGGCATAAAATGTAATCCACTGCCTCAGTGTGATATTCAAAATTATTGTATTGTTAATTAGAGATTTGTCAGGGAGATGCAAAAATAAAATTCAAACTGCAGACTTGTTGACTGCTTAATAAAGACTTGGGATTTTTGAATAAGCTAAAGATTGGCAATTTTCTTACTAGGGCTATCATTACTTAGAAGCAAACATCTGGTAATCCCAGTTCTATGATGGAGACTGAGTTATCGTGATGTTTTCTGTGAGGACACAATGAAATTTGATTTACTTCTTTATATTTTGAAAGCCACTGGAAACCATGAGGCTTCCCTCACTATCATGGCCTTTATTGGGTTGCTTAACTTGACCACTTGCTTATATTTTATCTTTTTAAGTTTCAAAATATGAAGGTTTCTGAAAATCACCTGATGTTTTATATCAAAATGTTTCTACAGAAAGGATTACTCTTATTCATTAACCAAAGGAATTCTGAAACCACATACAGAAAACAAAAAAAAAGAGAGAGAGAGAGAGAGAGAATTCCATCATTCCTGAAGCTCATCATACTGTTATTATACTTAACTTTATTTGTGAAAAGAGAAAAAAGAGCTGCTGTTTTTTGTCATGAAGATTGCCTTTGGCTGTTGAATCACTTTATTCTGCATAATGAAAATGATTTTTCTGACAGTAAAGGTACTACTTCTGGCTGAGTGAGTACATGGAGAACTGAGTGGGCCACGAGAGACACCTCTGGGTTGATACTTAGGGAGAAAGTGTCTACATGTCCCTGGTCCTCCTCCTCTGAATAGTTAAGGAGGAGCTTTCAAGTAACATCCTTTGGAACATCTGTCTCAGGAATCACAAAACTTCTTGATCTTTCTCTCTTCGTGATAAAAATACATAAAATAATATAGTAATAAATAATGAAGTAATGTATCATTAATATAGGTATAAATCTGCCCTCAGTAGTTATTTGTTGAGTGGTTGAATGACATTTTGTCTATGAATACTTTATACATGTATCTGTTTACTCATAAGCACATATAAACATATGAAACATTTCTGATCAAAATTATATGAATTCACAGTTAACAGTATGTTGAAGTGAGAACCAGCTAAGTAATTTGCCAGTGAAAAATGAAAACGTAGGGCTTCCCTGGTGGTGCAGTGGTTAAGAATCCACCTGCCAATGCAAGGAACATGGGTTAGAGCCCCGGTCCGGGAAGATCCCACATGCCACGGAGCAACTAAGCCTGTGCACCACAACTACTGAGCCTGCGCTCTAGAGCCCACAAGCCACAACTACTGAGCCCGCGTGCCACAACTACTGAAGCCCACGCGCCTAGAGCCCATGCTTTGCAACAAGAGAAGCCACCGCAATGGGAAGCCTGCCGGCACCGCAACAAAGAGTAGCCTCTGCTCGCCGCGAGTAGAGAAAGCCTGCGTGCAGCAACGAAGACCCAACGCAGCCAAAAATAATAAATTAAATAAATAAATTTTAAAAAAATGAAAATATAGAGCCCCTTGTTCAAAAATTACTGAGGGTTTCTAGATGGTGACAACAGAGCATTGAAGCCAGCATGGGGACTTCTAAGCGTGGGCCCCTTTTTGACTTCAAAGGTAGCATGTCCATGAACTTGTTCTGATTGAAGTATGTGCTATGTATAGAATGCCCTTTCTTTCATATGACAAAAATAATATATCATTGTCTTTGGGAAGCTTAGCAGTATTAATCTCTTTTAGCCTATGTATTTGCATATATATGTAATAGATACGAATACATACATATATATTATGTCATATATAATATTTCAACATGGAGAGACTACTTTATATAATTATATTACTATTATTTATTTGAGTTATGTAGTCAAAGCATTTGATAGGAGGTCTATAGTATCCTGTCCTATATTTTTCCTCTCAGGATCTTATCCGATTCCTATGTTGAAGCGGGGTGAAGATCAGCATTCCCCACAACTTTCAGGTTCAAACTTAAATTCTGAGTATGTGGCTTACGCTTTCCTTTTCTCTTTTTCTTTGGTTTTTTAAAAAATTTATTTATTTATTTGGCTGCGTTGGGTCTTTGTTGCTGTGCGCGGGCTTTTCTCTAGTTGCTGCAAGTGGGCGTTACTCTTCGTTGCGGTGCACGGGCTTCTCATTGCGGCGGCTTCTCTTTCTGCGGAGCACAGGCTCTAGGTGTGCGGGCTTCAATAGTAATGGCACACAGGCTCAGTAGTTGTGGCTTGCGGGCTCTAGAGCACAGGCTCAGTAGTTGTGGCGTATGGGCTTAGTTGCTCCACGGCATGTGGGATCTTCCTGGACCAGGGATCGAACCCGTGTCCCCTGCATTGGCAGGCAGATTCTTAACCACTGTGCTACTAGGGAAGTCCCAAGTGTGTGGCTTATCCTTCATTCTCTGAGATTTCCTCCCATTTAAGAGGCTTCTGACATTTGAAGGCCAGAGTGTTTCAGTTATTGGACATGTCTCAGAAGAGCATCACAGTTTTCTTCTACTCTTTCAATTCCCTTTCTGAATAGAAAGGATTCTAGGTAGAAGTATGCTAGAAAGCCATTCCCCATCAATCATCTAATAATAACAACAACAAACATTTTTAAGCACCTGATATATGCCAGTCTCTTTATATTTGTTTCTAGTTCTCGTTACTATCCAAGGTAATATAGCATTACCCCGATTTCATAGATTTTGAAAACAATGCTCAGATGGGCTTTTATTATACTGCATTACTTAATTCAGAAGAGATAGAACCACGATGCAACTCTAGATATGTTCAATATAAATTCCCACATTGCCCTATACTTCCTTATACCACATTGCCAGAAGATGTGCTTAAGGTCAGCAAAGCTACTCTGGGGACAGGAGGAAGGCCAGTCTGGGACTCTGAATATCCAACATAGAGGTACAGTGTTCAATTTGTTTCCACAGTTGACCACCATCACTTCTTTCCCTTTTTGTATGCATACCATCAAGAGATGGAGTCAACTTACTCTTCTCCTGAGTCTGAGCTGGCTTTGTGATTTACTTTGACCAGTAGGATATGGCAGATATGACACTGTGAGCTCCAGGCCTAACTTTGAAGAGGCATCTGCTGCTTTCTCTTTACAGGGAGGCAGCCTCCATGAAGTAAAGAAGCTTAGATCAGAAAACTGATATATGAGACATCATATGAGGTTAGAGAGGACCAGCCATGTAAGTGAGGCCTTCTTGTATCTCCCAGACTTGCTCAACCACCAGTCAAATGCAACTGAGAGAGTGACTTCAGCCATTGTTATATGTAACAGAAGAACTGCCCAGCCAAGCCCTGCCTGAATTCCTGACCTAGAAAATTTTAAGAAATGATACTTGGCTGTTTTTTAAGCAACTAACTGGTTTGTTTTATAGCAATAGACACTGAAACACAGGGAAACTTGGGGGCTATCATGTTTTAGCATAGGTGGCAATTTCAACAGCTACAAAGCCCTGGCTGACTATCTTGAATAGAGGTATGCTTGGGCAAAAATGTGTTCTAAGATTCCATGGGAGTTCTACTATAATTGCTTAGGTCTCCTTTGGGAGAAAGTCTATCTGCAGAAGTTTTGATGTCACTTAATTTTGCATCAGAGCAGCCCATGAATACCGTTAATTGCTGGAGGAATGAAATACATAAGGAAGAATACCCTGCTTGCCTTAGGGTTAAATCCATCAATGCTGTTTCCTTTCCAAGATGTCAAAGTCATTACGTCTCTGTATTTTGTTCTCTTTGTCGTGGTTTCTGCTCTCATGAGAAAAAAAAATGATTTAAGATAATTTATATTAAAAAATGAACTTTCCATGGAGGATACAGCTGAAATTCAGCCCTGTTCATGACTTTTTCAAATTCCTACGTTTACTTGGGTGTCAGTCCTCTTTGATCATATTTTGCATCTACAACAGAACACTTGGGGATAAGTACTTGATAACTTTAATATGGCCTCAAACTTTGACATAAAAGGCACAATAAAATCATCTTGAAAAAGTTTTCAATATTAATTTCATTTGGTGGGGAATTATGTGATGAAGGCAGGCACATTTGATCAAGATTTAACCATTTTCAGTAGAATGCAATCCATTTTTTCTGTTGCATAAAGTTGAGAACCTCATTCAGAAGATATAATTAGAAGCCTCAGCTTTCTAAGTCATGATTATAAGGAAACTAACTGCTAAGTAAAAGCTTGCTACATACATGGAAAGTGTATAAGAGGAGTTTTAAAGAGCCATTCCTGTTATATATTTTATTTGATAACTAAAATTTTCACTAGTATCTTATAGGAAAAAAAAAACTTCTTTGAAAGCGAGAGTATTTTTTTTCTGCAGTACATCATATTTTGTTATCCAAAAATAGTTGCCCCTTCACTTAAATAGGTATTATTTGACATTAATAACAGCAGTACCTTGGTTTTCTCACTTAATACAGTTGTCCCCTGGTAACCACAAGGGACTGGTTCTTGGACCCCCATGGATACCAAAATTCTCAGATGCTTAAGTTCCTGATATAAAATGGCATAGTGTTTGCATATAACCTACGCATATCCTCCTGTAAACTTTAAATCATCTCTAGACTACTTATAATGTCTAATACAATGTAAATGCTATGTACATATTTGCTGGTGTGCCTCAAATTTAAGTTTTGCTTTTTGGAGCTTTCTGGAATTAAAAAAAAATATTTTTGACTTGAGGTTGGTTGAATCCATGGATACAGAACCTGCGGACACGGAGGGCTGACTGTATCTTTATGCGTGGTAAAGCATAATGAGTGGTTTGAAGCTTATGTCTTATAAGGGCTGACTGTATCTTTATGCGTGGTAAAGCATAATGAGTGGTTTGAAGCTTATAATAAGCTTATTTGGTTTTCCAATTACCAAAGTTTTTCTCTGGCTTTAAATGCTTCCACAACAGTCACACAGTCAGTAGGATCATAATAATTTTAATTAATGTTCCTAACAGTTCTGTCCAAATGAGCCATATTAATTATGTCACACAGAACAAGACCAGAAAAAAATTACAGCGTAATGCTCTCCGGAAAAATAAGCAACAACACGAACAACAAGACAAGACTCAGCAACTTCAGTGAAACCATTACAACCTCCTTTGGCCCCTGGGTTATAATAGCAATAGCACCCCTTTCACCTAGTGCGTCAAAGAGCAACAGCTCTATTTGCTGTTTAAGGCCTTAAATATCCCTACTCCTATGAAATGTCCTTCTGGCCAGCATAATCTCACAGCTCCAGATATGCCTGCCTCCTCATCCTGGCTGTGCAGCATGCTTACTCCCACCTCTGTGCCTGTTGTCAGATTGTTTCTTCTCAGAGGCATACTGCCTCTCTACTAAGTCATGTCAGTTTATTTGTTGGTTTCAGATCAAACCTTACATTCCTTATAGCCTTCCCTACCCACTGCGCCTTGTACTGAAGTCTAGTTCTAGTTCATTTACTTATCCATCAAGTCATCAAATACATATTGAGCCCTCCAAGCTGCCAGGCATTCTGCTTAGTGCTGAAGGTGTAGAAATGGAATACACTCTTCCATTTCTCAGGTTGCAAATAATCTCTCTGTGGGGATACGTAAAGAGAAAGAAGAATGCTTGGGGAGAGTGATTTGATGGAGATATTTACAGAGAGCTAAAGTGGTACATTTTAGAAATACCTAACTCATGAGGTGAGAAGGGGGGCAGATGTAACTCTAGGGAGACTGTCATTGTGAGCATTGAAAAATAAGCCAAGCATAGAAGGTAGGTGAGGTCATTTTGGGAAGAGGGAACAACTTGAGCAAAAATGGTATTTCCTGCATGCCTATATCTGGCTGTATTTTAATTCAGGGATTTAATATTTTTCCCTTCACCAGGTATAAATAACCTTCCTATCCTAATCTTTTTGCCTTATTTTTTGAATCTGCTCTTTCCTCTTTTATCTTCCAAACCATGTAAGAGTTAAATATAAGTAGGATGTAGTTCGGTAATCAAAAGTGAAAATAAATAAGGAATAACCAGGTAACAAAAAAGAGAGAAAACCCACAAAATAGGATTTACAGACATGAAACTACATGTATTGTGATAAATGTAATTGGACTAAAGTCTTCTAGATGGATAAAAAAGCAAAACTAAGAATATTTTTAGTTTAATGAGACAAACTGAAAGAAGATAGTATAATTAAGGAAATGTTTTAAGTTAAATAGTTCCAATTCAGTTGATCCCTTTTTTAGATAAACCCTGAAATCCAGTAATGGGTTCAGAGGAGCCTGAATATAATCCGTGTTTCACTAAATATTTTTGAGTTCTTAGCATGTGATAGGCACTACACCAGACACTGGTGATTGTTTTAGTTATTATTGCTGCATAACAAATGACCACAAAGTAGCAGCTTAAAACAACCCCTATTTATTATCTCATAGTTTCCATGGATCAGGAGTTTGGACACAGATTAGCTGGATCCTCGGCTCAGGGTTTCACAGAGCTCCAGTCAAGGCTGTTTTCCCGTCTGGAACCTCTGGAGTCCTCTTCTAAGCCCTTGTGATTGTGGGTAGAATTCAGTTTATTGTGGTGTGGGACTGAGGACCCCATTTTCTGGCTGGCTATTAGTTGTAGCCTGTAGTTATCTCCTAGAGGCTACCTTCACAGGCCCTCTCACCAGCCCTTTCACAACATGGAAGCTTACTTCTGCAAGGCCAGCAGGAAAATTCATCATTCCAGTCTATAAAGACAGAATCTTATATAATGTAGCTGTATCGCAAGAGTGCCTATTCCTTCACCTTTGCCATATACTATTGCCTAGCTTCAAGTCATAAGTTCCCCTCACACTTAAGAAGAAGGCATTGTACAAGGGCAAGACCTGCTGAGGGTAACCTTAGAGTGTGTCTGCTACAGGGTGCAAGGCAAATCCAGATTTTGGGGGCCTAATACTTATTAAATTTGGGAGCCCTCTTGAAGAAAATAAAAATAGTGTAAATTTATGAATATAGGTCAAGCAAGTACCTCTGAAGCTTACACTTCACTGGTGTCACTTGTGTCACGGTCATTTAGCCTACACTTGAGATACAGTAACTTTATAGATCTTATATTCCAAAGAGAGCCACACAAATTAAACAAGTAAACAAATAGAATATATTGAAAAATTATAATACGGGGAAAAGCAAATGCTGGGAGAATAATGGGGGTGCGTGTGTGTATGGCAACACTGAATCAGAGAAAGCCTCTCTCTGTAAGTATCTGCCGTTTAAGTCAAGACCTGAGGACAAGAAAGAGTAGGGCAAACACCTTCCAGGCACAGGAAAAAGCGTATGTAAACTTCCTGAAGCTGGAAGGGGCATGCGGTATTCAAGAAACAGAATAACCATTGTGTTTTCCATTGTGTTTAAAAAGAGAAAAAATCAGTTCTTGAAGCTTTCTAGATAAGAGGTATGAGAACTTGTCTTTCTGTTCATTATTTACAGTTTGTTATCAAGAACTTGGAGGCAACAGAATTGCTTTGGTGCTCTACTGAAAAGGAATTTTCAGAAGTTCCAGTGCTTGGGTGACTCAGAAAATTTGCCATGGTAAAAGAACTTTGCAATTGAATGTTTATCTATTATGCTTTTTTCCAAATCTAAGTTTATGTTCTTTTGTCAGTTTCTTTTGGTGGAGCACCATAAGACTTGTCAAAAGTGAAAACGACAGATATTTATTAGAGCACATTTGAACGTATATGGCCATGCTAACAACGTTTTAATGAATGGAGATTATGTTTCTCACTTACAGGATCACTAAGGCAGATACAGAGGTGAACACACAGACACAGCTCCTATAATGTAATGACACTGGTCTTGATCCCACAACTACTTGAGATCTATGGAATCCTTAGTGTTCACACTGTGGTTGATTAATTACTCTTCTCTTGCTTTGACTCCTCACTCTGAGAAGGCAACATACTGCATAATTTGAGGCTCTCCTCTTACAAGGAATCAAAGTTTTAGCATTTCAGAGCCAGAAAGTACTTGTGGGACCCTTGAGGTGGCAGGACGTTAATGGGGAGGGTATGGCCTTTGGAACCAAGAAACTTGGGTTTAAGTCCAGGCTGGGAAACTCACCAGTAGTATGTTAGTCAAGTCAATCACATTCACAGAGTAAGAATCTCAATTTTATCATCTGTAAAATAACAATATCAATACCTATTATAGGAAATACACTTTTTAAAAAGTAAAAACATTGGTTCTTTATGTATGTATTTTGTTTGTATGTACATGTACACCTATGCATACGCTTAAGTGTGCTTGTGTCTTTGTCCTTATAAAGCAGGCGAGGATTGTTCTGAAATTTGGAGGAAGATGTTTAAGTCTGCAAGGAGACTTGCTGGAAGCATTGGATATCAAATTGCAGGTGGAACAAATCATGTGGCCACATAATACTAGTCCAGCTTTTATTATGGAATAAATAGCTTTCCCTGTGCAGCCTCTTTAGTGTGCTTTGTGTGCAGAACCTGACTTTGGCAGTTCCCACCTGCTCACAATTACCCCACTGGGTTTAAGAAGTGAGCACAGAGGACTCCAGTGCATCTCCAGGGGAAAAGAGGACAAAATGGGAGGGTGTCTCTACAGTGTCTGGCTCATTCTGTGCTTTCAACACTGATTAATGTGTACAATTTTCTTTTAATTCACTGGTGATAAATCTTTGATTTTACACTCCTACTCTGAGTATATTCTAGAGGGAATTTTCGCTTAGCCAAAACAACACAACTTACAGAGTTGTTTTGAGGGTCAAACTAGATACTGTTACTTAATAGTCTTAAAAACACAAAATAGAGTTCAAGAAATTGCTAATGTACTGACTTACAATCTGTTCTAACTCCTGTGTTTTAATTTGCCTTTTTTCTTCATTGTTTTATTTTTACAGGTAATAAATGTTAATTCTAAGTTTTTAAAAAAAAAGAGAAGAAAATATGGAGTAGTAAAAATTTCTTTCTAATTAAAAATCACCACCTAGAGAAAAACACCATTTTTCACGGCATTTGTGTACTGGGTTTTTCAACAAATAAAATACTATACATATTAGTCGGAAAAGTTGTATGTAGGTAAAATAGTTTTAGACCATGACTTGTAATGGTGCATAGTACTCCATTATAGGGGTGTAACATAATTCCCTTACCCATTCCCCCTTTATTGACTATTTACATTGTTTCCATTTTTTTTTACAATTTTAAGCAATGCTATAAGAACCTTTGTGCCTATGTCTATATATATGTAATCACACATATATTATGAAATAATTTAAATATAGCTTGACAGTTACATCCAAGAAGTTGTCAGTGATTACAAAATGCCTATTTCCCAACATTCAAGTCAACATTGGCTATTCTTTTTTTAATCATTGGAAATTTGATCAGCTGAAAATTATATTTTATGATTGTTTTAAGTGTAAGGCTGTATTTATTTTTGATAGTTATTGAACACTGATATTATTCCTATTAAACTGTAAATCTCCTGTAAGATTCCAATAAATTTTTCGTTTCAGATATTTTGCTCTATTCCCAATACATAGCAATATACCGGGCAGAGAGTAGCACTCAATAAATATTTATATTTGTTTTCAAAAATTCTTAAGTCATTTTTTTTCTATTGGAGAATTTATAGTTTTTCGTTATCAAGAGATATTAATATATTAACATAAGTATAATGTATATCATGTTTTCATATAATTAATATATTAACCCTTTATTATATGTATGATTATATATGTATGTGTGTATACACCTACTAAAATATGTACCTTCTGTACCTGCTATATACCTCCTGTACTATAAAATACATAGTGTTTTTTCATTTGGCACCTCCCTTCTAACACATATTAGGTTCTTGCCAAAATTTTTAATTTATTATTCAAAACTTTTCAAAAATATGTCTTTTATTATAATGCTTTAAAAAGTTTTTTCAAACCCCAAATTTTATAAATATGTGTCTATGTTTTAGTCTAGTAGTTTGTATAAGTTAACTTTTTATATTAAAAGAAATCCATCTGGTACTCTTCTAAGATGTGTGGAGGGTTTTGAGTTAAAGAGAAACTTATCTTTTGTCTTTTTACTTCCCACAGCAAGAGCACACTGCCCCTTGGCCCTGAAGAGCATGCAGACCATTAGCAGCAATGAAGCTAGCTTGTTTTCACCAAAGGTAAGAAAAAACCTGCTGGAATTCACTATATGCCCTGGTGCAACAATACTCACCAGCAACCTGGTCTCCTTGTTCTAATTTGACTTCTTGTGACAGTCCGGCAATGAAGGACCATACTGTTGATGGTTAGTTTTTGCCTGTTTGATGTTATTTTTTGCCTGTTGGCTTTCTTCTTCTTTGCTGTTATTTCATCTAAAGACTCAGCACTGCTCATTAACATCACTTATGTTTCTGTTGCCCTCTAGTGGAAAAATAACCCCACCTACTGCCCAAACCTAGTGAGCAAGTCGTATCACCCCTCTGAATGCACCATGGCAAGAGTGTCACTTCACATATAAACTAGAAAACTGAGCTCTGTCAAGCCCTTTCAGAGTGTCTGTGGTTAAGATTATGGCCCTGTATGCCTCGTTATCAGTAGATATGGCCACCTTTGGTCTGGCTTCTGTTCCCAGAGATAGAGTAGAGCCCAAGGGTGGTAATAGCAGATATTACAAGGGGACATCCAGGGAAAGCCAAAACACTGAGCCAGATAAGAGACAATATTTGCTTGACATTGGTCTCATGCATTGTACTGCATTGTACTGTGCCCTTGCTATTAAAAAGAAAGGTTATATACTGTTTGATTCCATTTATTAGCATTTATGAAATGACAGAATCATAGAGATAGAAAACATACTAGTGGTTGTTAGAGGTTAGGTACTAGGGACTATGCTACTATAAAGGAGTAACCTGAGGGAGTTCTTTTTTTTTTTTCAAAAGGGTAGATGACCTCCAACAGAAGTTATGGGGGTAGGGCCCCTCCTGACAGAGCTGTGGCATGGCTGTGGCTGCCACAGAGAGCCAAGGCCTGAGCAGCACCCTGCTGAGTCATGGGGGTGATGTTGCTTTCCCAGCAGGTCTGGAGGGCAGAGCATTGAGTCAAAGAGGATTGTTCTCAAGCCTTAACGTCTCATGGAGTTTGCCTTGCTAAGTTTTACACTTGTGTGGGACCCATCACTCCTTTATTCCTCCTTATGTCTCCCTTTTGGAATGGAAATATCTATCCTTTTGCCTGTTTCATTTAGAAGCACATAACTTGTTTGGTTTTGTAGGTCAGAGCTAGAGAGAAATTTTGCTCAGGATGAATTATAGGGAGTTCCTTTTCAATGATGGAACAGTTGGGTATCTTGATCGTGGTTGTGGTGACATGAATCTATACATGTGATAAAATTGCATAGAACTTCACACGCACATACACACAAACACACATACAAGTGCTTGTAAAGACTGGTGACATCTAAATAAGCTCTGTACTCCTGGTTTTGATATTATACTATAGTTCTATAAGATGTTACACTGGAGGAAGCTGGATGAAGGGTACATGGGACCTCTCTGTACTATTTTTGCAACTTCCTGTGACCCTATAATTATTTCAAAATAACTTTTTAAAAATCTATGAAAAACTCCTTCTAATGAATAATGATATTTTGAGTAGTTATTTCCAGCTTTGTAAATGAGAAGAGATAGTTTTTTCTACATAGTCTGAGGCAGAGGATAAACCAAATACCCCAGCACCTGCAGGGTAAAGAGAAAGCACTAGCTTTTCCCAGTATCCTGCATGCCTTAAAAACAAATTCGACTCCAAGACTAGAAGTCAGTGAACCTTCGATATTCAGTTCACTTTTTACATCATCTGTGTTATGGACTGAATGACACAGTGTCCCGCCAAATTTGTGTGTTGAAACTCTAACACCCAGTGTGATGGTATTTGGAAGTAGGGCCTTTGGGAGGTAATTAGGTTAGATGAAGTCTTGAGGGTGGGGCTCCCATAATGGGATTAGTGTCCTTTTAGAAAGAGGAAGAGAGACCAGAGAGCTCCCCACCCCCCTGCCATGTGAGGATACAGCAAGAAGGCAGTCATCTACAACCCAGGAAAAGGGCCCCTGCTAGGGAATCAAGTTGGCCAGCACCTTAATCTTAGAATTCCCAGCATCCAGGCTGTGAGAAATAAATTCCTGTAGTTTAAGCCACTCAATCTATGGTATTTTGTTATGGCAGCTTGAGCAGACTAATACAATCTAGGAAACACTCCTGAAATCTCTAGCCTAAATAAGTGATTTTTTCTTTATTCTCCCATAAGACTTTGTTCTTTGCTATTCAATACACTGTGATGGTATTTCTTTCTTTACATGTTTGATATTCCACTGGATTGAAAACAAGGGAGGATTCTACTCATCTTCCTCTCCCCCATGTTATGGCATGCCTGGAAAGTGTAGATACTGTCTTAGTCCCTTCAGGCTACTGTAACATAATACCATAGCCTGGGTGGCTTATAAAGAACAGATATTTATTTCCCACAGTTGTGGAGGCTGGGAAGTCTAAGGTCAAGTGCCAGCAGAATCAGTGTCTGGTGAGAGCCCACTTTCTAGAAGGTTGGTTTTTTGCTCTAACTTCACATGGCAGAAGGGGTGAGAGAGATCTCTGGGGCCTCTTTTATATGAATACTAATCCCGTCTATGAGGGCTCTACCCTCCTGACCTAATCACTTCCCAGTGGCCCCATCTCCTAATACCATCCCCTTGAGGGATAGGATTTTAACATATGAATTTGGGAAGGGACACAAACATTTAGTCTATAGAAGGTACTAATAAAATTCTATAGGAAAGAGAAAGTCTAGGACAAGCAGCTTTACCTCTAAGGAGATAACGTGGTTGGTTTTATACCATGTCTTGGGCCTACTGAGCTGCAAGGGAGTCTAGGAAATGTAGTCTATACCTGAGAGGCATTATGTCCAGCTCAAATTTTATAGATTCCATTCTAGATGGACACGTAATAACATACAACTGTGCATTTTTCTACAACATTTGAAAAATCATTGAAGTATGTTTACTCAGTAATATATTTAATCATGCTCATTTTTATATGAGGCTATATTTGAGTTCAATTCCTAGTTCTACAACTTATAAGTATGTTGATCTTGAATCTAAACTTCAGTTGTTTTTCATCCTTAAATGGTTATACTGGTACCTTGCAGTATTGCTTTGTGACAATTGTGATAATTAAATGAGATAATACATCGTGAAAATTACATGTGATAATGAATATAAGTTGCTTATCATAGATTCTGTGCTCAAAAATGGTAGCTGTTATTGGTAGATGGTCACATTTCACTGTAATCTTTTAAAATGTTCACTAGATTTCCTTATTTGTAAAACCATTCCTGTGGCAAATAGGTAACCTGTGTTGATTGATAAAACTTGTGGTTTTGGCTTGCTAGTTTTAGTTGAAGGTTGAGGGTTAAATCCCTCAAACCAATGCAGAAAAAATAACTAATTCACATGTCAGTTACTAGGTGCAGAACAAACTATTCCAGCAATCAGTGTACTTCACATACAGTAAAGACAGCCACATTTGAGAAATATTTTCTGGTAATTTTCAAAGCCTAATATATTCTTAGATTTTATCTACTTGAATATATAAAAGAGGGAGAGAATATATTCTAGGAAACTTTTAAACTCTGCATTAATCATGTTGATGACTTTGCATTTTGCATTTTTGTAAATACATGAGGTGGATAAAAAGGAAGGAAAAATATGTACATGTTTAGCATATAACCTATAAATCAGGAGACAAAGAACTGCTATAATATAGTAATGCACATGTGATTACTGTGCTTTATTAAACTGTATTTCTAGATTTAAATAAGAACTCTGAATATTTTTAATAAAAATCTGTTTTATTCGTCACACTTAACTAAGGTTAAAATCTGGCATATGTACAATGTACTATATAAGGATGAGAAATAAGTTATATCCTGCATGCCAAATTCCAATCAATGGCTAGTCGTGACCTGTTGGGTTGTGTTGGTAACGTTTCTGAAGTCATGTTTGGCATGAATGGGAAAGAGGTCTGGAATTAGTGATTTCTGTCACCTTGCATTATAATGCAGACTGGATCTCCAGTGATTGGTAGGGTGCCTAGAACAAATGTGCTGATTGTTAGCCTGATGAATGAACAAATGAATACCCTTTTAGTGATTTCCTGCTTCCCAAATAACTTATTATTATTTGACTTTTTTTAAAAGAGACTTTCTATTTTTCGAGCAGTATCAGGTTCATGGTAAAACTGAGAGGAAGATACAGAGATTTCTCCTATACCTTCTGCCCCCACACATGCACGTGTCCCTCTTTTGAATTCCTGGACCCAGTTTCAACGTGTGTGTTTGGAGGCTTTCCCACACCAACAAACAGTTCTTGGATGCCAGCATATGTCCAAGATTTCAACTCAATTCTAACACTATCTGCTTGGAGACAGAACCAGATTCCACAGGTAAAGGGCTCAATTCCACAAGACTGCCCTCTACTTCAGACACCAGTCCCAAGTCCAGGTTGTCTTCTATGCTTCTGGCTGACTGGCTATAAATCAGAGGTTCCCACAACCCCCTCCTCAGGTTGATTACTTTTGTAGAATGGCTCACGAAACTCAGTAGCATGTTACTTACTAAATCACTGATTTATCATAAAAAGATATTAAAGGATACAAATCAACAGCCAGATGAAGAGCTGCATAGGGCAAGGCATGGGGAAAGGGAAAGAGTTTCCATGCTCTCTCCAGCATGCCACTCTCCCCAGTCTTCACATGTTCACCAACCTTTTGGGTTTTTATGGAGGCTTCATTACGTAGACATGATTGATTAACTCATTGGCCATTGGTGATTGAGTCAACCTCTAGCCAAAGTGGTTTTCAAAGTGACTGTGCCATTTTGCATTCCCACCAGCAATGATTGAGAGTTCCTTTTGCTCCACAGCCTCACCAGCATTTGCTATTGTCAGTGTTCAGGGTTTTGGCCATTCTAATAGGTGTGTAGTAGTATCTCATTGTTGTTTTAATATGTATTTCCCTGATCACACATGATGTGGAGCATCTTTTCATATGTTTATTTGTCATCTGTATATCTTCTTTGGTGAGGTGTCTGTTCAGATCTATGGCCCATTTATAATCGTGTTGTGTGCTTTCTTGTTGAGTTTTAAGAGTTTTTTGTTTTGGGGTAATAGTCCTTTATCAGATGTGTCTTTTGCAGATATTTTTAATTCTACACACTTTCCCTGGACCTTGTGCCATAGATTGAAATGCCATCTACATTTTGGGGACTGCTTTTATTGCTTCACTAACCCAGCTACTATTATTAGTCTCCTCTTTATTCCTTGCCATCTCGCACTTTTAAAGGCAATGAACTGCAAGGGAAGTCTACTAGGGAGCTTTCTGATAAAGGTGAGGAAATCTTGTTGGGCCCATCCCTTCCCTTTTCATCCTTTGAACTCAGACATGATGCCTGGATCTGTGGCAGCCAGCTTACCATTTAGAGGAGACATTAGAAAAAAAACAAACCCTCTAGGTATAGGAGAACAGAAACCTAAAAAGAGGTGAGATTTTGATAGCATTTTTGAGCCACTAAACCAGTGCCTGAAGCCGCCACCTCGAATTGTTTCTAGTGTAAGAAAAATAAACCTGTGCTTTACAAGCCACTATTAGTCATATTTTCTGTTTTGTGGTATTAACAGCCTTCATAAAATATAAAATCCATTGTTTATTACCTTGATTGTGGTGATGGTAACACGAGTGTATACAATATATATGTTCAAACTCACCAAAGTATATGCATCAACTATGTGCAGTTTTTGTATCCCAATTACCTTTCATTGAAGCTAGGGGGGAAATGATATAAAATCCAGATTTCTCCCCTGAACTCTAGAACTGAGCTGTCTACCTAGCATCTGCATATAGATGTCTCAGAAATACTTCAAATCCAGCAAGCCCAGAATGGGTATCATCATGCTCTCTCTGCAAGACTGCTCTTCCTCTTGTATCCTCTCATTAGTGAATGGCACGGAAACTTTGGTGTCGTTCTTGCTGTCTTTCTCCTGCTTTCTCACTCTTACATCAAGATCAGTAAGAATTGCTGATACTGCCTCCTAAATATCTTTGACATTTGTCACCCCTTCCCAACTTCTATTTTATTTTAGAACATTTCATTGTATTTTTTAAAATGTGAAATATAATAAATATACAGATGAGGGAATATCAACACATGGGCTATACAGTACATTCTTATGAAGCAAGTACCTGTTTCCCATTCCCCTCTCCAATGTATTCTCTGTGTGATAGCCTGAGTAGTATTTCAGAGCAATGAGTAAGATTATGCCACTGCCTATTTTAATGATTCAGATGCATCCCATTTGCTCAGAATAAAATTAAAACTTTTAAACATTCCTTACAATGCAATTCTTGAACTTTGCTGTGGTCAATTTCTCTTGCCTTGTCTCCGAAATGACTTTGCTATCTGCCTAGCACCTTGCACTTAGCTCTTTAACAAATAGAACTTAACAAACTTGGCTTTACTTTACATCCTCCACCAGACTCTGACCTCCACCAGGCTAAGGATAATATCTAATTGACTACTCTATACCCAGTGCCTAACACTGCCTTGCCCATTTAATCATTCGTAAAATATATGGAGAATCTGAATGGGAAGATTCTAAGGCTTCTTTACATTTAGGTCTCTGTAAATGCCTTTATACTTTAAAATTGCTTTTTAAATACTAAGCTAATATAAGAATTCATCCCCATTGTACAAAAAAAGTTAAATACAGTAGTATATAAAGAAAAAAAATCCTCCTCTCCTCTTCCTCAATTCTTCTCCAATTCGGAGTAACCACTTTTATCAGTTTAAAAAAGTAACTTTATGTGCATTATACATAGATTGGCTCTGTGTTAGTTTTATATTGCTGCCATAATAAATTAATACAAACTTAATGGCTTAAAACAACACCCATTTATTAGCTCATATTTCTGTAAGTCGGCAATCTAGCACTGCGTGGCCAGAATCTCTACTTAGGGCTTCACAAGTCCAAAGTCAAGGTGTTGGCTAGCTGTGTTCTCACCAGGAGCTCAGGGTCTTCTTCCAAGCTCACTTCTGTCATTGGCAGAATTTAGTTCCTTGTGGTTGTAGGATTGGGTTCCCTGTTTACTTGTTGGCTATAGACTGGGGACTATTCTCAGCTCTTTAAGACTGCATGTATTCTATCTCATGTAGTCCCTCCCTCTTCAAATCAGGAATGGCGTGTTGAGTCTTTCTCATGATTCAGATGTCTTTGACATCTTCTGTTGTCAGCTGGAGAAAGTTCTCAAGTGATTAGCAGGCTCATCTAGATAATCTATCTTAAGGTTAATTGTGCCTTATAACATAACTGCAGAAGTGAAATCTCATCTATTTGCAGGATCTGGAAATTACAGCAAGATAGCTTTTCAGGGCATATTAGAAATTCTGCTTACCGCAGGCTCATTGGCTCACAATATATACCATTTTCCAAATTCCATTTTTCCCACTCACAAAATATCTTAAAGATATTCCCATTTTAATTGGCACAGAATATTTCATACTCCATATGGACTATAATCTACCTAATCATTTTCCTGTTGATGAGAATTTGAGTTTCTAATTATGAATTATTGTACAAAGATAACACAGTTGTTAAAACAACAGACTCTGTTATTACATTGTTAAAAGTATATTGAAGTATTTGCTCCATAAAATTATCAGAAGAGTTCTTCATAGATAGAGACAAAGATAGACATGCTAGTAGAAATACATCTATGCATAGAATACTTTAAAATTTAAAATTCTAACTATTATTTTTAATTTTGATTATCCAATCAAGATATGTGATTAAAAGTCAGAATATCATAAACCCATGTTAAGAAGCTCTTGGTGACATCTCCCAGAGCACTGTCTATGAACTTCAAGGATCATTTCTTTATTTATGTTGTAGCTGATTGTTTATATCTGTCTAGCCTAATGGTTTACCTGAGTATGAGTACTGTCTCATTTGTTTTTATTGCCTTCAGAGCTTCTTTTACATAGAGAGTAAAATTGTCATGTAGTGTTTGGAGACTGTAATCAGCTGGTTGGTCAAATGCAAATAACAGAATTGGTTATTCTCAAATTATGTCTCCCTTTACGTGTCTTTAGGCATCTAAAGCATCTTGACTCTCCATGGATTTTCTCTCCCACTGTTCCAAATAGCTCGGCCACCTGCTAGCTGTGGGATATTAAGAATATTTTAAAAAACTTTTTATTTAGAAAAATGAATGTAGATTTACCAAAAAAGTTGAAAAGATAGTACAGAGTTCCTGTATACCCTTCATCCAGCTTCCTCTAATATTGACATCTTACATAATTATGGTACATTTATTAAGAATAAGAAATTAATCCTGGTACAATATTATTAACTATAGACTTTATTCATATTTCACCAGTTTTCCACTAATGGCCTTTTTCTATTTCAGTATCCAATTCAGGTCCCTTTAGTATCCTTAAAGGATGTTTCTAAAACAAAAATTGGGGATAGGTTATAGGTTCAACTTATAGGTTCTGTGATGGAGGTAGGTGAATGAACACAAGCTAAGCACTTTGGACAGATTATGGCCTATAATATTTGCTCTAAGGGTTAGAAAAAGAGAGGTCATAAATATTCTTGTACTCAAATATTTGTGGGCATAGGTATTATTTCCTCTGGATTAGATACTTAGAAATGGAATTAATGAATAAAAGGACACTTACATTTTAAATTTTGATTGGTTCAATCAAACTGCCCTCCAAAATGATATACCAATATGAGCTAGAATATGCATTTTCCATGCCCTCTCTGATAATGGATTGTTAACGATTGTTTTCACTTTTGCGAATGACAGATGAAAAATGATGTCCCCTAGTTTTTAAAACTCAGATATCTCTGATTTCTACTGAGATCACTCATTCTTTTAAAAGTTTATTGGCCATCTGTATTTCTCCTTCTGTGAACTGTTAGTTCATATCCTTTGTACATTTTTCTTTTAGGGTCTGTGTAGGTTTCTTACTGATTTGTGGTTCTTTCTTTATTCTTGAGGTTAACTCTTTATATGTCATATGCATTGCAATATTTTCTCTCAGTGTGACACTTGAATGTTGACTTTATTAGCGCTTTTTAAAAAACTTTGACTGTGGTGATATTTATGTAATAAAATTTACTAATGTTAATATTTTACTTTATATCTTCTGGATCTAATGTCTTATTTAAGACAACATTCCCTACCTCAAGATTATGTTATTTTTAACCACTTTATAGATATTTTAAAAACAGTTACTATAATAATTGATCTGGAATTTATTTTTGTATATGATATAAAGGAAGGTGGCTTCATTATATATGAGTAAACTACCATATATGCCATGCATTCCACATAATTTCAATACAATTAATATATTTTAAATTTTGGGATGATCTATTGTCATATCAGATCATCTGAAATATCATTCCTTTCCATTAAGCCTGATTTTTAGGGTAGCTACATTTAAAATTATTGTTATTATTATTATCAATATCCAAGGATAAACATACTGAGAAATAGAGAGAAAGAGAGTAAGAGTGAGAACGAGAGAGCGGGCACACACTGAGAGAAAAATAATTACAAAGCCCAAGCAAAATTTTGACCATGGGCACAATAATTGTTTTCCATTGATATGTGGGTAGTTGTTCCCTCTCTCTCTCTCTCTCTCTCTCTCTCTCTCTCTCTCTCTCTCTCTCTCTCTCTCTCACACACACACACACACACACACACACACACATTTACACTCTCAGAAAAACGTAAAGTGCTCTGATGTCTGCATGTGTAGGGTAATTTTTAATGGTAAAAATGTGTGCCCTGGGAATAGAATTAATCGCCTATTCATTTGTAATATGAAAATTCAACATAATTCTGATTAAGGCATAAATGAAAAGTGGTTACTGATATATAACATCCTTATTTATACTACATTAAGATTTAATAAGCAAAACAGATTTTATGAAACTTTGACTTTATGTGAAAGTGGTTACACTTCATATGTGAGTAATTGTGGGGACTTCCCTGGTAGTCCTGTAGGTAAGACTCCGTGCTCCCAATGCAGGGAGCCT
Organism: Phocoena sinus; assembly: GCF_008692025.1. NCBI lineage: Eukaryota > Metazoa > Chordata > Mammalia > Artiodactyla > Phocoenidae > Phocoena > Phocoena sinus. The sequence goes on along the minus strand of NC_045784.1, from coordinate 22,552,340 downwards.
GCATTTGATCCCTGGTCCAGGAACTAAGATCCCACATACCGCAACTAAGTCTGCCCTCCACAACTACTGAGCCCACATGCTCTAGAGCCCGCGCACCGCAACTAGAGAAGCTTGCTGCAAGGAAGAGCCCACACACCGCAACGAAGACCCAGTGCAGCCAAAATAAATAAAAAGTTAAAAAAAAAAATCTCAGTGGGTTTCCCTGGTGACGCAGTGGTTAAGAATCCGTCTGCCAATGCAAGGGACACGGGTTCGAGCCCCGGTCCAGGAAGATCGCACATGACGCGGAGCAACTAAGCCCTTGTGCCACAACTACTGAGCCTGTGCTTTAAAGCCTGTGAGCCACAGCTACTGAGCCCGAGTGCCGCAACTACTGAAGCCCACATGCCTAGAGCCCCTGTTCCACAACAAGAGAAGCCACTGCAATGAGAAGCCCGTGCACCGTAACGAAGAGTAGCCCCCGCTCACTGCAACTAGAGAAAGCCCGTGCGCAGCAACGAAGACCCAACACATTTAAAAATAAATAAATAAAATAAATAAATTTATTAAAAAATAAATAAATTTTTAAAAATTCTCAGCAAAACAAAAAAAATTTTTTAAGTAAATAAATAAACTTGTGAGTAATTGCGAAGTGAAGCCACTCTCAAGGCTTCCTCTACCCGATTCAGCACCATTTTTTTTGTGTTTTTGGGTTTTTTTGCAGTACGCGGGCCTCTCACTGTTGTGGCCTCTCCTGTTGCGGAGCACAGGCTCCTGACACGCAGGCTCAGCGGCCATGGCTCACGGGCCCAGCCGCTCCGCGGCACGTGGGATCTTCCCAGACCAGGGCACGAATCCATGTCCCCTGCATCGACAGGCGGACTCTCAAGCCCTGCGCCACCAGGGAAGCCCACCATTTTAGAATTTTTTAGAGGCTCCCTCTGGGCAGTCTCCCAGACTATGGCTTGAGTATAGACAACACTTTTTTGTTAAGAAAAAAGTGCCTCCTCTTCTGTCAGCCTCAGTTCTAGTCAAGGGCGGCATAGGACTTGGCTAAGCAAGCATGGGCTGAATTTATACCCCAACTCACCCCCATAGCCAGGTAATAATGTACAGGGCAAAAAAGCACAACCATATGCAGTAGTTCTGATGTCTGTGACCTGAAACTCTCATTATAAGCGTCATTAACTCTGTCAGTTGGAAGGTTGATATACAAGTAAGATGTACTCTGTCCCAAAATTAAATCCAGTAAGCAAGTGATAACTAGTAATGAAGTGGAAAATGTCTCAGTCATCCCCAGTCAAGACAGCCCAGAACTAAATTATCAAGCTCTGATAAATATTACTGATAATTGATAATATACTCACTATTAATGATGATAGAGATACAGCTATTTATAAAACCAGTTAAAGTAATAAATTCACCCTTGTGGGTATACTATCCATTAACTACATGTGATTTTGCATTTATTTCTAGCTGTATTTAAGTTCACTAGTCTTTGGGTAGGTTCTATAATGCCTAATTTTATGGCTCCCAAAATGTTATAACCTAAGAATCCCTTGGCTTAATTATGTGCATTGAATAGAAAAGAAAAGTAATAGGAAAAATTACTCTGGGTCAACATGAGTAGTGCCTCAACAGAGCACTAAAGGCAGAGGGAGAATTATTAATCAGAGTTAAGAATTAGAGTTGGTCCTCTTAGATTGAAAGGAAATCGCAAGGGCCTAGAGGTTCCCTTTTTGTTGATTTAATATCTATACTGAAGCAAGATTCTAATTCACCTTTTATAGAGCTGTGTAAGATGGAGCACTGCATAAAAGGAGAGACAAAAACCCATCATGATCATTAGTCATCCTTAATATTATCTTTTCAAAAGATCCCCTGAGATACACATTAGTAAATGTTTCTTGACTATGGACATTACTGGACAGAAGAAATGTGTTATTCTTGCTTCTAGTCATGACAGTGAAATGCATAAAAACTGTTTATACACTAAATGGATATTAACTTTTGATGATTTAGAACCAGAAGTATATTTTAAAATAGGCTACCCTTCCATATTTGTAGGTATTAGTCTCTATGTATTATATACAAAGCTATTGTTTGCTTTCTTGAAACAGTGCTTTATCATATGATAAATAATTGAATAATTGCATGTGTAATGCTGAAAGCTTTTATAATCCTCTACAGCAAAGACTTCATGTAGTTGGTCGCTAGGGTAAATATTGCTTGCTTTCTTCACTCTTTTCTTCTAATTTGGACCCCATCACTGTATTTCATATACAAGTGAACGATCTTACGGGGACCAGAGTATGTCACTCCAAAATATGCCTCTTTGGCGTAAGGATTATTTTAGGCTGATTATTTTTAAGAAACAGCAGACACAGGAGAAGCTCTGAAAATCAAGTAAGAGTTACCCTTTTGTAAGAGACATTTACATATATACAGGGAAAATCTCCATTTGTAAAGGTGTCTTCCTCTCTGTACCAGGAAGAGGAAGGTGATTAAATCCTTCAAAACACTTATCAATGGAGAAGGCAGCAATTTAAATCTGCATAACAACCTTACCCTTGTTTACTCTGCCTTTCCTGGTAACCTCCCATAACTGACTGCCTACCCCACCAACATTTTTTTGTCTTTAACTTGAGATGGTATTGAAGGTGGTGGCTTGGGCCATTTTGGGGAGTTACTCCATTTTTCCTAGGTATCTCCCATATGTACAGGAGGCATACATGTTTTATTAAGCTTCTGCTTCTTTTTCTCCTTTTAATCTGGGGAGGGGGTCTCGGCCAAGAACCTAGAAGGGTAGAGGGAAAGTTATTTTTCCTTCCCTATAATCTTTGCACAGTTTTTTACCCATTTTTTCTGTGGCCTCTGTGATGTTTGAGGCAGAGCTTCAACTATCAAGTACTGTTGGAAATTTTGGTAAAACTATCTAATGAGTCCATATGTATTTCTGTTACTGTTAATTTAGTATTAATAGATTTGTTTCCTATATGTTTTACAATGTAGTTTACAAGTGAATTTCAATATTATACCCCTGCAATAAGGATCACTATCTCACTAAAGATATATATCAATGTAGAATTCTATCACTGAAAAAATGTCAAAAGCAATGGGAAAATGAAACTGGGTATCTCACAGATCAAGAAATGGGTTATATTTGATGGTAAGAATTTGAATTTATTTTTATGGTGACTGAAAGCCTTTAAATTGTTTTTAGAGAAAGAGCAGGAGGGAAGGAGTATTTTTAAGAATTAACTCATCCTTAATTGAGCTTGTGATATACATATATCATACTATGTAATCCTAACAATTGACTTCATAATGGAGAAAGTATTGCCTTCCTGTTGTAAATAAGGAGCAGTACTTGAAAGCTCAATATGTTGCCCTAAATTACAGACTCAGAGTCAGAGCTGGTCTGATACCCAAACCTGTCCGCTTTCCCTACCTCTAGGCCATTTAGGATTGGTGAGGAGGATGCAGTGGAGGAGAGTGAAGCTAAACATATAGAGAATCATTAGAGGCCTAATGAGTCTGTAGATGAAAATCATTTTCTGTAGATGATAGCAAGGGATTCTGAGCTCCTCAACATAGGCTAAAGAGGACAGACCAGATTCAAGAAATATCTAAAAGAAAAATATTAGCAGACATGCAGAATATTTGGATATTGGAAAATAGGAAAAAAAAAGAAAAATGGCATCAAATTTCAGTTTGAGTGATGTAAAACAGGTGATTTTTATCAAGTGTTTAAACAATGAAGAAAAGTCCCCCCCACACACCTTGGGAGTGGGAAATGATGATTTGATTACTGTTCTTTGTGTTGAATTTGAAGTGCCCATTTGATAACCAGATAAAGAGATCTACCGTGAAGTTAGATAAAAGTACCTGAAGCTAATGTAAAAGGTCTGATCCCTTACACTAGTAGTCATTGATCATACATGGAGTGTATGTAGACTGAGGTAAGAAGAGGGTCTTGGTAGTACCCTGAGAAACATGAATATTTAAGGCAGGAGTCCATGGATATACTCTGAAGGATTTTTGAATCCCCTGAAGTTGTTTACACTTGTGTATGTTGCCAGGGGAACTGCCTCCCGTTTTGTAAATAGTGTTCCCAGATTAATTAGTTTCTCAAATGGGTGTTGGGAGAGACAGTCCTCCATGGACCCTGAGTGTCTCTGCATGTTCTTGTTGGGTATGCTAAGAATGCAAGGCCATAATGGCCCTTTACCCAGGCTGTTTGTTAGGTGGGTTAGCAGGAGCAGTCTTAAGGGATGAGCAGGCTTACTTACTTGCTATAGAAGGAGGATACCTGAGCTCAGTGTTCTTCAGCTGCAGTGCAAACCCACTACATGTGGAACATCAGTCTGGGCCCCTCCACATGACCATCGTGGGACTTTGGGGAAAGGGGAACAAAACAAACAACCTGATGCTCATGGGGCTTGTTGTGCTATGCATAATAAAACCCTTTGTCTTTGACTCAGGAGTCTTGTGTCTTCTACCAGCATCCATGAAATAGTAACAAAGCTAACTTGCTAATTTATGAGATTTTATGTAGGGTAAGATCAAATTCCAGACCAGATAATGGATCATGATGTATTTTTTAAATGTTTGAATATCAGAGGTGGGAAATTAAAGTTGAGCCTATATGTAAACCTGAGAAATGATAAAATATGAGAGCAGTTTTGTGGAAGCAAAAGATGTGGGGAGTTGTGAAGGAAAAAACAAACAGGAGAGAAAGTAAGAAACCCTCCCCAATTTATAAAGTTCTAGTAAACAAAGATTGAAAATGATAAGTGAATTTGGCAATTAAGTAGTTTGGGATATCAATGGAAGCCAATCCAGAAGAATGGTATGAGAAGTAAACTCTGGAATAACTAGGACAGTGGTTCTCAAAAATGTTTGTCTCAGGACTTGTAAACTCAAATTATTGACGACTCCAAAGAACCTTTGTGTACGTGGATATATCTATTGATATTTATGTAATAGAAATTAACACTGAAATGTAGAAAAATATTGAATTATTAATTCATTTAAAATAATAAGAAACTCATTACATTTTAACATAAGTAACACATTACTACAAAAAGCCTTATTTTCCGAAACAAAACAAAAAAATAGTGAAAAGTGTGGCACTATTTTACATTTTTGTGAATCTCTTTAATACCTGCCTTAATAGAATACAACTGGATTCTTATGTATGTTTCTGCATTCAGTCTGTTGTGACATCACATGTGTTGAGGCCTCTGGAAAACTCCAATACACATTTGTGAGAGAGTGAGTGGAAAAGGTGAATGATGTTTTACTATTATTAAGCAAAATGGTTTGAACTTGAGGGCCCCCTAAAAGTTACTCAGGTATCTCTCTAGGGTCCCCAGATCACACTTTGAGAACATTTGGGTTAGAGGAAATCTAGATATCTATATCTGATACATTTTGGTAGCTATACCAGACCACAAAACAAGAATGAAGTTGCCACTGGTGCAGAGGAGCAGGGTGTTCAAAGAAGGGTTAGTTTGATTGGTTGCTTTGATTTTCTATTTAAGAATTTTTTAATGCAGCATAAGACAAAGTGATTAGAAGACAGGATAGTGATTAATCTTGAGCAGGGGGTGAGTAGAAACTGTAAGGAGGCAAGAGGCTTCTAGGGTACTGGCATGGGGACTCTTTCTTGATGTGTTAATCCTATGACTGTAAATCAGTTAGTGAGAATCAAACAAGTTATATGCACTTATTTCCACCTTTACTGTATGTATGCTATAATTTAGTAAAAAACTAAAATATATAAAAGGAAAGCATAAATGCCAGTCTCATTATCCTTACTAATTTTTAAAACAAAAGACTTTAGTCTGTCAGTGAAATAAAATCGATGCATAGTTTGATCGACAGATGATGAATGCAGAGGCATGTATGCACTGAGTTAAAATTTGTATTTGCAATTTAATACGAAACAAATTTAACTTTCTAAATAGTGACTAAGCTAAACATTCATTAGAATTATGTTTACACTCCCATTTATTTACAAAGTGGACGTTTCTTGCTGATGACAGTCATTACTACGCACCTGAGAGGTAAGCTGATTCCATTTCCCAGGTCTGTTAGAATGGAATTGCACCCATCCTTTAATTTCCGGTAAACCCCTTAATTCAGTCAGTATTTCCACTCTGCAGATGTTTCTTAAAAGTTAATTTCTTGGCTGGCTTGAAGATTCTCCTCGCTTCAGTGTTGTGAAAGGATATTAATTAATAGTTCTTATCTGTTTGTATCCATTAATTCCAACCTCAGTATGAATGTGTTGTTGCTCTCTGAGAAGATGCCAAAAATAATTTTTAATATGACAGAAAAGTTCCCCAAGGGGTGGTTTTCTTTGTTATCTATGATTCTCACTTAGTTTGAACAATTTACAGGAAAGTCTCAACACACCTTTCGGGGCACATATATAGCTGTAAGTCTGCAGCACTTACACTAATGTGCTTCCCTGTTAAAGGTGACAAACATGTTATAACTAATAGGCTATTGTTGTGGGCTAGTGAGACTGAATACGCTTAACACTTTCATGCAAGTGCCAAAGGAGTGATCACTTTAGTTACCTTCAGCATCAAGACTAGCTTCTTTACATCTCCATGTAGAGTAGAACAACTATTTCCTAGTTTCTAACAAAATAAGCATTAATGAAAGTGAAAGCAATTCATTCAATGCTGTAATAGTGAAATGTACTAAGAGCCATACCATTGGAAAAGTATTTCAGCAAATGGCAATTTTCTCTTGTTTAACACTGGGAAAAGGCTTTATATAATAGCAGATGAATTATGGGAATAGTATAGAATGTTCTTGCCTAGCCATTCCCTTAATCCATTGTCTAGTCTTGGAGAAACACTAGTGGCTATCTTAAAATATTGATAGTAAAATATTATAGCTCCTTTCACTGTAGTAAAGTGCCCTATTCTACAGTGTGACCACTACCAAGCGCAGTCATTCATACTTTTGTATACTCCTTGTTTACTTTGGAGTTTAAGCTGCATTAATTGCCACTCCTTGTTGAACTGGAAAGCACATTAAAACCAGTAAAGAATGCCTCCTCGTAGCGATATTTGCTAGCAATAGGCTGTGATCTGAAACTTCAGTTAATCAGCAGACACACAAACACACAGAGACACCAGTTTAGATTAAAAAGCAGGATTAATAAATGTAAACAAGGGGCATCTGGGCAGTGAGTTGGGGGAAAAATGGAAAAGACACAGAGTTCAATTTTGCAGAAGCTTTTAAATTACTGAAATAATTCCAGTAAGTCTTCTCCATATCAGAGGCAGCTAATTAAAATTGCTGTACAGCCTGATGTCCTGGTGGTGTGAAATTTCACAGGTTGAAATAGCTAAAGTAATGGAGCAGGCTTCTTGAATTAAACCAATTGGTATCAAGGGATTTACTCTCAAAAGACATGAAACAAGTTAATGGCCTAATCGGAGAAGCACACTTAGGGCATATTTGGAAACACTTGAATTTCAGGATTATGCAAGTTGAAGGAAAGCCAGGAGGCTCTATGGGATAGAATGCCCACCCCTTTTTACTTTTTATGGTGCACTCAGCTCCATAATTCTGAAATTAGCAATTCTTTACATATAGATGCTCTGGAACAATGGTCTTTAATTTTTTTTCATGCATCACAATCCCCTGGAGGGCTTTTTAAAATCCAGATGGCTGGGTCCCACCCCCAGAGTTTCTGAGGTAGAGGTCTAGGGCAAGGCCTGAGAATTTACATTTCCAGTAAATTCCCAGTTGATGCTGATGCCGCTCACCCAGGGATCACACTTTGAGAGCTCTGGAAAACAGCAGTTTCCACTAATGTTCTCTAACTTTAATGTGCATCTGAATTTCCTGGTTATCTTACTAAAATGTATAGAAATCACATGGAGACCTTATGAGAACGCAGATCTTTACTCAGTAGATAAGGTAATGCTAGTTTCTCTGCTCTGTGGAACACTCTGAGAAACAAGGATCTCTAGTATCTTAGTGAGAATCCATTTATCATGCCATTCTTTCCTTAATTGGAGAAACTGTATAAAACATGAAAGCACTCATGAGGGAAGGGTTGTAAGAGAGAAAGGAGTGATTGCTGAAGTTGGGGTTAAGCTGAGAAGGACGGTGTCATGCTAAAGGCAAACCAAGCCAACTTCATAGTTTCTTCTTAGTCTGACACTTTTTTCCCCAAGGTAGTATGAAAGATAGACTTTTAAATGTTTTCTATTACGTTTACCTGACTTTGAAAACTAGGTATTCAGAGCACAGTAGATTTGAAACAAAACATTCTTGGGTTACCTATATTTTTGGAATAGAATTCTTTATTTTTAGAATTTCAAAGGGAGACTTAATGGGAACTACATAATTATTCCTTCTTTTTACGAAAGCTTAGTTACCTGTTTTTGTCCCCTCTTTCAAACTTTACAGCCATCAACTGTCTAGAGGCAATACTCAGTCTTGAAAGTATCTAGTGATTACAGATGAGCCAGTGTCTAACTACTGTAGAGCGTAATTAGGCATTTGAGATTATGCTTTCTTAAAAAATCTTATAAAAATTATACTTGGTAAAGAATAAAGAAAGAAAATAAGAGCTCTTACTCCAAACCCAAACTGTTGTTTACTGTGGTCTCTATGTTGACATATGTTCCGGATCTCCATTGGAGAATTTCTTGTGCATACGAGACTTATTCGTATATTTTGGATAACAGTCCTTTATCAGATGTGTCTTTGCAAATATTATTTCCCAGTCTGTGGTTTGTCTTGTTCTCTTAATATTGTTTTTCTCAAAGAAGTTTTTAATTTTAATGAAGTCCAACTTATCAATTATTTCTTTCTTGGATCATGCTTTTGGTGTTGTATCTAAAAAGTCACCACCTTACCCAAGGTCATCTAGGTTTTCTCCTGTGTTATCTTCTAGGAGTTTTATACTTTTACATTTTACACTTAGGTCTGTGATCCATAAGGTATAATTTTTGACAGTTACAAAATAAGGCTCATAACTCACCTTAAACCAGTAGATGGCTATACAGTAGGGACAGTTTAGCAGTAAATATTGAGCAGGACCCCTTACCAGGTCATTGATCTATGTGTAAATAATAAAATAATACAGCATGGGTAATGTACTTCATACCATAATGGTGGATTGGTTTGTGTATTCATAATGATAGAAATTATACCTGATGTCTGAACAAAGTCCAATGCGATTCTAGAGAGAGTAATTGATTATAATGGGTAAGAGAAAGGAAGAAAATTACGAGAGTGAATTTCTTGAAAATAGTATACCATGGCATATTTATCTTTATGTCTCCAATGTGTTGCCTAATGCATCTGTGTCAGATGTAAATAAATGCTGACATATGAATGCATGACAGAGTTAACAGCATTCATTTCTTCTCTTCTACTAGGTGATATCTGTACTAGGGTAGAACACCATCCTATTTGACCAGTATTATATCCTTTACAGTATCTAGAAACATATCCTGTTCATAGTAAGAAAAAGAGAAAGCAAATTTTACCTATGCATTATGTACTAGACGTAGTTTGTATGCGTTATGTTTTACATGTATTATTTTATTTGTGTTTCTTGAGGTGGCTTAAGGTAGGACTTTGGTTAAAAGCTTAACAAGGTACTATAGTAGCCATAACAGAGTCCCATGGTTCACAGAGTATTCATAAAGGGATGTAGAAATCCTCCACAAAAGTTGTAAAGCAGGAGTGATAGAACAGCCAGGTACCCCTCAGCCCTGTTATGTTAGGCCATGTCTAGCCCAGTCTGAGTTTTTATGAGCCCACAGTTATATTTATTGACTCTCTATGCAAGTGCTGTCCAACCTTAGATCCTCAGTATTTTGGTCTGAGAGTAAGAAGAAGCCCTTTCCACTCGGCTTCAGTATACAGCCAATGGTCTGTAGACTGAGGCTGTAGACTGCTCAGGTACACTGAGATTTTTATCCAGTCCCCTTTACTTATTGCTTAGAACAGATCAACTATCGGGCTAGACAGAGGAGATAAGCCCTGATTGCCCATATTAACAGTAAGCAAGCTAACAGGCTAGAATACATTGATAATAGTAATTGAAATCGGAAGTAATAATTGTTTAGTTTTTAGTAACTCATTTAAATTTAAGGAGAATTAAATTGTTAAAGAGGATCATTATGAAAAAGTTATTTCAAAACTGAAGATAGCTAAGAATCCAGTTTTGGTTTATAAGTGATTCACATTTGAAAATCATCCATTAAATAATTACATTAAACATTTTTGAATACCTGTTCTATATCAAGGACTGTTATAGAAGTTCAAAGGTAAGTACTCATATTCCAGCAATAATTGTTTTAACATAATACTATTAAGCATCTACTATCTGCGGGGCACTTTATACATTCTCTGTTACTTTAAAACAACCCTTCACTGTGGGTTTTATTAGTCTCCTTTTACAGATACTGTCACAGCTTTAGAGAAATTAACTGACCCAAGTTTCCAGAGCTAACAAGCGATAACAATTGGGAGTGAAATCCTCTTCTTCCTGACTCTGAAGCATTGTCTATTTTGCCATCCTGCCTTGGTGAATTCAATTCCCAATTCCTCCATTGTTTTTGGATTAAAAAAAAAAAAAGCACATACAGTTAACACTCGTATGGTATATCAACAGGATGACCATTTAAATTCTCTAACTCAGGATACTTTTTAGAGTAAAAGAGGATTATTAAAAATTACCACAGGGAGTTATTGTTCAATGAGTATAAGGTTTCAATTATACTAGATGAATATGTTCTAGAGATCCGCTGTATAACATACTGCCTGTAGTTAACAATATGGTATTGTGCACCTCAGAATTTAAGAGAGTAGATCTCATGTTACGTGTTCTTACCACACAAAAAAATTAAATTAAATTAAATTTAAAAAAAAAACAGAAACAAAGGGACACAGGAAAATTTGAGAGGTCATGGATATGTCTGTTACCTTGATTGTAGTGATGCCATCATGGGTGTTTGCATATGTCCAAACTCATCAAACTGTACACATTAAATATGTGCAGTTCTTTGTATATCATTTTTACCTCAATAAAGCTGTTTTAAAACAGCTTTAAAAACTACTCCAGGGCAGTAGACATAACCTGTGGCATATGGTCCCTTTCGTATTAAAGTTTTAAGCAGAAAGGAGATGACACATTGGGAATGATTTAACTGAAAATAATTCCACAAAGGAATAAAATACAGAGATATGGGTAGTGTGAGGCATCCAATATGGATGACAAGACCCCATGGACTACCAACAGCAGGCTTGAGGGGCAAGAAGCAGAGCAGTGCTGGCTAGAGCCCTGTGAGAGCGGGAGCCACTGGCGGGAAAGAGGGACTGCCTTTCAGAATCGTAGATTCTGGGACTTCGCTGGTGGCACAGTGGTTGGGAATCTGCATGCCAGTGCAGGGGACAGAGGTTCGATCCCTGGTCTGGGAAGATCCTGCCGCTCTGGGATAGATGATGATCTAACAGAGGGAAGACTTAGAGTCTTTAAAATGCAGCATCCACTTTGAACCAATGAATATTTTACATTTCAAAGAGACCAGAAAGGGAATTAAGCAAAACCTAAAATTGAAAGCATAGGTAAATGAACCTTGCTCTATATCAGAGTGATTATATAATCACATAGAAAAAATAATAAATTTATTTTTTTCCCCAGGACTGTGACTAAATACTTAGTGGATATTTTTAAGGGCAAAAATCTACAAAGAAATATTTACTCTTACATAGTAAGGTTGTTGGTAGTGGTATTAGCATAGTGACTCTAAACTATATTGTATACATCACAGGATGGTGCAAATGATTAACACATTGATGTTATTATAAATGAAGTTTCTCACTGTGGGAAAAGGGAGACACAGCTATGAAGTGGGGAAAAGTCAGAAACAGCCTGTAGGATTGCTTTTGGTTTTTTTGTTTGTTTGTTTGTTTTTCATTATTCTTTTATTGAAGTATGGTTGATTTACAGTGTGTTAATTTCTGCTGTACAGCAAAGTGACTCAGTTATACACATATATATATATATATATATTCTTTTTTTAAAATATTCTTTTCCATTATGGTTTTTCATAGGGTACTGAATATAGTTCTCTGTGTTATACAGTAGGACCTTGTTGTTTATCCATTCCATATATAAAAGCTTACATCTGCTAACCCCAACCTCCTACTCCATCCCTCCCCAAGCCCCCTCCCCCTTGGCAACCAACCAGTCTTCTCTATATCCGTGAGTCTGTTTCTGTTTCATAGATAGGTTCATTTCTCATATTTTAGATGCCACATATAAATGATATCGTATGGTATTTGTCTTTCTGACTTACTTCACTCAGTATGATAATCTCTGGGTCCATCCATGTTGTCGCAAATGGCATTATTTCATTCTTTTTTTTATGGCTGAGTAATATTCCATTGTATATATGTACCGCATCTTCTTTATCCATTCATCTGTCAATGGACTTTTAGGTTATTTTCATGTCTTGTCTATTGTGAATAGTGCTACTATGAACACAAGGGTGCATGTATCTTTTTGAATTATAGTTTTGTCTGGGTATATGCCCAGCAGTGGGATTACTGGATCATATGGTAATTCTATTTTTAGTTTTCTGAGGAACCTCCATACTGTTTTCCACAGTGGCTGTACCAACTTACATTCCCACAGTGTAGAAGGGTTCCCTTTTCCCCAGAATTGCTTTTGAATTAGAGATATCAGTGTGAGTTCCTTATGTACATATTCTACTCATATCTCTGTCCACTGAAAGAGCCTCGAAACATTGGCATTCGTTGCAGTGAGCACCCCTGTGTCAGTCTGGGCCCAATCAGGAGATAGAAATCACAGTGTGGATTACGGAGGAGGAAGTCTAATAAAAATAATTATTAAACTGGCATATAGGATTGACTATAAGATATATGAAAACTTGGGCGATTGGGATTGACATGTATACTCTGATGTGTATAAAATTGATGACTAATAAGAACGTGCTGTATAAGAAAATAAATAAAATAAAATTCGAAAAAAACCCACAAAAAACTCTATATGGGATTTTTTGCCTGAAGGAGGGTACCAAAGAAGGACGAACTCAGTAGGGAGTCCCTCCCCAAATCTGGGTTTGAGACCTCATTGGTAAAAGTGTAATTCAGTCCACTAGATAGCAGAAAATGTTGTTGATTTTCCAAAGCCAGACCTGATCTACAGTTACTGGACAGGTGGGAAGCAATCCTTCAGAGTGCAGGCAAAGAGCAGCACAGTAAGCAGCCTCTGTGTGTGTGTGTGTGTGTGTGTGTGTGTGTGTGTGTGTGTCTTTTCACAAAGGAGGTAAAAACCCTCTGGGCCACAGGTGAGCAGCATGGGACCATGTAGAGGGAATTGACAGCTATAGGGAGGAAGCCTTGGAGATACTGGTTTTGCCAGGCCAAGGATGCAAGGTTGCCAGGGACCATGCAATCTAGGTATGTTGATGGGGCGCAGGTCTGCCATATGTCCTCCCACCTACACTGCTGTTTCACCATACTACAGAAGGGCCCTTTCCTCCTGTAGTGTCCCCCCAGTGCCCTCTTCTGAGAAAGGTTAACATCATAGGAAATATAGAAATATGCTTAAAGGAATTGTGTGTGTTACAGAGTATATGTTGATGTGTACAACTGGAACCGAGAGGCAATAAGTTGATTACTATCAGAACATTTAATATCCAAATATTTGTTTCAAGATATCATTACTCTTTAAAAAGACCAGGGCTTCTTGAATAAAAGACTGATTCTAGGTGTGGATATGGAAAGAACAGAGAGCTTGAAACTTCTTGCCAAAGACTTGCTCAAATATTAATAAGAATATGTCACCATGAATGGACTCCCACTGACCAAATTTGGTTTAATTGAGCATCAAAAAGGATAGTGACAGTGAAGGCAGACAACTGGGGAAAGAATCCATTGAGTCCATAGAAGTACTCAAAAAGAGGGAATGGTGAAGGAAGGGAATGTTCTTTATAGAAGAATGACAGCTAAAAAATAGAATAAAACAAAGTCACAATTAGCAATAAAATAACTGATAATTGGTTTAGGCAGAGATCACCCCTATATGGTAAAATCATTGGGTGAAATTTCTTGGGGACTTGAATAGTCACTGTGTTGAAAAGTATCACCCCACTGATTATGTATACCTGGAAAAGAAAAGGGTACCTTTACAAAAGAGAAATGTGGAGAACTCTACCTAAACTAAGTTATCAATATAACATCCCCAATAATGGGGCAGACTGACATTATGTGTCTCCTTGATGTGAAGCAAAAGAAAACACACATTTTCATTGTAGAAATCTTACCAAAAATATTTAATCTGAATCTAATCGCATGGAAACAATTAGAGAAATTCAGATTGTAGAACATTCTATAAAACCTGATGCTGCCAAAATGTCAATGTAATGAAACACAAACGAGGTGGTAATCTTCTGGATTAAATGACACCTTAGAAACATGACAACTAAATGCAGTACAGAATCCTGCAGTTTTTTAAACACACAAAAACATCATTTGTAATATTGGGGTAATAGAATATAATAGTATTGTTAAATTAATAAATTGTGCTTGCGATTTGGTTATAAACTTTGTTCTTAGGACATCTGTAGTGATATATGCGATATCACATTCACTTCCAAATGATTCAACAAAAAAATCTTTATACACGAATGTACATAAATACAGAGACAGAGCCACTATGCACAAATATGGCAATTAGTGGCACAAATGTTAATTAGTGAGTCTAGATGAGGAGAATACTATGCTCGCTTCAGCAGCACATATACTAGATGAGGAGAATACTAGTGTTTTTCTTTTTCAAAACATGTAAAAGTCCCACCCTCACCATTCCTCTCCCAACCACACACACGTGACACACAGACCAAAATATAAAAATAAAAGTAGTAGGGCTTCCCTGGTGATGCAGTGGTTAAGAATCCACCTGCCAATGCAGGGGACACAGGTTTCGAGCTGTGGTCCAGGAAGATCCCACCTGCCACGGAACAGCTAAGCCCGTGCACCACAACTACTGAGCCTTTGCTGTAGAGCCTGCGAGTCACAACTACGGAAACCCATGCACCTAGAGCCCGTGCTCCACAACAAGACAGGCCACCGTAATAAGCCCGTGCACCGCAACGAAGACCCAATGCAGCCAAATAAATAAATAAAATTTTTAAAATTAAAAAAAATAAAAGTAGTAGATTGAGTCCATCTAAATTGAGTATAAGTAATCCCATGACTTCTGTTTCTGATGAGGGTGTCAGAACTTAAAGCACAATGTAATAATTAGTTTACTTAATAATGTACTTGTTTCCCAAGTTTAAATTATATCATGTGTTAATTTAAAGATAATACAAGCCATCTAACATTATTTAGTAAAGTTCTTAACCAAAATGGCTGCTAAAAGGGGGAAGTTTCCATTACCTGGAAAATTCAGTTATTTGATATCCGCTTATTATCGTAAGACATCAGAAAAATGAATCTATATAGTAATTATTTGGTTATTTTTTTATCTACAATTGTATAAATTTAAGAAGCTTTAGTACTTTGAAGAGAGCCTCCCCAGTGCAAACTTGGTTATCTCACTTCATTGTTGCTTATAGTTTTTTAGGTATTCCATCTCTCCCCTCATAAACAATGGGGCTTTTGTGGGCACATACCATCCATTACACATTTTTGTATAACTCATAAGACGTAGTGTATTTCCTGGCACTCTAAAAGCTCCAAAATCAAGGCTAAGTAAAACAAAAACAAACACTCTAGAACTGGGAAATTTACACTTCGAGACATTTGGTAATTTCTATAGCTCTTTATAACTGCCAATATAAAATATTATCACCTTAAAGAAATTTTCAATTCAGAAGATTTTAATCTTTCCCAAACTTTACATGTTAAGATGTCACAATGGTTATGTTAGATATTCCAGTGACAGCTCCCCCTCTCTCACTGGGACTGACAATGGGAGGAAACATGGTTTCAGAACATTACATATCTTTCTCAGTAGGAATTTGGATTGCTTGATGTAATATGTGCAAAAATGATTTCACAGTAGTTGAATTAAGACAGCTGTACTTTAGCATATGCCTTTACATTGTAATTCCCTTGTTACAAAATTTGACTTTCTCAGAGGGTAGCTTTCTATTTCGATTATTTTTTTATTGAAATGAGAAGCTTACCTAATTTGTCTTTTGTAGATGTAGCAATTTCATAAGATGTTCTCATATTCATTGACACATCTACCACCAAGAGATAAGTCCTGTTCCCTTGAACCTAGGCTGACTTTAGTGATTCTCTCATAAACAATAGATTGCGGTGGATATGATACCTCATGACATAGGTAATTAAAGAGTGCTGCTGCTCCTGCCATGCTCAGTGGGATATTTACTTTCGAAGGCTTGAATTGTTGTGTAAGAAATCTGACTACCCTGAGGTCAGCATGCTCTGAGGAAGCCCATGACACATAGAAGGGCCCTGTTTAGGTATTTTGGTCAGCAGACACAGCTGAAGTCCAGGCTGACAGCCAGCATCAAGCACCAGAAATTGGAGTGAAGGCACCTTCAGATAATTTCAATCCCCAGCCATTGACTCATCTCCACTGTGGAGCCACCCTTACTGAGGCCCTAGGCATTTTGAAATACAGGCAAGACATTCTCACTGTACCCCGTCTGAATTCCAGACCACAGAATCTATAAACATTTTAATATGTTTAAGACTTTTTTTTTTTTTTGTAATTTGTCCCATAGTAACAGTACTTAGACAAGAGGATCAATTTAACACTTTATCTTGCTGGAGGAATTAGTGATGAGGCTCTTATTTTGTGCGGTGTTTTTTTGTATAACCTAGGCAAGCTATAAAACTACACAAAAGCAAACTGGATATTTAAGGCCAGACCATATGAATCACAGGGATTCCTAGAAATTTCTATGAGTAACTACTGATTTTCCAACAAAGTTTATATGGGCATATAAGCAGCTTCATGGTAACCAGCTGACAGGTGGTCGACCACTCATGCATATGCCCATGCTTGAACAATCAGCACTGCTGACTGGACTTCATCAGTCTCCAAAGTACAATGCAGAAGCTTTGTTATTAGGTATCAGCAATGTCTAATTGCAAAGGCAACCATAACTTTTTAAATCTCCCAATGCTTACTATACATTGGCTGGAATATCCAGCATGATATATGGTTTCTCCTCCTGTCTGGTATTTGGTTTATTTCACCGTATCAAAGTCATTTCTTACTTGTCTTGTCCTCACTAGTTCGATTGCATATTCCTTGGAAGCAGAGACTCTGTCTTTTTCAGTTATAAATCTACACTAGCTTAGCTCAGCATTTCCCTTTGGGTGATCAAGGCATAATTGTGAAGCTAAAGAAAATTCTAAACAGTGATAGCCTATGTCATTGTCGTTGTTGTATGTCTGTATGTCTTGAAGGGTAAGAAATGACCTAAATCTAAAATTTTGGGATACCATTTTCTGTTTTCCTGCAAGAGAATCCTGTAAGTTTGTGCTCATAAACAAAGCCTGAAAGAATACATCCAGAATTTTTAAAGGCTTTTTAAAGACTCTTCAGACTCTTGGGAAGTGAAATTTTGGAGAGTATCACTGAGAAAGGGAGAGATTCATTGTGTAATTTATAGATTTTGGTATACCTTAATATTTTTTAAATTTGAGCACATTCATGTTCCTATATAAATTTAAAACAAAAATTCATACTCTGTATAGGTCACAATTAAAATTGTCTCTAGATTTCACCTGTGGAATGCCAACAATAGTATTTGTCGCAGAGACAAATGCAGTATAAAGGATTTTGTGATTGCTTTTGGCTCATAATTTTTTTCTTGATTTGAAATTATACTTAAGTGTTTTTAATCACACACAAAATAATAAATGAAGAGGGCAGGAAGAAACTTGTAGTGATGGATATATTAATAGCATAGATTGTGGTGATGGTTTCACACATTTATACTTATCTTCAAATTTATTAAGTTGTATACATTAAATATGCACAGCTTTCTGTATGTCAATCATACCTCAATAAAGTGAGTTAAAAAAAAGGAATCTAGGGAAGTCATCCATTTAAACTTGGGACTTATACACATTCTATATTCAGTCGTTGATAAATTCTAATACAGTTATAAAACACCAATGGAGGTTTGCCAAAAAGAATTAATTTTATTTTCTGCCCTTCTGCCCAGTTTCAAGGACCCCATAGTTCGGCTTTATATCAGCCCAGGAGTCCTGCTGCTTCTGTTTATTTTTTGCAAGGCTTTTTTCAGATTGAGATAAAATTGATATACAATAAATATGCACAGATTTTGCCTGTTCAGTTTGATAAGTTTAGAAATTTTATACACCCACCCAAAGAAATGAAACATTTCAATTAGTACATAAAGTGTCTTCACATCCTTTCCAGGAAGACCCTGCATTCGTTGCTCCCCACTCCTGGTATCAAAAACTTTGATTTGTATCACCACAGATTAGTTCTGCATGTATTAGAACTTCGTATAATAAAATAATAGGGTATGCCCTTTTTTAAATGTCTGGCTTCTTTTGCTTAACATGATGTGTGTAATAATCATCCATGTTATTGTTTGAATGAGTACTTCATTCCTTTTAGTTGCTGAGTAGTAGTCTATGAATGAATGTATCACATTTTTTTTCATACATTCACCCGCTGATGGACAGTTGGGTTCTTTTTTGTTTATTATGAATAAAGCTCCTAGGAACATTCTTGTATTAGTCTTTTTTGTGGACATATGTTTTAGTTTCTCTTGGATAAATACTATTCCAGATGTAGAAAAGTCAGGTTTTTTTTTTTAATAAATTCATTTATTTATTATATTTATTTTTGGCTGTGTTGGGTCCTTGTTGCTGCGCCCAGGCTTTCTCTAGTTGCAGCGAGTGGGAACTACTCTTTGTTGCAGTGTGTGGGCTTTTCGTTGTGGAGCATGGGCTCTAGACATGCAGGCTTCAGTAGTTGTGGCCCATGGGTTCAGTAGTTGTGGCTCACGGGCTCTAGAGCGCAGGCTCAGTAGTTGTGACGCACGGGCTTCATTGCTCCATGGCATGTGGGATCTTCCCGGATCAGGGATCAAACCCGTGTCCCCTGCATTGGCAGGCAGATTCTTAACCACTGCGCCACCAGGGAAGTGCCGAAGAGTCAGGTTTTGATGTCGAGATCATGCAGGCCTTCTAGAATGAGTTGGGAAGTGTTCACTACTCCTGTACTTTCTGACCATTTGTACAAGATTTCTTTACTGTTAGGATTCGCTGGTAAAGCTTTCTGGGCATCAATTTTTCTTTATATAAAGGATTTTAGTTATGAATTCAGTTTTTATAACATATATAGATAGTCAGATTTTTATTCCATCTCATATCAGTTTGGGAAGTTATATTCTAAGGAATTTGTTCATTTTATCTAAGTTGTTGAATTTATTGACATACTATCATAATATCCCCCGTTGTCTTTTTAGTATCTTCAGGATCTGTAGTGATTTCTTTTCTTCTATATCTGATATTGATAGTTTTTGTTGCCTCTCTTATCTTGTAAATCAGTTTTGTTAGGGGGTTATCAGTTATTTTGATCTTTTCAGAGAACTAACTTTTGGCTTTATTGATGTTCTCTATTGTTTGTCCATTTCTATCTGATTGATTTTTTTGCTCTAACCTGCATTATTTCATTCTTCTTACTTATTATAAGTAAAATAAAGATAATTAAAAATTTTGAAATGTATCCCTATGTTTACCCTTTCTTAATGCTCTTCATTCCTTCTCCAAATCTGGACTTCCATCAAGTACATTTCCTTTCAGACTAAAGAATTTATTTTAGCATTTTCTATGCTGCAAGTTTGCCAGAGAGGAATCCCTTATTTTTTTTCCTCTGAATATTATTCTTATTAAACCCCTTTTTTCTTTCTTTTTATTTTTAAATCTTAAGACTTTGAATATACCATTCCATTTTTTCCAGCCTTTACTATTTATGATAAAAAGTGTGGCATAATCCTTATCATTCCACTGTATGTATGTATGTGTCTTTTTTCCTGTCTGCTCTAAAATATTCTCTGTATTTTGTTTTCAGCAGTTTTATGATTATATACCTAGCTGTACTTTCTTTGTATTTATCCCATTTGAGGTTTGCTGACCTTCTTGAATCTATGGGTAAATATATTTAATCACTTTGGAAAGTTCTTAGTAACAGCCTCTTCTGATATTCCTTCTGTTATATTCTTATCTATACTTTTCTGGGATTCCAAGAACATGAATATTGTGCCACAGATATTGGATGCTCCATTCCATTTACTTTTAGATTTTGTATTTGATTTGGATAATGTCTTCTGTTTTCTTTCAGAATAACCCGTCTTTTTCTTAGCTGCATAGAGTCTGTTGTGAAGTTCATTGAATGAATTCTTTGTTCATGGTATTATACATTTCCTTATTATCTTCCATTTCTTGTAAATGTTTATAATTTATAGTTTTCCTGGCTTTAGTGAATTTCTACACTTGTTCTCACATGTTGCTGTCCTTTTGCATTATATCCTTTAGCCTACTTATCCTAGTTATTTTAAAGTCATTGATTAGCAATTCTAGCATTTGGGCCATCTTTGTGTCTGCTTATATGGAATATTTCCTCTCTTGATCACAGGTCATTTCTTTATTCTTGCTTTATAGAATTCCTTACTGTATGCCAGACATTGTGCATGAAAGGACAATACGGACTGAAATAATACTATTTAACCCCAACATTGGATATGCCTCTTATCTTGAATCAATAGATGGGAGAACAAATTCAACTTAATCAGTTATTGAGTGGGGTTTGAACTTTATGTCAACTTTAGTTAGATTCAGTTCATCACTGGCTTTCAGTATTTCGAGGCAGGGATCGTGAACTTTATTTCAGCAACATTTGTGATCTGAACAATGGTAAGACAGTGGACTTTTTGTTATGCTTTTCAGGCTGACTACCATCTTTCCAAATGGGGAGGGATCACTGTCTGTTTTGTGGCTTTGTTGCCGGATTTCTAGTTCCTTTAAGTTTCTCTTTGCTTGCCGCTACTTATCAGAAACTTTCTACACCATCCGGTTATCTCTCTCAGCCCTGCTGCCCATCCCCGATCTCCAGAGGGCTACTGAGGTAGACTCAGTGGGAATTCTCCAGCTCTCCTGCCCTGCCCTCAGCTTTCAGCAGCTGGTGTCCGGCCTCACAAGGCCTCTGGTGCCTTGAGAGAATTTTTAACCAGTGCCCTCCCTGCTCTCAGTTTGTGGAAGGCAGCTGCAGTTCACTTGATAGAGATTTGCGTTGTCTTGGAGTGAATTCTCCCATTTCTCTGGCTCTAAGCTCAGCCTTCAGATGACTGCTGCCTGAACACCTCAGGGATTCTCTCTCTCAGCTCTCCTTCCTTGCTCTGGGGCGTAGTAGTGCACTGTACTGCTGTGCACTCAGTGAAAGTTTGTAGGAAAGCTTTGGCAGGGCAGGGCAGGCTCACTCTGCCACTGGAGTACTGCAGGATTCTAATCCATCCTGTTATCCCACTCACACCCATTAAAAGTTTGTTTAAAAACTGGCTCATTTCTCCTTAACTCCCTTTATAGAAGATTTTTTCTCCTCCCACTGCTCCATCAAGGTGAAAGCAGATGATATGTACCTCTTCTTTTCTAAGAACTTTCTGGAATTTAGTCTATTTGGATTTATTTGCATCCTCAGCTCTCCTGCAGGCTTAAGAATTATGTATGTCTAATTTATTCAGTTCACTTGCTGTTAAAATGGGAGTAATTGTTTCTTGAGAATTTTTATATACTACTCAGAAGTGAAAGCTCTGATGCTTTTTTAAAAACACTTGTAAAATATAGCTTACTGCTCATCTCAAAGAGCTATGCCCTATTCTAGTAACTAACACTTATTTAAGGACCCAGTTTGTCCTCTGCTCACCTTGGACATTCAGGCATATCTCGTTTAATTGTACTTTGTTTTACTGCACTTTGCTTTATTTTGCTTCACAGATACTGTGTATTTTACAAATTGAAGGTTTGTGGCAACCCTCTGTTGAGCAAGTCTGTTGGCACCATTTTTCCAATAGCATTTGCTTACTTCGTGTCTCTGTGCCACATTTTGGTAATTCTCCCAATATTTAAAACTTTTCCATTATTATTTTATTTGTTATGGTCATCTGTGATCAGTGATCTTTTGATGTTACTACTGCAAAATAATCATGACTCACTCAAGGCTCAGGTGATGGTTAGCATTTTTAGCAGTAAAGTATGTTAAAATTAAGGTATGTATATTTTTTTTTAGCACAATGCTATTGCACACTTAATAGACTGTAGTATAGTGTAAACATAACTTTTATATGTGCTTGGATACCAAAAAATTCATGTGACTTGCTCTATTGCAATATTTGCTTTATTGTGATGGTTTGGAACTGAACCCAATATCTCTGAGGTATGCCTGTATTTCCAACTCAGTGGCTAATAGAAAGGAGAATAATGATATCTTTTTGAAAAGTAACATACATGCATTCTTCAACAAATTACTACAAACTTGTCAGTTTATAAACAATAAAAATGTATGGTCTTACAGTTCTGTAATCAAGTGTGGCACAAGTTACATTGGGCTAAAAATCAAGGTTTCAGCGGGGCTGTGTTCCTTCTGGAGGCTCAAGAAGAGAATATATTTCTTTCCCTTTTCCATCTTTTAGAGACAAGCCATATTTCTTGTCCTATGTTTCCTTTCCTGTATTTTCCAAGGCAACTGTGTCACACCTCTCTGATCCCTAATATCTCCCTTTATAGCTCTCCTCTCCTGCCTTCCGATTTTACTTCTAAAGACCTTTGTGATGCCACTGGGCTCACCTGGATAATACAGGCTGATCTGCCTGTCTTAAGGTCAGCTGATTAACAACCTTAATTCCCCTCTCCCATGTAACGTGACATATTGACAGATTCTGGGGATGAGGACATGGATATATTTAAGGGGCCACTATTCTGCCTACCACAAGACAACTCATATCTTGTCCTTCAAAATTCTCAGAAATTGATTAGTGTCCGTTTTTCAAGAAGACCATTCTAATTCTTTAGGACTTTACACATGCTATGATTAACCCTAATTCTAGTCACATGGAAACCATTATGAAAATATTTAAAAATGTATCGACACAACAAATCTAGCATTTTTATCAATATTAATAAATTTTACTGGACAGACATATTTTCTATACTTTTATAATATATTAATTTAAAGTAAAAGGCATGTAGGAATTTAATCTTAAACTTATTTTCCTAAATAAATGAATAATTAAAAGTAAATTACACATTAAAATGCTTGTTGTAGCAAATATTTTATTGGCATGTCCTAACTAGCTTGAGGCACTATCACATATCCCTCTGATAGGGGAAAAATATCTATTGATGTGTCTTGTTTTGGAGACAATATACTATGGGGGTAAATAATTTGCTGAGAATTGGCTGGCAGAAAGCAGGTCATTTTTTATAATAATCCAAGCATTTTAATGGAGAGCTATTTATCACGCTTTCCTATTATCACTTGGTATTTGAACCATAAAGGTAATTAACTAGGAATAAGTGAACCGAATAATATGCCTACACCTGTCCACCCTTTATCAGCATGACTTTATGATGTACAGTGGTAGGAGAAATGCTTTAGCTGGGAGGCAAAAAATAAAATATTAATGCTCTTAATATTGAATGCCTTTATGCCTTTGGAACAATGAGTCAATAATGTGAGCCAGGCCTTGGGATTTAAAGGTGTTAGGGTCACACCTGAATAGCATAGTAGATCTTTTGCCAGCCGCAAGCATTCTGACTCAAAACTTCTACCTAAAACTATCACTAAAATCCTTCATATGTTTAAATGATACCTAGCATTACTTAGCAATATTGCCATGCCCAGTGGCTGAAAGGATTGATAGCTAGAATTTGATTTTTAAGATACTGTCTGTGAGATTCTTGTGTATTTATAGAATGCTTAATTATAAATAATTAAAATAACAACAACAAACCCTCAAGACAAATATCAAGCTTTTGTTTGTTTGTTTTCCTACTTTTGAGATGATAGAACATCCAGGGTATTATTTTATTTTGTGATACAACAAAATATCCTGCAGAATGAAAGCTTTTTTTCTTTGAGCATGGAAACTAGGCTTTGGGAGAACAACACACAGATGTGGGCCATGGAGAGAAAAGAGAAACTAAACCCCAAATAAATTAACTAGCTAATTTAACAAGGCCCAAACAAGTAAATAGTTCACCCATCGAAACTCAGGGATATTTGACATACGGTCTATATCTAAAGTTAAAGGCCAGACGTCAGGGGAGAGGAAAAGAAAAGAGGAAAGGGAACCAAAAAATACAAGTCTAGAGCTATCTTTCAGTCATGAGCACACACTGAGTACATCTGTAGAGCTTTATAACCAGGGCCCCATACTTGGCTTTTCTCTTTTGTATGTCAGAGAGCAACTCAGGCAGATAGGTTTCTTGTGATTCCAATGTGTAACCTGTCTTGAGAATTTTTACGTTAATCTATAATTTAAATTTTCAGAGTCCAAGTCACAGAATGCAAAAGTGAAGAGCCAGGTATATCAATCAGCGTTAACAGGAGTCAGATGTATAAGGGCTGCATTACATAAACTACCTATGGTTTTTCAGGCTGTGTCTCTCATGTTTCACACAGGCCCGTTGTTGGGATGGTAGTATTTTGAGGAAGAGGTGCACACCCAGTCAGAGGTGTCAGAGGTGTCAGAAGCGAAAGAAGAGCATCCCGAGGAGTCATTTCATAGAACATGATATAGGCAAATACATTATTTGATGTCATGGAGAAAAATCAATAAGTTGGTGGATTGCCTTTTTTTCATTTTGAATCTTTTGTTTGGCTTTGTCCTTATCTAGCACCTAAGAAAATACTTGGCGTATCCAGAGTCAACTTAACAAAACAAATACAGAAACAACTGCTATGAAAATTCTACTATTCAGAATTGGGGGAGGGTGTGCTATACATTAAAAAAAAAAAGGCCATCTGGTTGTTTATTCACACCTCTATAACAAATGCTATATAACTACAACGATAGTAGTTATTCATATAGTTGTAATATATAAATATAGTTTGCCCCATCTTTTGTTATATAATGATGAATATGTACACATTAAAATATATGCTACACAAAGGACATACATGAATTAGCGAAAAGGAAAACAATACTACAAATGTTTGTCTTGCACTTTAAAAGGCAGTTTTTAAAATCCAAAATCTGTAGAGCCAAATTATTAGGTGTTTATTCACGTTATAAAGCAGCAATATACTTTTTTTTTTTTTTTTTTTTTTTAGCAATATACTTTTGAACAGATATAATAAGCGGTTCTTTAAAAGACCTCCACTAATTTATTTAAAATATGATTTAATTCA
Source organism: Phocoena sinus (assembly GCF_008692025.1). NCBI lineage: Eukaryota > Metazoa > Chordata > Mammalia > Artiodactyla > Phocoenidae > Phocoena > Phocoena sinus. Next base: position 22,526,908 of record NC_045784.1, on the reverse strand, counting down.
CACACACACACACACACACACACACACACCCCTTTACTCACAAACACCTTTCAATCAATAGCCAATCTTTACAAAAGCAGTTATGTTGTACACAGTAAGGAAACTCCTTTGGTATTTGTCTGCAATTGCAAAGTATCTTTTTTGAAAGGCTCCTTTAGTCTCTAGAGATTTTTTCCTTTATAAATAAAAGTAGAGTGTTTACTATAATAGCATGATACAACTAAAAGTGCAGAGTAATTGTCCTTCTACTTAGCAAGCATAATTACACTTTGTTTTTATATTCTCTCATCCCCTTTAAGGTCACCAACAGTTTTGGTTACCCTCAAGGACATTCATAAAAGAAGATATAGCTCATATTTATATTTTCTAACGTACAAGGAAGACGTTACATGTGCATCCGTTCAGCTATGTTTTCATTGGTTAAATACCATGATCTGCATTTACTTACTTTTTGTGTATTATTTGCTGTTCTCGAATTATAATCACTGCTTTCTGCTCTGTCATTATTTTGCATGCCAAATATTAGGATTTTCCATCCACTGTTGTTATGTTGGGATTTTCGATGTTTTAATCACACTTAATTTAAAAACAAAATTGTACACATTTTTATCTTTGTTGATTTTTATCACATCTCTCTCTCATAGCATTTTCTAATGCTAGGGGGAAAAATGTTGCTTTTTCAATACAATCTGTTTTGATGTTTAAACAAAAGAGACAATTTTATTTAAAATATTTTTTAGTTCCAGCAGGACTACACATTTGTAAATATTCTTAAACTCTGCCCTATTATTTCGCTCCATTAAAATATGAAATTCTCTAATGCACCTAGCATAACGTGCTCTGCTTCTGACATTTTCTGACTTAACATGAGAAACATCATAGTATGTGGAGAAGCATGAACCAGACTGAAATCTGGTTAAATCCTTGCCTCTGACAATGAATAGGTGTGTGAATTAGGACAAGTTTATTGACCTCTCTAAACTGGGGGAAACATGCCCACTCGCCTTGATCTTGTGAGGTTTAAATGAGACAATGATTATAAAGAAATGAGCAACAGTAAAGCTTTATCATAATGCAATGAGTAAGGTACAAAAACGTCAATCCACAGTGAATCCACATAATGGAGCAACTGTGAATTTAAGGAAATAGTGATCGGTGCTAACCAGCGAACCTAGCTGGTGGCAGTTCCCGGATTTCAATTACCAGATTGAAACTCACCCAGTCCTACTTACATGTCACCTGCTGGGGTTTGTATTTTTGATTTAAATGTCCATGGGAATACTTCTGGGTCCCATGACCAAAGTGGCCAGATAAAATATAGGATACGTAGTTAAATTTGACTTCCAGGTAAGCAAGAATTTTTTTTTTTTTTAGTACAAGTTTGTCCCTCAAGTACTGCATGAAGAAGAGAGAGACATAAGTGATAAAGTGAAAAGAGTTTTGACTAGTTCTACAACTTGAGTTTGAACAATAAGGTAACGGTGTCTTTAGGGCTTGGGATCATCATTTCCAGGCCTAGACTGGGGGATGCTGCAAAGCTTCCATACAAGCCCCACATCCTATATGGTGCCACATTTGCCACATCCTGGAAAGCATAGCAGAGCATGGAAGAAGATGTCAGAGGGTCTTAAACATTTTTGTGTCACAGAGACAGTCTGGTGCCAGTGAGCTCCTTCTCAAAATAATATTTTTAAATATATAAAATATAATATATGGGATTACCAAGGAAATCAATTATATTTTAAACTACTATTGTCAAAATAATTTAAAGCATATTGTGATATTGTAACATATTTGCTTTTTTAAAAAAATTTCTTTCTTCATTTTTTGGATGCGTTGGGTCTTTGTTGCTGCATGCGGGCTTTCTCTAGTTGCGGTGAGCGGGGCTACTCTTGGTCGCAGTGCGCAGGTTTCTCATTGCAGTGGCTTCCCTTGTTGCGGAACGCAGGCTTCAGTAGTTGTGGCATACGGGCTTAGTTGCTCAACGGCATGTGGGATCTTCCTGGACCAGGGCTCAAACCCAGGTCCCCTGCGTTGACAGGCGGATTCTTAACCACTGCGCCACCAGGGAAGTCCTATATTTGCTTTTATTATGACATTAAATAATAAGAACTAGTAGAGAATCTAAAAATCTCTGTAATTTCAAAATAGTGATGGGTATAAACAATAATTCTAGTTATGTGAACTAATTTTAATGTAATGTAAAAATTAAATCTCTTGGTGAAAACTCATAGGTACTGTCAAAGCTACTATAGGATGTTGTCTAAATTCATAACCAAAGAAAATGCCAAATTGCAGCTGGATATTTGTGAAAATAAAAATGTAGGATTTTTTCTAATCCAAGTGTACAGACCTCCTGAATTCTAGCCGTAAACCCCTTAGGGTACAATTATATTAAGTTAAAAATCCCTGATATAGACAACAGTATTGTACTATAATCATGTAATGTGATATAAATATCACTGTAATGGCAATCATATTATAATATATAAATGTATCAAAGTAACACGTGTATACCTTAAATATACGCAATGTTATATGTAAAAAATATTCAGTTAATTATCCCTGGGATAATATACTGGCTCTCTGTGGCTTAGCAACCCCTCCAACATTTTATTATGAAAATTTTCAAATTTAGGACAAAATTGAAAGAGTTTTATTAAACATCTACATACCTCCTCCATGGATTGTATCATTAACATTTGACTGTATTTATCATCTATTCATTACTTTATCCAACCATCAACCCATTTGTTTGTTGATGCATTGCAAAGTGAATTGCAGACTTCTGTACAATTCTCCCCTAAATATTTCAACATAAATATCCTTATTTGTTTGAAGTTCATATTTCTTTTGCGGTAACAGTCATGCACAATGAAGTGCATAGATTTTAAGTGGATACTTACTAAATTTTGAGAAATGCATACACTTGTGTAACCCAAATCTTTATCAGGATATAGCACAAATTCCTTCGTTTTTCTTCACAATTGCTGACATGGCTTATTGTTGTTTTTTTTTTGTATATGGGTGATTTGGAGCCTCCTATGGGCCACCTCCCCACCTACTATGACACAACAGAAAGAAGCTGAAAGGGTAGGTGGACCGTCAGAGAACTGGGGTTTTAAAGATAACTGGCTCAAAACTGAAGGCCTGGTGGCAGGATGTGATCATAGGACCATATGTCAGCAGCACTAGATGATAGGGTTTGCCCCGAGAGAAGGTGATTCCAGCCAGTTCAAGGAGAGCAAGGCACTACATGTAAAGGCAAGCAGGTCAGTGTGATCTCCTTTCTGTGGCCAAACCAGGGCTATATAAGACTAATGTAATTGGTAGGTCAGAGTTGTAGTAAATATCAGACACTGTTACTAATACAGTCACGTAGCCAAGAATTATTAAGTAACTAGGATATCTCAAATACAGATACGGCTTTCCTGATTCCTCGAGTAAAATTGACTCTCTCCTTTGTGGTACTTCTTACCACCTGGCATGCATACTTATTTGTTTTGTTGTTTCTGTATGTTGGGCTCTGCTAGAGTGGGTTTTTGTCCATTTTAGTTGTTGCTAATTTTTCCAGTACTGATCAAATGAATCAACAGCTGACATGGAGAGAAAAACAGACAAGGACTTTACTCACATAAAAATGACTTCTCCTTCCAGTAGTAAATACTTAGTTTAATTAATTTTTTCCTTAAAAATTATAGAAATTTGGGACTTGCCTGGTGGCGCAGTGGTTAAGAATCCGCCTGCCAATGCAGGGGACACGGGTTCGAGCCCTGGTCCAGGAAGATCCCACATGCCGCGGAGCAACTAAGCCCATGCACCACAACTACTGAGCCTGCGCTCTAGAACCCGCGAGTCACAACTACTGAAGCCTGTGCACCTAGAGCCCGTGCTCCGCAACAGTAGAACCCACTGCAATGAGAAGCCCACGCACCACAACGAAGAGTAGCCCCTGCTCGCCGCAACTAGAGAAAGCCCGCGTGCAACAACGAAGACCCAACACAGACAAAAATAAATAAATAAATTTAAATTAAAAAAAAACAAAAAAAACGTAGAAATTTACCTCCTAGCTGTAGTGGGATCATTAAAGATTCAGCCATAAGCCTTTGAATGGTTGTTTGGGGTAGTGGTTAAAATGAGTGGCTTTTGAAGCCTGCCTGCCTGTATACAAATCCAAGTTTATCCTCATAGTAGTGATGTGATTTTGGTCAATTTATTTAATCTCTCCCTATGCTTAAGTTTCCTAATGTGCTAAAAAGGGGGTAATAATAGTTCCAGAGGAGATGATTAAATGTGTTAATACATGAAAATTACTCAGGACACATATTAACTGCCCGATGCTGCTAGCTATATTATTATAAGAGATTCTGCATCCTAAACTAGCAACTCTGGTCCTGGGCAGATAAAGAAATCACTAAGAACTCTGGCTAGTAATGTAGCTTAAGATATGCAGCTTTGAATTGAATAAAACCAAGAAGTCAAGTCTAGTCTAGTTTGGAGCAGATGAAAAGGACTTAATTCAGATCAAAGGAAGAAGGCTTTTATCCCAGGGGAAGCAAAGAATCTGTTTCTAGGGTATCTCAGCCCTGTGGACGCATATCAACTGGATATGTCTCTTCAAAGGTTCTGCTTTTACTTAGAGTCACAGTAAAATAGAAAAACAAAAAAGCTGGAAATGAAGAAAGTTAAATTGGGGCTCTATCCAGAGTTGATAAGTGTATGGAAACGTATCCTGAGTTCTCTGGATCTTTTCCCTCATTTATCTACTGAGAGAGTTGGACTAGACAGCATCACGAAATATCATCAAATGATTCTATGGCATCGGCTGCATCAGAGAACAAAGGACACAAACAACATGCCATTTGGCAAACACACACAAGAATAATTTTTAAAGGCTTTGATATTTTTGTTTGCTTTGCGTGGAAGACAAAGATACGAGGATTAAAGTATTTCTAAGCTGCTGACATTGCTTCCAGCCATGGTGCTATTTCCTAAAATACTCCTTTAGTGCACTGTATCTAATACATGTAATGATATTATCATATACATCATTTCTCAGCAATAACCAGGCAACATGAAATGTTCTATAATATCAAACCCACAAGGAAGGGAGTGCTTCCACTCTAGACCAAGTGAATTATCTAGCTAATTCAAATTTACCCTTTAATTACCAAAGTCTTAGATTAAAAAAAATCTTTCTAAGAGGCATTTCAACAATACTGTGATGACTTCAAAAACATATCAAAATTAATTATGAACTGTTTATAAAAAATGAAGGATATAAAGATGTACATCAATTATTTTACTGTTGTTAAAAGCATTGCTAAAAGGCAGCCATAACCTGGGGAGGTCGGTTGGTAGGGGGTGGAATACACGTGACTCATTATCCCCATCCAAAATTTACCCATATTGCTCTTCTATATTGTTTTTTTCCTCAAAATATTAAAATTGTTTTCTGATATCTCATGCACTTTCAGTTTAGCAGTTATTATGCTGATTTTTGAGCTTCAGCTTCATGATTTCCTAAAATTCCTAACTAAAGTGATCTGAAAACCAAATATTATAGAAAAATATTTAAAGAAAAAAGAAATGTTATGAGTGATAGTCTGAGAGGATTTTCTTTATGTTAAGGGTATTGAATGTATGACATTGATTTCAAATGCTCAGAAGCTTTCAAAATATTTTCATATTTCTAAGCTATATTCTGGATATATGACCCTTTTGGAAAAATAAGCCTTGCACAAGTTAGTACAGTGTGCTATATAGTGTCACTAGTATTTATTTCCTTTGGATTCAGTGATCAACTGGAAGAGGAACTTTCTGGTTTATATTTTATATCATTTAAACATTGGATTATCTAAACCTGAAGATGGAGAGCAGATATCTTTTTTTTTAAGTGAAAGGTCACAAAATCACTTAAGAGTGCCAGCCATTACAAAAATAATAGGCAATAGAATGAAAAAGAAGTAGAATTTAAGAGCATCGAAAATAAATGCCAAAACCCCTTTCCACTCTTGTGACTTCTATGTCTGTGAAATTCACTGATCAGTATGGATGAAATTCATCATATCAGTATGGTCTTGAGGTCCTGATGGATGGTTCAGAGCATATATATGTTTCCTATATATATATAATATAGATATCATATATATATATTATATCACCTATGTATGTATCTTCTATTTATATATATATATCGCATATATATATATATATATATATATCTCCAAATGATGTCCTAATCTGTGGCATTAAAATCTTTAATTATACAAATGCAAACTGATAGATGGACTACAAAAATTTTTGCTTATCATTTTTTGTAAGAGTTTACGTATCATTTTGTTCTCGTTTCCTCACTTCTATCATTCCATCTCACTGTTTATATCTTTCTGTGTGGGTGGGGGTAAAGTCTTTATTTCCTGGTATTTGTGAGATACTGTGGAAACAAAATAATTTCAAAACTTCATTATGCTGTGGTGATGATATGAAATAACTAATCCCTGTATTTCAAAGTTATATCCCAGAATCCAATCTGTTATCATTCTTTAAATAAATTTATTTTATTTTATTTATTTATTTTTGGCTACGTTGGTTCTTCGTTGCTGCGTGCAGGCTTTCTCTATTTGTCGGGAGTGGGGACTATTCTTTGTCGTAGTGTGCGGGCTTCTCATTGCGGTGGCTTGTCTTGTTGCAGAGCACGGGCTCTAGGCATGCGGGCTTCAGTAGTTGTGGCACACAGGCTCAGTAGTTGTGGCTTGTGGGCTCTAGAGCACAGGCTCAGTAGTTGTGGTGCATGGGCTTAGTTGCTCCGCGGCATGTGGGATCTTCCCGGACCAGGGCTCAAACCCATGTCCCCTGAATTGGCAGGCAGATTCTTAACCACTGTGCCACCAGGGAAGCCCTGTTATCATTTTTAGAAGTTATTTTTTTCTAGTTCCAGAGCACTTTAATATGCAGCATATAGAAATATTATCTCTACTATTAGAAACATCAGAAAGTATGTATGTATTGCTCCCAAAATTTAAAAAATAAAAGACAATTTCAGTTCATTTATATCTTTCTCTTTTGGTAAGATGATGTGATTGCGAGGCAAGTCTAAGAACCATTGTTTTCTATACTAACACAGTTTTCTTGAACCTTTTGAGTCCAAGCCAGAAATTTATTATGTCTTTAAGATTCTGTCTTCATGAAGAAAAAACTTATTAGTAGTTACAGAAGTTTAGTAGATGATTTTCAAACCTCCTACCTGTGATTCAAATCTTTTTCATTCTATTCAAACTAATGAGGCAGAACTGTTCTCTTTATGAAAATTGTACCCTGATATATCCAAGTCTCTAGGATATACTTTAAAAGAAAACTTTAGAAATATAAGACAGTGAAGAATATTAAAATGTGAATATTTATATGCCAGAAAGAAAGTTGAAACATGCAGAAGAATAAATGTAACATTGAGAGTTGAATAACTTACCTCAAAATAGTAGATTTTGTTTCTGTCACAGCCACTTTTATCACAGTATTTCTTTGCATTTCTATTTATTTTTATTCTTGGATTTTTAATGACTACACCTTTAATTGTCCAAAGACAGTGGAAGATAGTAAGTAATAATAGTAGCTACATTTGTTTAATGCTTGCTATGTAATAGGAGCAATTTCTAGTGTTTTACAGTGTTAATTCATTTAGCCAATATGACAACCCTATGAGATAAGCACTGTATCAATTTTGCAGGTAAAGAAGCTGACATACAGAAAATTTAAGGAATCTGCCCTAGGTCACACAGCTAATAAGCCATAGAAGTAAGTTCGAACTCACATATTTGGCTCTGAGGTCTATACTCTTAACCATGGTATTATTGCAGTAATTTTCTAATTGAAGAGATTGAAAGGGAAATGTTTTTCCTTTTCTGCATAATTTAGTATTGCATGTTTAATTCAAATTGGAAAGGAATATAAGATAATTCCATTTTTAAAATCAGAATGGAACATAAATATCTCACCTTTATTTTTTATTTTTTGGCTTGGCCATTGAACAACTTAATTATCATAGTACAATTATACTAAAATTTATACTAAAATTGTTGACATTGGGTGGCATAAGTATTTAGAAGAAGCATATTTATATTTAAATAAAGGAATACAAATAAGAATTATTCATTTGAGGGAATTTTTTATTTTTTAAAAATTAATCTTGGTGTGTACATAAATCATACCCAAACTAGTAGATCATGGAGCTAAGAATAACTTGAAATTTTCTTTTCACTTCTGCATTCTCCAGATTTCTCAGATAGTTTTCTGTTTTGTTTTTCAAAGTCAAGCTTATTGAAGTACAATTTACAAAAGCCCTCATCAATTTTAAGTGTATAATTCAATGTATGTAACCACTACCAAAATAATGGCAAAAAAAATTTCCAGGATGAGAAAACTTGAACTATAATTGATGTAACTGAGCTGGGGGCTCAGTGTGGAAAACTCTGAGGCTTAAAAACTCCAGGGGGATCCAGTATGCAAGGCTGGATCAACATTTGAAAATTAAGTAATGGAATCCATCCCATCAACAAGCTTAAGTTACATTATCATATCAATAGATGCAGAAAAAGCATTTGACAAAATCCAACAACCATTCATGATAAAAACTCAGTAAGCTAGGAAGAGAGAGGGGGAAATTTCATCAATTTGAGAAAGAATATCTACAAAAAAACCTACAGCTAACATCATGGTTAACGGTGAGAAACTCAAAGCTTTCCCACTAAGATCAGGTACAAAACAAGGATATCTCCTTTCACCACTCCTTCTCAACAATGTATTGGAAGCTCTAGTTAAAACAGTAAGACAAGAAAAGGAAATAAAGGCTATATAGGTTGAAATGGAAGAAATATAACTATCTTTGTTCACAGATGAAATGATTATCTATGTAGAAAATCTGAAGGAATCAACCAAAAAACTCCTGGAACTAATAAGCAATTAATACTAAGGTTGCAGGAAACAAGGTAGGAAATATGAAATTAAAACACAATAACATTTGCACTAGCACCCCACAAAATGAAATACTTAGGTAATCAGTCTAACAAAATATATACAGGATCTACATGAGGAAAACTACAAAACTCTGATGAACAAAACTTTAAAAAACAAAATAAATAGACAGGTATTCCATGTTCAGGGATAGGAAGATGCAATATTGTCAAGATCTCAGTTCTTCCCGACTTAATCTATAGATTCAATGCAATCTCAATCAAAATCCCAGCACATTATTCTGTGGATACTGACAAATTGATTGCCAAGTTTACAAGGAAAGGTGAAAGACCCAGAATAGCCAACGTGATATTGAAGGAGAACAAAGTTGGAGGTGGCATTTATTCTTCCACAGGCAGAATATTTTCTTCAGGGAAACCTCAGTTTTGCTTTTAGAGCCTTTCAACTGATTGGATGAGGCCCCACCCTGATTATCAAAGATAATCTCCTTTACATAAATTATTTAATTAAATAGCTAGATACTATAGCCTAGTCACATTGACACATGAAACTGTCACAATCAGATATGTATTTTCCAAATATTTCTCCCAGTCAGTAGTTTATTTTTATATTTTCTCATAGGTTCTCACAGAGAAGAATTTTTTAATTAAAAAATAAAAAATAGAATTACATTTTTAATTTGATTTTTAAATTGCAGTTTAATTTTGTAATTTAAAAGTCTAACTAATCTTTCTTTTTCTTTCATGGATTGTGCTTTTTGAGATCTGTCCAAGACATCTTGCCTAACTCAAAGTCACGATTATTTTCTCTTATGCTTTCTTCTAAGAGCCTTATAGTTTTTAGTTTTACATTTGTACCTACCACTGATTTTGAGTTAATTTTTGCGTTTAATATGAGGTGAAGTTCAAAACAATTTTTTTGCACATGGATGTCCAGTAGTTCTAGCACTATTACTGAAAAGACTATGTTTTCTCCATTATATTGCCTTTGTACCTTTGTCAAAAAGTAATTGACGATATGTGTATAGATCGACTTTTAGACTATTCTGTTTCATTGACATTTGTGCTTATCTTTGAAAGTTCTTATTTACTGCAGTTTTATAGTAGATCTTATTATCAGGGTGTGTGATTCCTACGCATTTTGCATTTTTGAAGCCATTTTGGCATTTCTACATCCTTTGCTTTTTCATATGCATTGTTTGGTTTCTTATCTCAACTGTCACAATCCTGTGCTCTCTGTTGTGCAATGTTTGAAAAGTATTGTTTCGTGTAATTGACTTGGATTTCTGTTTCTTTCTAGGCTTTCCATATCTCCAAATGAACACATTCCTCTTTCCACTTCCTATGGTGATACTTAAACTAAACTAAACTACTAGAGTTTCAGTGATTATCACACTTTTATTAAAGGATGGAGGTAAAAGAGTAATTACAGAATGGAAGGCCAAGATACTTTGTATATTAGATAATAATATTTACAAAGTCTGGCATAGGGAATTCCTAACTGGCAGATTTTCGGGTTCCCCGCACCCCGCCCCGAGCCTTGGCTTCCTGTTTGAGAACTCCTTTCCTAGGAAGCAAGAGGCAGATAATCATTTCTTTCGTATCCTCTTTAATCCACTTCCAGATTCTGTCAATTAGCTGGTCTCTCAGACACCAAGGAAAACTAAAAATATCCTTTAAAAAATTCTTCAAATAACATAACCACGTTGCATTAGTATTCAGAGCCTTCTAAGCTCCCTGTTGTTCCGAAACTTTGCCATTTTGGATTTTTCTTTTGCTTGATCTGACTCAAGTCCTTTTAAACTGTATTTTCCTAAAGAAAAGCATTTTCTACCATCAAAAATGATTTCATGACTCCATCTTTAGCAATACACAGAGCCTTTGAAATGGCAGTTTTTCTTGCAGAAACTCCCAGGTCTCAGATAAATTTCTTAGGCAAAATTGAGGGTCAGGGCCCCTGTGCTTCTTTCCTTAAATGTATGTGTGTGTTGGCCATGCGTGGAAAGAAGGTTTATTTTCCTCTTTTCTTGAGCAAACACCAGGGGTAGAAGTTGTTTTTTTCACTCCCATAACATTATATTACATCAAGACTCCACTTAGATGGAGAAATAAAAAATAGAAATGTCCTATGTATAAATAGGGCTTTAAAATAGTAGGATATTATTACACTTCTGACAACTTGCCAAATAGGTTTGCTTAAAAACGAAATCACCTATTAAACAATAGGATATTTGGAGTAGCAATGTAAATAGCATTTTATATATTATTTTCTTATTAACATGTGTTTTCTTTTCCACTGGGAGGAAAGAATAAACTCTGTGTGTTTGAAAATAGACCCAGCTGTCAAATAATTAACTTTTACACAATTGGAAACCAAATAAGCATGTCGTCGTCTTACTCAAACCTTTTTGTCTTTTTTGAGATTGTTACCGTTTAGTCATTAATTCCAATTTCAGGAAGCTTTTAGAAAATTATATAAAATCATCTGTTTCTGTCATTATTTTTATACACAGATTTTGATCCAAAATGTCTACAAACATACTATATCCCATTCATAAAAAAATTGGTTTGTGTATTCTGCAGTTTTTCTTGAACGCTAAATATAGTGTAACCAAAGGTTCTCTCTTTTGACTCAAGTTTCCAAAGGCTTATTTTATGTTCCTGCTTCTTGAACAGCGTTCCAAATGTTAAAAACTCATTATCTTTCCTACTACAGTTACTTCTCCTCTTGGCTTTCCTACATAGATAAATAGATAGATAGATAGATAGATAGATAGATAGATAGATAGATAATCAGCCTTTTTGCTATTACTCAGGTTTAAAACTTGAGAATCAGTGGTGAGTTTTTCTTCTCCTTTGATCTTCACACTATTAATTATCTACTCATATAGAATCTACTTTCCTTGTCTCTCTTCATACTACTCCCTTCTTTTCTCTCCTACTCCTCCTTGTACTACAAGACATTATTCTCTCCTAGATTATTTCATAAACTCTCTACTGGTTTCCAAATTCCATCTATATTAAATCAACTTGGTAAGCTAATTGTCCTTTGCTACATCTCTACTACTGTTATAAATATGTTCAGGAATTTTAAGGAACATAATGAGGAGGTAAATGGATGACGTAAAAAAGACTCAAATTTTCAGAAATAAAAATTACAACACTTAAAGCAAAAATTTCACTAGATTGAATTACAGCATAATAGACCTGCACAAGAAAAGATCAAAGGAGATGAAGACATAGCGATAAAAATTATTCAAAATGAAGCACAGATTGGGGGGGGAAGACTGAATAAGTGAACAGTATACCTTAGTGAACTGTATGATATTAAAAAGTCTAGAATATATATAATTGGATACCCAGAGAAAAGAGGAAGGCAGGGTAAGAGAGAAAAAAATTCAGGAAATGATACCAAAACATTCACAGATTTGGGAAAGTATAAACTAATAGATACAGGAACCTCAAAGAATCAGAAGCAGAGTAAACCACAGACATCCATACGGACACACATACACAGGTTCAGAAATGCACTGATAGAAAGGAAATTTTAAAAATAGCCAACCATACCATAGGCATTTCCCCAAGATAACTAAGACGGGAAGTAATTTCAATTGTTAGGTCAAAAGTGCCTGATACTGGGCTGATGGAGGTTCACAATTTCTTGGCCTTAGGAAGTAAAGGAGGGTCTGTTCTTTGAAAGATGAGACAACTGGGAAGATTATAAGAATGTGAATCCTGTTACTGGAAAAGAGATAGAAAATAGAAATCTGCATTCAAGGGTCAGACAACAACCCATACTAAAAGCAAGGTTGATTTAATGTTGAGTCAGGACTCCGGACAAGTAAGTGGAGGTGTCACAAAGCAGGGTCCAACTTCCTCTTGAAATAATTTCTTTATTTTAAAAGTTCGCTTCAAAAATCCCAGGGAAATGAGCATATCATCCCCTGACCCAAAACTATGACAAAAGTCCTGATAAATGAACCAATAAAGTAAGGTGAGAGTTTGACAGCTGGAGTTTGGTCAGTATGGTGTGTCTCAGGAATCATACAACACTGCTTCGAGGACAGTAAAACTCACCCCAAACTTCATGCGCTTCAGAGGAAACTCTTACACCCTCAGGCAAGATTGGCTCCAAACTGAGCGATGAAGCTGAATCTCCAGGTTGGAGTTCTACAAACCCTGAAGTGGAGAGTGGAGTCCAAGGTTTGGGTGGGATGGAACTGGAGAGGACGAGGTTTGCCATGATCTGGGGTAGCCAGGAAACGTGTGTGTGTGTGTGTGTGTGTGTGTGTGTGTGTGTGTGTGTTTCAGATCCCACCTAAATTTGATATAATTTTTAAAATTTGACCTCACTAACTTTTGGTTTTCTTCATTAATCCCTCTTATTTAATTGTGAAATGTGCTTTGGATGCCTATTCTGTATAAAAGGAATCCTTGCTGTCTGCCCTTAACCAGCTTCTCCCACCTCCTTTGGAAATTATGGCACTTTTGACCAATGACTTTTCTTGATTAACTTATATCTTGAGATTTGCTTAAAATGATACAGATTATCACTTTTCTCTCCCAAGTCTCAATATATGAAGCTTGTGTTACCACCTAATGTCCAATATGCAGTTAATTGGGCTTTATTTTGAAGTCTTTGGAAGTCTCACAAGCTCAAAGGATCTCTACATCTTGTTACATATGTATATGAGGGGTTTCCATGGCATACTTGGTATTTGTTCTCTGCTATAAGAAAGACATAACAGCTTAAGATATCTACTATCAATTCACAGAGCAGGAACTATATCCATGCAGCTTCTTTTCAACACATAATTTCTCCTAATGGAATGTAAAGTGTAACTGTGTATAATTAATTCCATGGTCTTCCTTTTAAAAAAAGAAACAAGTTTTTGTTTTTTTTACATCTTTATTGGAGTATAATTGCTTTACAATGGTGTGTTAGCTTCTGCTTTATAACGAAGTGAATCAGTTATACATATACATATGTTCCCATATCTCTTCCCTCTTGCATCTCCCTCCCTCCCACCCTCCCTATCCCACTCCTCTAGGTGGTCACAAAGCACCAAGCTGATCTCCCTGTGCTATGTGGCTGCTTCCTACTAGCTATCTATTTTACATAAAAAAAGAAACAAGTTTTTAGTTTAAATAGATTTTCAATAATTTTTTATCTCCTTGTTACAAATTTTATTTTCTTCTTCTTTGTTACTATCATGAATGAAGTAGAAGATAGTCTTAATTGCTCTACCTGTATCTGTACATGTAGTGATAAATAGAAAAATTCTAAGACAGAATTCCAATGCAGGCCTAGATATATTTGTTTTTTACATTATAAAGCCTATATTTGCCATAAGGATCAATTTATAGTTTTTTTTTTAATTTCATACAACTTGATAACAGCTATGTTTTTCACTGTATGGGGATATAGCAGCAGTAAGATTTTGTCATCTTGAAGTTTTAAGAGACATGTAACTGTCTTACCTTTTTGCTAGAATGTTAAAGTGATTCACAACTGTCTCAAGCTATATATTATTCCAACCCAGCTGGGTCTGACATTTCAGACTGATAGGTAAGAATCAGGAGTCCTATGGAGCTCAGTTCCCAACAGATATTTAAGTTTCAAGACAAGAATTCAATGTGTTTACAGGACCCAGTGTTTAACAATCAGGACATCTGTCTGCATAGGTTTAGGTCTTTATAAACTTTACTCCTGAATCCAAAAATTATCTATGCAAACAACCAGACGTTACTCTTATTCAGATCTCTTTTAAATATAACGACAATAGTGGTAATAGTGATAATAATAAATTACATATGTAGAACACTTGTTTGCCAGGTCAACACACAGTACATGAATTATCTTATTAAACCCACATAATAACTTTATGAAAAGCTATTATGATGATCTGCAGTTTATTTAAAAGAAGTAATAAGTCCAGGGACGAAATGTACAGCATGGTGACTATAGTTAACATACTGTATTGCGTATTTAAAAGTTGCTAAAAGAGTAAATCTTAAAAGTTCTCATCACAAGAAAAAAATTCTTTAACTATATATGATGATGGATGTAAACTAGACTTATTGTGGTGATCATTTCACAGCGTATCTAAATATTGAATCATTATGTTGTACACTGGAAACTAATATATATTGTGTATCACTTATACCCCAATAAAAAAGCAGCTAAAACACAAACTAAATAATAATAATAATACCAATACTTGAAGTGCAGGGAGATGAAGTAGTTTGTCCAGGACACAAAGCCAGTCAGTGGCTCTTTCAGTATTCCATTCAAGTTTTTCCAATTCTGATCCTGAGCTCTCAAAAATGTCTTCATCATTTATAGTATATTCTCATTTAGGATTATGGAGAATGTGAAGAGGATAAAGGAGATTTGAACAATCTCTTTTTAATTTAATTTAATGATATTAATTCTAATAGGCACTGTTTGCATCAGCTAATCAATAAAGATTTATTGTACCCTGGTAACTGCCTGCTAAAGCCTTAGAATATGAACATGAATAAGATGTAGTATTGCCTTCAAAGAAATTCAGTCTAAAATATATTAATTGTTTCCATTAAACAAATCACTAAACACTCTTTAAAATAACATTATTTAAACACTATTTAAACTGAAATAATTTAAATATACTTGTTGGTAGAATATTCTTGTTTGGCCACTAAAATATAAATCCAGGAAAAGCACGCTGTATTTCAGAAACTTAAACTGAATGCCAAAAATTTAAAGATGTGTGAAAGTTCTTAATGGTAGAAAATATGGCGTAACCTCGACAGCAAATTGCAGTTATTACAAAGCAATGCTGAGAATTATGGAAGCTGCAACTCTAACTTAATTCCAAACAACGAAGTCTAATTGGTGATACAGACATGGACTGAATCTTGGAGGAATATTACATGAGGTTTGGGGATTGATAAGAGTAAAGAAAGATGAAACTGAGCATATTTCAATATGGTCAAACTTCAGGAACACTTCAAAACTCAGAGAAAATAGTGGAATGGCTAGAAATTCCAACAAAAGAGAAGTCTAAGATGAATGAGAGGCTAAAACAAGTTTTTGATTACAATTCTAAATAATATCATAAGAAAAAAAGACAATTAAAAAAATAGCTACTGTGGATTTATGTTTGAACTCAGAGATATATACAAAACAGAAAAAAACAGAACACACACATATGTGATTTTTTTAAAACTATATTTCTAAGGATTGATGATACCTTGCATATTCTTACATACATTTTAGGGGGGAAGTATTATTAATGCTAATGAATGACAAAAACATATGGTAGCAGTTCAGTAATTAAAAGGAATAAATTACTGATACAACAATATGGATGAATTTTTAAAAGATTATTTTGAGCAAAAGAAGGCAGTCAAATAAAAGCACTTACTGTATGCTTCAATTTATATGAAGTTCTAGAATAGGCACAACTGATATATAGTGACAGAAGTGAGAACAGTGGTTTTGGAGGGAGAGAGTGGGGATAGACTGGAAAGAGTTACTCGAGAAATTTTTGAGATGATGAAAATGCTCTATGTCTTGATAGGGGTGTGTGTCATATGGGTGTATACATTTACCAGAATTCATTGAACCGTACATTCAAAAACTGCACATTTCTTCATATTTAAATTACACTAAGTGAAGTGCTTACCACTTTCTTGGAACTCTGATATTTTGTGTGTTTTGTTATCTAATTTCAAGTTCTGTAGCAGCTCTTTGAGAAAGAAACTATTATTTCATTTAACAAATGAGAAAACAGAAGTTAAGTCACATCAGAGACAGAATTGGAATCTCGGATAAGCTGCCTGCTGAACACGAACTATTAATCACCACTCTATTCTATTTTATTTTTGTCTTGTATGAGACACAAGTTAACTGCAATGATATTGGAGAAAGTATTATACTATGTGAAGCTGATTTCAGGAAACAGTGTTTTTATATAATTATGTACTAGAATAATCAAATAAGTTTTAATTGAAAGTTAAAAATGATGAGCACCATTAGAACAAATGAAAGAAACAATTGTTAAGTATAAATAAAATTATCCAGTAGGAAGAACTTTATTTACAAACAAACAAAAACCTGGTGATTATGTTTAGTTTGTCACTCAGTGCCTGGGTAAATATGTTAAAAAAATAATTGATTAGAAAGATACACAAATCAAAGAAGATAGTATCTTGTTCACTGCACTTGTGTACCCAATAAAGATGATAAATAATAAAAATAGAGTGGTGAAAATTAAGAAATATAAATATTCAGAAGTCCCTGGAAATATGATGGAAGAACCCAGAGAAGTAGGAGTCGAAGCCTGACTCTACATGAAATGTAGCTTCACATTTACATATGAATGTAATTTAGCTCTCTACATGAAATTTAGCTTTCTGCAGTACTACCCAGAATGTTGTTCCACCTCGTGTTAAATATACGGAGCAACAAAGGCAAGGGATTTCGTTACCACTTTGGGATTCTAGGTTCAACAATACTTCTTAGAAGTGAACATGCTAAAGTGAAATATGAATTTCCTACACTGGGATATACAGCAAAGCGTTTCCCAAATATATTTGAATGCAAAACCACTTCGTAGATTATCTTAATGTAAAGGCATTTGTGGAATATACTTTAGAAATTTAGAGGATTTGGCTGCTCTTACTGTAACCACTCATAGTGATTAAGATAACTAAGAATGAAGAAAGATTGTCCTAAACCATCAAGCATTTCTACACTTATCTGAAATAATAGCTAATGACTATTTGAACCCTAATATAATAAGAAGCTTAGTAATTCATCTTCAACTGCTCTCTTTGAAGAGCACTTGCCCACAAAAGGTAACCTTTTGTATTTACTTTTATTTAGTACTGATTTTCTACTTTCTAATAATTAACATCACATTCAATTTCTGAAATTTATGACAAATAATTCATACAAACTCAAAATCAATAAAAGTCAAAAGATAGTAAAAGTAGAATAGCAACTACCTGAATTAAATGAGATCAAACCTTATCTTTCAGTAAATTATGCTCTAAGATAATGAAAGTACATTAAATAAGATCATAGATACACAGTAAACATTTTTTTGAAAAGTGAGACAATGGAAGTTATGCATGAGGGTCAAGGAGATACATATTCTGATTTTCAGAACAGGAAAAGCAGATAGGTAGGGGGAAGTTCATTGTAAAATTTCAACATAATTGGTGGATACATTATTCATTAGTTAATAGCAAACAACTAGGCTAGAAAAAATGGTAATAAACAGGAGCCAAGTGGATTATGAAAAACATTCTTTTTTGGTAAATCTACTGGATTGATAGGTGTTATATTTTAATTTCAGTGCAGCACACTGTAGGACATGTTCCAGGTTTGTTTGCCTCAAGACATTTTGTTTGCAAAGGCAGAGAGACATATTGATGGGATTCAGGACAAGCTACCCCCAAATATGGCACCTCACCATATTGAATATTTTAAGTGGAAGGAGTTTGAGAAAACAGTAGAAAAAGGAAGGTCACTCTGACCTCATCCCTCCCTTCTCTTCTGCAACAGGTCTTGAAAGCCTGATGTAAGAGGTGCCCTCCCCTATACCTGGAGGAAAGGAGTATCTTGTATCTCCAAAGACAAAGCGACTCTGAAAAAAATCCATACAGGCCATGCTCAGTATCCCCAGCTTCCTATGTTTACCTCATACTCTTTGACCTATCACTTTTCTACATGACTATCCACTCTTCATCAAACCCAGCATAAAAATGCTCAGGTTTAACCATTTCTTCAGGGCTTCATTTCCTTATGAAGGCTCCCATGTGATGTAAAACTTACATTAAATAAATTTGTATGCTTTTCGCCTGTTAATCTGTCTTTGTCAGTTTAATTTTCAGCCCCAGCCAGGGACACTAAGAGGGCTGAGGAAAACTTTTTCCCCCGCTACAATGTGAAACAACGTTTAGGTATAAAAAGCTATAAGTAATAATAACATAACTGGCAGCAGAAGCAACATTAAAAACATACCAAACATACTGGAATTGTATACCAAAGCCCCACATGAAATTTAACTGAGATAAAAAAATGTATTGTCCTATAATTTGGTTTTCAAATAGTAATTAATCAACAGAAGATAAGAAAAACATGGATTGATAGTCAAAAATTCAAAGAATTTAAAATTCAGTTCTAAAAGGCTCAGTGTAACACAGTTAAAAAAAAAAAATCAAACCAAGAAATAAAAGGGAAAACAAAACCTAAAAACCTAGCAGCATATCACAGCATAAGGCTACACTAGTAGAACTATAGTCTCAAGAGAAAGTTAGCTGGTGTCTCACTGTCTTATATTGGTCTGATGGGACTGTGAGTTTTGTGTTCATTTCTAGTACCAGTTTTTTTTTCTTTTTTTTAAATTGAGGTGTAGTTGATTTACAATGTTATGTTAGTTTCAGGTGTACAGCACAGTGATTCACTTATATATATATATTTTTCCAAATATTTATATATTCATTTTTCAGATTCTCTTCCCTTATAGGTTATTACAGATTATTGATTATAGTTCCCTGTACTATACAGTAGGTCCTTGTTGGTTATCTCTACTACCACATTTTAAAAGGGTCTTTGAAAAGCCAGACTGGTAGAGAAGAGAGAGCATAAAACAGTGAAAATACACGAGAAGATCATTATAAAATTCAAGATAATATGTAATATACATAAGTACGATTTATGAAGTGCCATGATGGGAAGGCAGAAAGAATGCCGATGATGGAATGACCCTTCTTTTTATAAATGAAGACATGTTGCCCTAGATACCTTGTCAAAATCACAAGAAGTCTGTTTCACACCCAGTTCATGAGATTCAGAGTACTGAGTTCCACTACAGCATGCTGTGTTTTCAAATAGCTTACAAACTGTCTTGTGGAAGCAAAATTGGACAAATATAACTGGCAGATAAGAAGCTGGAAAAAGATACGAAAGCTTCCCCTGAATAATACACAAATGCTTTGACCCAGCAATTCAGGGGCTAACATTTTATCTTATGGATATATTTGCACAAGTGGGCAGTAGAACCAGATGGTCAAAATTGTCTGACAAAATAATCATCATCATGATGAAAATAAACATAGGAAACCAGCCAACAATTGAGTCATATCAATAGTATACACCTGTACTAATGGATTAATATTCGGTAGCTAGGAAGCCTCAGTTGAAGAATATGGAGCCCTTTGCAGAGAGAAAAGGAGATGCAGAAGGGACCTCTAGCTAGAAAAATTGCCTGAGGGGTGGGGCCGGGGCTAAATAAAGTTGTTGAAAGCATGGCTAAAATATGTGAGTCCTGTGGAAGCAAAATAAGGCTTGTTCTCTTTGGTTCCAGAGGGTCAAAGGGAATGAAGAAATGGAACATGCAGAGAAATAAATTTCAGGTGAACAGGAAAAAATTTTTCTAATCCTTAAAACTGGCCCAAAATGCTTTGGTTGCCCAAGAAACAAGTGTTCTCTCTCTGGATGTGTTTAAGCATAGGCTGAATATGCCTATTATGAAACAAATATTATGGAGATGCTTTAAGAATTTAGCTGTGTGGTGACTTGACACTATCACTAATCAGTTAGGCCGTCTTGAATAAGTCACATAATTTTCAGAAATCAAAATTTTCATCTCTATATACAGACTGCCAACAAACACATGAAAGAATGCTCAACATCATTAATCATTAGAGAAATGCAAATCAAAACTACAATGAGATATCATCTCACACCAGTCAGAATGGCCATCATCAGAAAATCTAGAAACAATGAATGCTGGAGAGGGTGTGGAGAAAAGGGAACGCTCTTGCACTGCTGGTGGGGATGTGAATTGGTATAGACACTATGGAGAACAGTATGGAGGTTCCTTAAAAAACTACAAATAGCACTACCATATGACCCAGCAATCCCACTACTGGGCATATACACTGAGAAAACCATAATTCAAAAAGAGTCATGTACCAAAATGTTCATTGCAGCTCTATTTACAATAGTCCGGAGATGGAAACAACCTAAGTGTCCATCATCGGATGAATGGATAAAGAAGATGTGGCACATATATACAATGGAATATTACTCAGCCATAAAAAGAAACGAAATTGAGCTATTTGTAATGAGGTGGATGGACCTAGAGTCTGTCATACAGAGTGAAGTAACTCAGAAAGAGAAAGACAAATACCGTATGCTAACACATATATATGGAATTTAAGAAAAAAAAATGTCATGAAGAACCTAGGGGTAAGATAAGGATAAAGACACAGACCTACTAGAGAATGGACTTGAGGATATGGGGAGGGGGAAGAGTAAGCTGTGACAAAGCAAGACACTGGCATGGACATATATACACTACCAAACATAAAATAGATAGCTAGTGGGAAGCAGCCGCATTAGCACAGGGAGATCAGCTCGGTGCTTTGTGACCACCTAGAGGGGTGGGATAGGGAGGGTGGGAGGGAGGGAGACGCAAGAGGGAAGAAATATGGAAACATATGTATATGTATAACTGATTCAATTTGTTATAAAGCAGAAACTAACACACCATTGTAAACCAATTATACTCCAATAAAGATGTTAAAAAAAATTTTTTTTTCATCTCTAATATTAGCGTTTAAAAATAAAGGAGGAAAGGAATTAACGAGAGATTCTTTTTGTCCTTCAAGGCAGTAAGGTTTGTGTTTTTTTAATGTTATTCTTCAGTGTTAAATTAGTGGTAGCTCAACTGATTACATTTCCTTAATGCGTGTTATCTCAGTACACATGGAGCTCAACTATCTGTGTCTAAAGAGACAATGATTCAACTTAATACGTTCACCCTGGAAGCAATATGACGGGAAATCATTTAGTTACCAGCACAGCTGCACAAACAGCTTTAGCTTTAAGACCCTGAGGGAAGGGTGTTGTTGTCAGTGAAACTCAGTAGGGGAGAAAAGATGCTTTAGGGCAAGCAGCAGAGCCAGAAGTAAAGATGGCAAAATTGGCATCTCTCACCCTCTCAGCATCACTTTTATACAAGTCCAGGAGCCCTGGCTCTGCTGGTATTTCACAGTGGTACTCCTCTGTTCCTGGCTTTCTGTTGGTGTGTTCCTCTTGCTTCCTTTAGTTTTCCAGTACCCACACACTGGGCAAGAAAATGATTTTGTAATGCCATTGAGACTACTTGCTAATTGCTGTGAGTGGAAGCAGAACGGAAGTCATCTTGGTGGTAGTGGTACAGCACTGATCATGGACTTGGAAATGAGCCATCTTAAAGAGGAGTACTGAAGTAGGCAGTAAGATCCTGGGTCTTTAATCATCTTGTGCCCTTGGTTACTTGTGGCTCAGAGTGTATAATTTTCTGTAGCTCAGATCTGATGTATTGCAGTTGTGTAAAGAAAAACGGGGGGAAAACAGTAGGAAAGAGAGAAGTGCAAAAAGGCAGTGCTTCCATGAGGTGGTAATTCCCTTAAAAGTAATTTCCTTTGTTGTTTTATGGGCTATAAAATCTTTGAATACTTCATTCTGTCACGATTGCTCTTTAGATTTAGGTGTGAGCTCATAACAATGAAATATTTAACAACAAAATGTCTTTTAATGGATCAGCTCACTGGTGGGTCTATAACACTGCATACTTAATTAGAAACTGGTAAAAGAGAGGGAAGATGCTATGAGCAGAGGGCAGAGTGTTTAGGAAACTCCTATGTTTCTCATCCAAAGTCAGAGGATTACTTTGTGGGCTTTTCTAGGTTTGGAATACTGAATGTGAGTGGTTGAGAAAGAATTGCTCTATCCATAGGCTCGGGATGGTGAGTGGGTGGCTGTGGGGGAGGGTTGAGGGATTTTTATAGCATTTGTTGATTTTGTTTTTTAATATGTTTCATGAGAACAAGCTCCAGTATCACAAAATACAGATACAAAATAACCTCTAATATGAAGACATTGACCTTGACATATTTTTATGACAGTGTAACAGTGATTCACACTATTTAGCATATGAGATGTGTAGAAAAATAAATCCAGGAACTAAATAAAAATAATCAGTTAATTCTTTTTTTTTTTAATAAATGTATTTTATTTATTTATTTTTGGCTGTGCTGGGTCTTCACTGCCGTGCAGGGGCTTTTTCTAGTTGCGGCGAGCGGGGGCCACTCTTCGTTGAGGTGCGTGGGCTTATCATTGCAGTGGCCTCTCTTGTTGCGGAGCACGGGCTCTAGGCGCGTGGGCTCAGTAGTTGTGGTGCACGGGCTTAGTTGCTCCGCGGCATGTGGGATCCCGGACCAGGGCTCGAACCCATGTCCCCTGCATTGGCAGGCAGGTTCTTAACCACTGCACCACCAGGGAAGCCCAGTCAGTTAATTCTTTCATACTATATGAGTATAAGCCCTTGGATGTGCTAACCACTTGAATAACTGGTTTAATTTTTCAATTTTTTTGGAACCTGAATGTTTTTCTCAAATGATTTTGCCCAAGCAATATGAATAATAATGAATTATATTTCATTTCTCTTTGTATGTTTTTTTTCTTGGCTATTAACAATATTGAAAACACTGATAACGCTTACTTATTTTGGACAAATCTTAAATAAACATCATGATTAAATGGCCCTACTAATACTACTACTATTACTACTACTACTAACTTCTACAGAAACGTAACTGAAGTTCATACTGTCTTTTTTGATAAGCAGAGGCCAAACCGTATTCAGTTAGTGTCCCAAGCCCCCAGTACGGCATTTCTACTACAGGGTAGTTTCTCAAGAAGTGCCTGATAAATGAAGTTGATGATGGTTCTTCTTTATTTACAAAGCTCTTTTACATTCATTATTTAAATTCATAATCACTACAGCCCTGAAAATTACAAGATGATGAGATTTAAAGGAATTTGTCTACCTCCTAACACCAATCATCAATCTACCCTTCCTGCCAACTGCTCATCCAATTTATTCCCAAAACTCACTATGGTGGGGGACTCCCAACTTCCTGAGACAGGCAATTCCCTTCTGGGGGATTTTCATTTATTAGTAGCCATGAAATTTGGTCAAATAATTTAATCCCTCTGAACTTCTGTTTATTCCACTGAAAAAAAAAATGGAGTTAAAGCCCAACTCATGTGATTATTGAAGCAATCACATCAAACAAAATTGCCTAAAGAAATTTCTTTGCAAATGGAAAGTTCTTTAAAAATAAAAGTTTCATCATCAACAGCATCAAGTCTGGACAGCTTTAATGGCTTTATCATTTTAGCTTTTCTACTATTGGTTCTTTAAAACACAATGTCATCTCTACTGTGAACCCTTCCTTCAACTTCCCAGGCATCATAAGATCTTTGTTTCATACAATATTTTATTACTGCTACTATAGTCCATGTTACTTTGTATTGAAATATATTGATTCATGTTTACGTCTCCCAAAATAGACCCTGAAATCCTAAATATTGCTGGGGCCCAGGGCAGGCCACCCCAAGATATGCCTCAATGGCACATTGATTATTTTGAATTAAAGTTACTTAAGAAATGGTCAATGCAAGAGGGACACTCTGGGGCTTCCCTGGTGGCGCAGTGGTTGAGAGTCCGCCTGCCGATGCAGGGGACACGGGTTTGTGCCCCGGTCCGGGAAGACCCCACATGCCGCGGAGCGGCTGGGCCCGTGAGCCACGGCCGCTGAGCCTGCGCATCTGGAGCCTGTGCTCGGCGACGGGAGAGGCCACAACAGTGAGAGGCCCGCATACCGCAAAAAAAAAAAAAGAGGGACACTCTGACCCTCCTTTCTGTTTCCCCGAAAGCAGGAAATAAATCTCCCATGTGAAAGGTGCTGTCCCTGTAGAAGGACACCCTTCTCGTCAGGTATACAGCACAGTGATTTAGTTGTGTGTGTGTGTGTGTGTGTGTGTGTGTGTGTGTGTATTTTCAGACTCTTATAGGTTATTACAAGATATTGAGTAGAGTTCCCTGTGCTATACAGTAGGTCATTGTTGGTTATCTATTTTATACATAGTAGTAGAGAAGGCACCAATTTAGATAATCAAAACAACCTTACTCTTGTTTACTGTGTTTTTCCTGAAAACCTCCCATAACTGGCTCCCACTTCCCAACATCTTCTTTTGTATTTAGCTGGAGATGGTATTTAACATGGAAGCTTGGATCATTTCCTGGAGTTACTCAGTTTTCCTGGGTCTCTCCCATGTACACAGAAGGTATACATGATATTAAACTTCTCTTTGCTTTTCTCTTGTTAATCTGTCTTTTTATTACATGGGGTCTCAGCTGAGAAACGAGAAGGGAAGAGGAAAAATTATTCCTCCTCGCCTACAAAGTGTCAGAGAAACACAGGAGATCCCTTAGTAAGTAGGCATTTTCCTTTCCAGGGCTGTCCTGTCCTTGTGTATCCATTCTCCCTCCTCTAACAATGACTCCCTTCACCTGGACCTAATGGGGTGCAGACCAATTTGAAAAGGATTTGAAATGTTGTTCATTAGCTTTTTTTTTTACATACATATAAATCACTCAAGACATTACTTGACAAGAGGAAGTAGAGCGGAGAGAAAATGAGTAGACTGATGCCTGGAATAGGCAGATTTTGAACCCGTGCCTCAAAATTATCATTCCATTTTACTGTTTAGATACTCACCTGGATCAAAGACTATTCTATTGGCTTGGAATAATTCTTCTTTCCTCTCTGTTGCTTCAATTAAATAAAAAACTAATTATAATCAGCTTCAGAATTTTAATAAGAGTGGGAAGGCAGTGTGAAAGGAAGTTAGTAAGAGGAAGTGATAGCGTGTGTAACAGAATTCCATCTCCATCTCTTGTGAGGCTCATTTCCTTCTAGTGCAGCAGTCCCCAACCTTTTTGGCATCGTGGCAGACAATTTCCACGGACGGGGGAGGTGGGGTGATGGTTCAGGCGGTAATGTGAGCAATGGTGAGCGGCAGATGAAGCTTCGCTCTCTTGCCCGCTGCTCACCTCCTGCTGTGAGGTCCGGTTCCTAACAGGCCATAGACCTGTACTGGTACCGGTTAGGGACCCCTGTTCTAATCCCCCACAGTTTTTCATTTTGTTGGGGGAACTCAAATATTCCTCTTGGTCTGAGGACTTACAACCCTTTCCTCTTTGAAATGCAAACACCCTATACCTATTAAACTTGAGCTCACAGTAGGAAGCTGTGCATACCGAAGCCCAAATGCAGGGTACAGATAATAAGTGAAACTGGAGTTCTAAGGATCACCATTTTAAACCATGTAATATATTCTTCTAAACACCTATAATAACAGCAACAACAATTCTATAATGGAATGTCCACATCGACACTGTAGATAACAAAAGTCTAGGTTAGAAACCCACTTCTATTCTCCTATACATCCTGTAGTTGCAATCCGGAGAAGAACACAATATTCGTTTGTTTAATTTTATAGCTTTATAATATGTGAATGTATTCCCAAATATATATATTATTTGGTTCTGTTTTTATACCTTTTTATAAATGAAATCATACTTAGGCACTTTCTGGCTTTTTAACTCAGTAAAGTTATGGAGAGCTAGCCATAGTAATTCATGCAACTATAATTCATACATTTTACTACTCTATTGTACTTATACAATCGAATGCCATTATATAAATGTAACGCAAGTTATATTTCCATTTTATTAGCAATGTTTCATTGAGTTTGTATTAGTAAGAATTCGCACAGGAACCAGATGGCTAAGTCAAACTTAGTGCGTTGATAGAATTTAATAAAGGGGCTGTTTTTCAAAAGTGTGATAGGGTTTCAGCAAACCGACAATGGATAATGCAACAGTGGATAGCCCTGCCCAGCCCTGGAGATCTGAAGGGAGAAAGCAGTTACACAAACCTGGAGAAGGTAGATACAGAGACAGTAGAGGGAGAGGACGGCCTGACAAGAACTGTGGTCTTCATAGAGGTAATATGCAGCCAATTCAGGATGACTTCACAGGGCAGTGATTCCAGATGATTCCAGAACAACTATACAAACTTCGCCCTCCTTCAAACCTCTCAGTGCCCCCAGTGCCTCCCCTTGGCTGGAAGTCAAGGTAGCCACTTGATGATGTCCAAACTGATCCCATCCAACTCTCAGAGTAAATGTTGCTGCTGGGCTATGAACTTTCTTGTGTTTGTCTCCTGGAGCAGAAGGATAAGCATTTAGAGTATATACCTAGGAGTTGAATTGCTGTGTCATCCTTATCTGCACTATCACAATTGCTTGGTAATACCATATGGCTTTCCAAAATGTTTGTACGATTGTGTACTCCAGTCAGCAGTGTATGATAATTCCTGTTGTCATAGATTCTTAACGTCACTTGATTTCTCAGACTTTCCTTTATTCTTAATAAGTTTGAGCAGCTTTTATTTTCTCGGTATCTGTTGGATTTTCTTCTTCTGAGAACTGTTGTTCATGGAGCTTTTGAGGGTCTGTTTTTCTTTTTTTCTTATTGATTATTTATCTATCTTTAGATAAATGATTGATAGATGATAGATAAGTAGATATTCCTTTATCAGTTATACAAATTGGAAATGACTTCTCCAAGTATGTACCGTGAATTTTCATTTCTTCTCCAGTGTCTCTTGTTAATCAAATGTTCTTAATTTTCAGATAACAAGTTTTTTCTCATGGCTATCGATTTTTAGTCCTGTTTAAGAAATTCTTCCCTACCCAGGGTTCATAAACTTAGCTATCTATACTATCTTCTAAAGTTTTAATTTTTATGATTATCTAATCCAACTCAATTTTTATGGTATATAAGGGTTGGGATCTAATGTGCTTTTCCATGTAAATTAAAAATTGTCTCAGTGCCTTGTTGAATAATCCACTACTCCCCAATTTCTACATTTTCCAGTCTTTGAATCAAGTTGTATACTACAATACCAAATCTATGCCTTAATTAACACTGCTTTTAATGTCCCGATAGCTGGTTGGGACAAATCTCTGTTCTGTTCTTCTTTAGACTATTGTCTTTTGCTCTTACATAAACATGGAAGAATCAGTTTGTACATTACCGTGAGAATCACTATTAGGATTTTGATTAAAATAATTCAAATCTAAAGCTAATTTAGGTGTATATTTAGATCTTAACTATATTGAACAGCTTTATTGAGGTATAACATTCAAACACATGTGCTGAATATTACACGTGAAAAAATAATGAAAAAAATATTCATTATTTTTATTTTGTCCATGGGTTCTTTGAAAGTTTGTTTTTTTTTAATTTCCAGGGATATGGATATTTTAAATTACTTTTTTTTTTTTTTTTTTTTTTTAATTTCACACGGGCTTAGTTGCCCCGTGCATGTGGGATCTTCCCAGACCAGGGCTCGAACCCGTGTCTCCTGCATTGGTAGGCGTATTCTTAACCACTGTGCCACCAGGGAAGCCCTACTTTTATTTTTATTAATTTAAAATGTAAGTGCATTGTGGTCAAAGAATATTATCTGTAGTATAGCATTCCCTTGAACTTTGGTGAGACTTGCTTTATCACCTAATACATGATCAGTTTCCTTAAATATTCCATGTGTTCTTGAAGAGAAATGAGAATAAAATTTTTGGTTTAGTGTCCCATATATATGAGATGAAGCTTATTCATCTCTTTTATTTTTACTGGTTTTTCTACCCTTGATATTACTGAGAGAAGTGTCTTAAAATCTTCCACTATGTTGCCGTATTTGTGTATTTCTCCTTTTAGGTCTGTAAATTTTTGGTATAGTTGTTTTGATACCACGTATTGTACACACAAGTCTAGAATTTGCATGTCTTCTTGGTGAATTGAAAGTTTTATCATTATGACCAGATCCTGTTTATTTCAAGTAATACATACTTTTTGGTGTTCAAGTCTATTTTGTTTGTTATTAGTTTATCTATACCAGCTTTTCTTTTTGTTAGCATTTGCCTGGTATGAATGACTCCACCCTTTGATTTTCAGACTTCTGTATCTTAATGTTTTAGGGTTTTGTTTGTTTGTTTGTTTTAAATTGAGGTATAATTGACATACAATATTATACTAGTTTCAGGTGTACAACATAATGACTCAGTATTTGTATATACTGGGAATGATCACCACAATAAGTCTAGTTAACATGCGTCACCATACATAGTTACAGAATTATGTATCCTAATGTTTTGAGGGTTCCCTTTATAAACAACATATTGCTAGATATAGTGAATTCAGGACTGATTTTCTTTTAATTGGATACACTTGTCCATATTTATTTATTATGATTATTTGCTCAATTTAATTTATTTTGAATCTTAATTATTATGTTTTCTATATATTCTGCTTTTGGTCATTCTTTTTATCTTTTCCTTTTTGTCTTATTTTTGATTGATTAAGGTTCTTTTTTTTTTCTACCATTCAATTATTCTCTTCTAATAGAATGCAATTTACCCTCTTTGTATCTAATCCTTTAGTGTTTACCATAGATTTTTTTTTCGTTTTTTCGGCTGGCGTGCAGCATGCAGGATCCTAGTTCCCCCAACCAGGGATCGAACCCATGCCCCCTGCAGTGGAAGCATGGCATCCCAACCACTGGACCACCAGGCAAGTCGCTTACCATAGGTATTTTAAGCACTAAAGTCAAGATAGGTAATTTCCTTGCCGCTGTGTTGCCATCCTCTTCTGTGTGACAGGCTTATTTCTCATTTAACATCAGAGTGAAGAGGTAGCCCTCTTTTTAGACTCTCTGGCATGGGCAGACCATAGTTTTTCCTCCTGTCTTCTAATCCTGATCAGGCAACAGAAAAAAAGCTCAGATTCACCAGGCTTCTGCAGTTACCCTCACCTCAAAAACTTATGTCATTACTTGTCTTCCAGTTTTACCACTTTGACTTTGTTTTAAAATTAAAATTTTTTTTCTTGCCAGCTCAGGGATACTTTCAGTTATGTTCATGTGTTTCATTCAGTTTGTTGTCTTTTTTTTTTTTTTTTTTTTGCTGTCCAGAGTTGTTTAGGCTCTTTAACCAATCATATCACCTGGAACTGAAATCCCTCAGAAGAATTTTTGAAATCTCTGTGTTTGTGAAAATAGGGGCAGATATATTTAAAATTTCAAACATAATCTCATAAATGGATCTCTAGCTCTATTTTATTTCAACTTTGAAAGGTTAACATTCACAAATTAAAATTTCTCAAAGGATCTATTATAAAAATATTTGCTTTAAGCTGGTCCAGTGAGCGAGGTGATACATTTCTGAATCCTTCAGGAAACAGAGTCTCCTGTTCAGTTCTTCTTTGACTATGAATGCCCTTTCTGATTCCAGGGAGAGTCAGAAAAATGAAAGAATTTTATGAAAGTTAGAATTCAGAAAGTAAAAGTTGACAATCTCAGAAGTAACAGCACCACAGGAACTATTGGAATTACCACAAGATAGCTTCCCTTGACAAAATTGAAAATCAACCATATGGACCGAGGAGATAATAATAGTGTCTTTTGGACTGCCACTTGCTGTGAATTGAGGAGGCTTTTGTAGATCTGCCCAATCTTTTGTGATTAAGGTAACCTCATTGCTAATCCCCTTCTACTACTGAACAGGTAATGAGGATTTAGTGTAAACTTCTTGCTAGAATGATAGAAGGGTGACATTTTGTTTTAGTTAGTATTAGATGATATGAAATGTATCCCATCACCAACTCCTATTAATTAGAATGCCTATTTCACCCTACAGGATTTTAAGTTCAATACATTACATTCTTTGAGAAATTGATTCTGTGTTGCTGAAAGAATTTTTGGAGGTGAGGTCTGCCAAAGTCCTGGAAATCTGTCCTGATGGTTGGTTGTGAAATCTAGCTGCTTCATGATTAATGAAACTGGTTGGCAACAAAAAGAGAAGGTGCCGGAGATTTCTATGCCCCATAAAAACTGCTCATTAAATCAACCTTCATATAAAATTGATTTTGACAAAAGAGTTTTCTTTGCAGGTATTTTGGCACTTTCTGATGGGAGAGTATCACAATTGTAAAAGCGCATATATATTTTCACACACCTCTAAGCTTCCTTTCCTGTCAAAGATAGACATTTAAGTGGCAGGCTAATTTTCCTGAGAACAGATCAGTTCCATTATGCTATAAAGTGAAAAACTCAAATTGGAGCCTTCTTGTTTAACTTAGGGCACACAAGGATGTGCAGAAGGCTTCTCAAGTTCCTCATAAAAATATCATAAAGAATTTAATTAAAAATAAAATATTTGAAAAATTCTCTTAGCTGTATACGTAAAATACTTTTGAAATTAACTAAAGGATTAGCAGCACCAAAAATATGTCAATGTTTAATAAAAATGGACTGTTAGCTTTACTGCGTGTAGACACTCAATATAAGTTGCTTAATTTGATTTAAAAAAATAACATTTTAAAATACCTAGATACATATTACTAAACCAGTATAATCAGCAACACATAAGGTAGGACCATGACCTTATTTTTCTCTCTATTTCAACTTCTCCATCTGTATGACTGGGGTGTGTTCAAACATTTCTATGATCCTTACATCTTGAATACTCCTTGAATCTATGAATTCAGGTTCTTTTTCACATGCTATCAGGGTAATAAGTTGTCTCTCTATTACATAACTTAGATGATTACATAACCTTTTGTTGAATATAATTTAGCAACACCCAAACAAACCTTGGTCTTCCCAAGGGAGAACAAGACTCAAAATCACAAATCTTTGATGAATTAAATGCTCAGGCAAAAGTGATAAATCACCAAGAAAGCAGCTCATATCAAGACTTTTTCTTTGTTGTTATTCACTTTTGCTTTTCCTGGAGTCACAACATATTCAATCTAAATCTTTTATAGTCATATTTCCATATCACACAGTAACCCTTTAATGCATGCTTATGAAGTGAATATGGAAATGTAAATAAACCCCATTTTTACGAATTTCAAGGTCTGATGCAAAGAAAAGGGGGAAAATCAATGAAGAAAATATTTTAAAAAGGTGAAAATTGGCAGAGAAAGAGATTCTTTTTAATCTATGAGGATGCTGCAAGAGAGGACAAATGAAAATGAAAGATACAGGAGTATTTGCTCCTGGGTAATTCATTCATTCAAAACCAAGTTTGGCCTTCTGGCATTTGTCTTCGCTGTTGTATATGCCATGTGTGTGTTTGTGTGTATCTAGAGCTAGATAACTATTGTATAGATGTATAGATATAATATGTCTCTGTTAATATAACAATGGTTCCGTGTGTTTACATATACTAGCATTTAAAACTGTTACTGTTTTCTGATTCTACATGCTCCATTACCTATATTTTGCTTTTTATTGAGATAAAATTGATATATAACATTATATAATTTTCACTACCTGTGTATATATATATATATTTTTTTTTTTTTTTTTGCGGTACGCGTGCCTCTCACTGTTGTGGCCTCTCCCGCTGCGGAGCACAGGCTCCGGACGCGCAGGCTCAGCGGCCATAGCTCACGGGCCTAGCCGCTCCGCGGCATGTGGGATCTTCCCGGACCGGGGCACGAAACCATGTCCCCTGCATCGGCAGGCGGACTCCCAACCACTGTGCCACCAGGGAAGCCCAATTACCTATATTTTTAATACTTTGAGTTTCCTTATTTTCTCTTTTCATACTGATAGAAAAGGTCTCGGCCAGAGGGAAATATATTTCTCAAAATGCTAGCTTTTTCTCTTTGAAGCCTATGTCCGTTTTCTTAGATAAGCTCATCATTCTGCTGTAATCACACTTAATTCATCTATTACGTTTTGTATCATTTTTGTTTGTGTTTTTCTTTTTGCTAATTGGTGCCATTTTTAAAGGAAAAAAAGGGTTTTAATCCTCTTTGCATTGCTGGAGAGGGAGAGACTGAGGCAGGCTAAATTGAGAGAAGGAGAAATCAAGCATGGTCCTCCTTTTTGTCAGCCGTTACTTCATGAATCGTAGCTTCGACTTGGTGATGTTACACTGTTAAGGTCTGCATTGCCTTCAGCCACATACATGACTGCTTTAGAAGTGGTCTCTGATTATGAAAATTATTTTCTGATTACATGATATCAATGGTAGACAATCATTTACACAGATGGGACAAATGAAACCATATGTATATTTCTGAGAATTGCAGAGAACATTAGTGAAAACAGTCCTGTGTTGTGTGCATGGATTTTACCCTAGACCTCTGCCAAGCTAAGCAACTTATATCTTTTGCTCTAAAAAAGATTTTTATGAAAATAAATATATGCTTTTTTTCCAAACAAAATATATTGAAAAGGAAAAATAATCTGCTAGATCTCTCTATGTATGCTGAATAATTAGTAGTTTGGTAAGAGAGGGAAGTTTGGGGAGAATGGAGTCATTTTCTCATTTTGGTAAAAATTACCCAAACGGCATCTTGTTCTTTCTGATTCTGGCTGGTCTCTGAAAGGGTGAAGTCCAGAAAAGGTACGAGTATTCTACTAACATGATCTATGGGGGGAGAAAAGGCTTTATGATGGTCATAAATCTCACAGCCTCTGAGAAAAAGTCCAGAGCAGGCACGTGATGCCATCCAACTGACATATATAAATGATGCATTTTCTGCTAGAGCCACAGCTCATCTCCATAATCCACACAACTGCTGAGAAGACAAAGTGAGAAATGCAGTCTATCCAACGCCCTGGCTAAAACAAAATAAGCTGCAGTTAATCATTTATTGACCTCCCCAAATAATAAGCCCCGAAAGTAAATACCAACAGTAGACTACAACGATCCAGGAAATTTTGTGGGAAATCTTGCATTTATAAATAAAACCATGAACAACGACCAATACTGACATCTGTGTGAAAGCATCCGTAATGTGCACTCCTTTTATTTCACTAGAATTTTGTCCTCAGGAATGAAGGTTCACCTTATATGTGAAGCTCTTACAGTAGTAAAAGAAGTTTTATTTAAACCTTTAGAAGCCACATTTTCTTGAAAGAACCCCCTAAACTCCCACTTCTGTTAAATTTTGTAAGCAGGGAAAGGATTTCTGTAGAATTTCAATTAATTTGCTTAGTCTGTCGAGTTGACAGTTTTAGGGTACACGTGTCATGGGAGATAGGAGA
This sequence comes from Phocoena sinus, assembly GCF_008692025.1. Lineage (NCBI taxonomy): Eukaryota > Metazoa > Chordata > Mammalia > Artiodactyla > Phocoenidae > Phocoena > Phocoena sinus. The sequence continues at coordinate 22,492,916 of NC_045784.1, read as the reverse complement.
TCATTTGGGGCCTGTGGAAATAGAGACGCACATGGTAACGTATGGAGGAGCCCGCCATGACGTCCCACTGTCTCCTCCTTCCTTCCAACGTTTAACTCCCACGTAGGGTCCCTGAGACAATGAACACTTAGGAAGGCAGTGGGTAACTGTAAGTGGCAGCTCTCTGCTTTTCTTCTTACAGAGTACAGTGTTTTGTCTGTCTGCTTTTCCCCACAACCCTGATCCTCATTTCCCTTCCTGTCATGCTCTTGTGCAAATCTAATTGTTCTCTTAGTCTACACTTTTGAGGAAATAAATGAAGGCTGAGAATGGAAACAAAAGTTGCTGACCTCCTTTTAGGCACTCATTAAGTGTGAGTTCAAATGGACAAAATTGTATACAATGACTTTCTGATTTACCAGCCCCATAAGTTTTAATTAACCTTTCCCCATTCTAAAACAATTTGTCATTTCAGAGATCACAAATATTTATGGTTTTCATCCTCTGGTCCATGATTACCATAGGAATACATATTTGATATAATGGAAAATGTGTAATATATACATACTCATAGGAACATATACATTCACACACACACACACACACACACACACACACACACACACACGAGAACAGATTCCAGTATCTGAGACTCTTACAATGGAAAATAAAAGCTCACGTGCTGACCAGCTCAGGTCAGTGTTTTAGGCTTTGGACAGAGCTTTCACCCCCCTTATTGACCGGAATGGACTACTACGTCGCTTCGCATTTCATGACTTTACTTGAAGATGAAACAAATTGAATAAACAATTGCAAACATATGCAGTCCAGAGGAAATTCACTTCTGTTATTACCTGAAATCATGTACATAGAAAGATAGTTTCCACAAATAGGAAAAAATGGACTCATATTCAAGTTACTCTAGATATGATACATTTACAAGCAAAATCAGTGAGTCTACCTGATACAATAAATAATCAGTTGTTTATCATCAAAGATATTCCCTTTTCCTTTAGAACTTTTAAAATATGTTTTCAAATTGCTACTTCTGTGTAGATCTTATTTTTTTCTGTAGGTTTTAAACCCCTCCAAGGCAAAGGAAGAAGATTTAAAATCTGTTTTTGCCGCCCGCAGGACTACATGTGCTGCTGCCACCTAATGCTTGTGGATTGATACGTTGTTTGAAAAGCAGTGGTCTAGACGTAATTCGTTCTTTCCTTGTCACATCCTGACAGCAGTGGTATCAAGCTTTCACTTACCAGCATGATTGTGCCCCCTCACTCCCGCTGGCTCTGCAGGGGCATGAAGATGTCCCACCATACTGCCATACCAAACACTCCCACGTATTTTCACCCCTACTGCAAGCCACCTGCCAGGGTCATAGCCAGCATTCTCTGTGCCCCCCAGAACCCTTCTTGCTCAGCTAGGTACCACTTCCCAATCATCAGACCTTGGACTGTTGACATTTCCAGCAGGATAACTGGGTAGAAAGATAGAGGCCTGACATTGAAAGTCGTGGCTACATTTTTAAAAAATATTATTAAACGATGATGCCCTGATTAAAGAGTAAATTTTCTATGTAGAAAACACTAAAACTCAGTCAAGAAATAAAACTTTCCAGGCAGGCAATTCACACAATGGAAATATAAAAATAAAGTGGAAGATTAATTGCGATGGCCCATGTACTCAAAAAGATTGTGCTTGTGTACCTGCAGGTTACATTATACTTTTTATGAAAATAAGAATATGAGATCCTTTAAAATAGTGGCTTAAATTTTAATTTATTTATATGAAATATAAAATATTTCAAACATACCAATAACATAGGAGAAAATATAACAAATCTATGTGCCCTCCACTATAAATTAAACAGATGATGCCATCTTGCTACATAGGCTTTAGATCTTTACAGAAAAGGAATAAAAAGTATTTCTGGTTATAAAAGTAATCGAAGTTGCTTATTAACAATGTAAGAAAAAAGAAAAATACAAAGAAAAAAGTCCTAAGGATATTTTTTCCATGTTGATATATATCTCTCCATCTGTGCTATACCTGTTTTACAGTTGGGATCGTATCGTAAATCTTGTTTGCCCATGTAAAAAAGATTATTTTAAAATATGATTTTCAGATTTTTAATAATATTCCATCTGCTTTCATCAACCTATTATTGGGTAATTACGCTGGTTTGACTTTGTGCTAACATAAAGAATTCTTGTAGTCATAACAGTCATTTCTTTCTCTTACCCCCCAAATCCAGCCCTGCAGCAGCACCTACAGCTGTAACTCCAAATGTAAATAGAAGCTGTATTCTTTCTTCCTTCTCTGACTTTAAATTTTAAAGATACCATCTGACCAGAGCCTTGGTACTCAAAGTGTGGTCTTTGGGCCAGCAGTATCTCTCTCACCTGAGAGCCTGTTGGAAATGGAGAATCTTAGGTCCTATCTCAAACAAGCTGAATCAGAATCAGAACGTCAGCAAGATTCATGAGAGAATCATATGAACAATAAAGTTGCAGAAGAATGGCTGCAGTGAGAGTCGCCATCGTTCCTCATCTCATTAGACACCTAGCTGGTCTCTCTACTACTTCTTTTTTTTTTTTTTTTCCGATACGCGGGCTTCTCACTGTTGTGGCCCCTCCCGTTGCGGAGCACAGGCTCCAGACGCGCAGGCTCAGCGGCCATGGCTCAAGGGCCCCGCCGCTCCGCGGCATGTGGGATCTTCCCGGACCAGGGCACACACCCGCGTCCCCTACATCGGTAGGCGGACTCTCAACCACTGCGCCACCAGGGAAGACCTCTACTACTTCTTTTGCCACAGCGTGGTCCATTCTCTCCTTCACCAAGGTGATTTTTCTAATGAGTTAAATCAGTTATCACTCTCTCCTTGCCTCAAATTCTCCAGTGACTTGCACTGGGCTTAGAACAAAATCCAAATGCCTTTGTAAGGTTTAGATATCTCCCTGCCTACCTGTCTTTTCAGCCTCTACCTCTCCTCTCACCTTGTTCCTATTGGGCTTACTTACACACTCCTTTTTTTCTGTTGCTCAAACATTCCAATTTCATTCTCTACTTGTCCTTGGTATTTTTTATGCTTGGAAAGTATTCTGTCCCCAAAGCCATGGTGGCTCCTTTATAACAGTCAGGTCTCAGCTGGAATGTCTCTATCTTAGGGAGACCTTTGCTTCTCGGCACTAACATATTACCCTGTTTTACGATTTTCATAGCCCTTATAACTTTATGTAATTATTGTTTTTATTCATTGCATTTTCCATTGTGTGTCTTCTGTTTTGAAAAGTAAGTTCTATGAGACGTGAAATTAACATAGGGCCCGGAACACTGACATTTATATGGATAATGTTTGATACATATTTGTTGAATGCATGCATGCTATGGTGAACATCTTTGTAAACTAAACTTTGTGTTTGTCATTGAACATTTCCTAAGCATATGCCTTTGAATTTTTTTCCACTGAATCTCTTATTTTGCATTCTATATCATATTGTTAGATTGAATTGCAGACAGATGTTGTAAGGGTTTACACTTTAAAAAATAGCATATAACATTATTTTCCCCTGCATTCTTGTTAGTTTCTTGATACACAAGTACACACACACACATACACTATGTACACATCATCTATGTGACTATTTGCCAGTTTGATGAGGGAAATAAGAATCTTGAGTATTTCTTTGATGACTACTGAAACTTGGGCAACTTTTATGATGCTCTCTGATTTTTATATTCTTCAGTTTTTTTCTTTTAATGGAGTATCCATCTCCTTTTCCCATGTGTCTGTTGGAATGCTCATAATTTTCTAAATAATTTTTTAAGTTTTGGTGAATTGTGTAATGGTCTATATACATTTTTCAAGGGTAACCATCTATCTCAAAAATATTTATTCAATAATATTTTCTTCCACGACTGGTTATAACTTACTTTTTAAACCATTTACTCAATTTTTTATGTATGCCTGGTTATCTCTTTGGGTTTTCTAAACTGTTATGGAATTAGTGCCAAAGTCTTTTAAATATTGTAGCTCTACAAGCAATTATAATAACTGATACTGAAAAAGTCACTGCATTTTATTTGTTTTCAAAAACTTAGAATTTTTTTGTGTTTATTTTTTGGATAAATTTTAGAATCATGTTATCAATAACTAAAACAAAAACAAAATTATTAGATTTGTATTGATATTGCATTAAGCCTACATAGCAATCTAGGCATAATTTTCATCCTTACATTATCCAAACTCTAGGTACCTCATATAAGTGGAATCATACAATGTTTTCCCTGTTGTGACTAGCTTATTTCAACTAGCATAATGTCTATAAGATTTACCTAAGTTGTAGCAATTGTCAGAATTTTCTTTCTTTTTAAGGCTGAATAATATTCCATTGCATGTATATACCACATTTTGTTTATCCACTCATCCTTCCAGGGACACTTGGGTGGTACACTTCCACCTGTTGGCTATTGTGAATAATGCTGCTGTGAACTTGGCTGTAAAAAATATCAGTCCCTTCTTTCAACACTTTTAGCTAAATACTTAGAATTGAAACTGTGGTTAATCATTAGTCAAATCCACTTCACCTGCCTTCACTAATCAAGGTCGTTTTAAGACTTGCACGTGCTCCAAGCGGCCCAGCACTTAGCCTAAACAATAAGATGTTTGCCTGAGTTGTTTTCCAAGAACTTGGAGTCAGTTGTGTCTCCTTTGAGCTGAGCTGGTCAAGATGGAATAGGACCACTGACCCTCCAACTGGGCATGCTCGAGTGTCCCCTTGTTGACCTTTTGACGTCAGAGGGCCAAAAACTCCACCCTCAGATTGTGCTAAGCCCCTCCAATTTGGAACGTGCAGAGGCCGGTAGCTTAGTTACACCTGTGTAGAACGAGGATTACCGCACCTTTTCCCAGTCACCACTCCCCATACTCCCCACTCCCCAGACCTCGCTGCTTCTTTATTGGTTATCCCATCAACCCCCCAGCCCCTAGCCGTCAAGAGTGGTGCATCTGTGACGTGTTTTCCGGTTTCTTTGCCGAGCTGCCTCGTGAGCAAACACTCTCTTTGCTGCAAACCTTGGCGTCTCAGCATTTGGGCTTGCTGTAAATTGGGGAAAGTGAACCTGGTTTGGTAAAGGAATTGCTGAATCATATGGTAATTCGATATTTAAGTTTCTGAGACTCACCATCCCGTTTTCCACAGCAGCTGCACAATATTCCCACTAGCAGTGCGTGAGTTGCATTTTCTCCATCATCCCCAATATTTATTTTCTGCTTTTGGTAATAATCGTCCTAATGTGTGAGAAGTGGTATCACATTGTGGTTTTGATTTGCATTTTCCTAATAATTAGTGATGTTGAGCATCTTTTCATTTGTTTATTAGTGTCTGTATGTATTTTGGTGAGAAATGTCTATTCAAGTCCTTTTTTCATTTTTCAATCGGCTTCGATTTTTGTTGAATTATAAGAGTTCTTTAAATATTTCTGGATATTAGTCTTTTATGAGATCTATGATTTGAAGATATTTTTTCCCATTCCATGTGTCCATAATGATTACTGTAGCTTTGTAGTACGTTTTGAAATCAGGAAGTGTGTAACTACCAACTTTGTTCTTTTTCAAGATTGTTTTGGTTATTTGTGGTCCCTTGAGATGCCATATGAATTTTAGGATGGATTTTTCTGTTTCTACAGAAAAAAAGTCATTGGGATATTGATAAGGATTACATTAAATCTATAGATTGCTTTGAGTAATGTTGACATCTTAATATTACTAAGTCTTCCAATCCATAGACAGAAGATGACTTTACATCTCTTTGTGTCTTCTTTACTATCTTTCAGCAATGTTTTATAGTTTTCAGTGTACAAGTCTTTGACCTCCTTGGTTAAGTTTATTGAATATTTTTTTACTTTTTGGTACTATTAAAAATAGAATTATTTTCTTAATTTCCTTTTTGGATTTTTTAATTGTTAGTGTATAGAAATGAAAGGGAATTTTGTATGTTGACTTTTTATCCAGCAACTTGGCTGAATTCATTATTCTAACAGGAGTGTGTGTGTGTGTGTGTGTGTAATCTTTTTTTTAAAATTTTATTGGACTATAGTTGATTTACAATGTTGTGTTAGTTTCTGCTGTACAGCAAAGTGAATCAGTTATATATATACATATATCCACTCTTTTAGATTCTATTCCCATATAGTTCATTATAGAGTATTAAGTAGAGTTCCCTGTGCTATACAGTAGGTCCTTATTAGTAATCTATTTTATGTGTGTGCACATTCTTTAGGGTTTTCCACATATAAGATCATGTCATCTGCAAACAGAATTTTACTTCTTCCTTCCCAGTTTAGATGACTTTTACTTCTTTTTCTTGCCTAATTGCTCTGGCTATAACTCTGAATATATTGTTGGATACAGTTGGTAAAAGCAGGCATCCTTGTCCAGTTCCTGATCTTAGAGGAAAAGCATTGTCTTTCACCATTGAGTATGATGTTAGTTGTGGGTTTTTCATATGTGCCCTTTATTATGTTCAAGTAGATTTCATTTATTCCTAGTTGTTGAGTGTTTTTATTGTGAAAGGATATTAAATTTTGTCAGCTGCCTTTTTTGCATCAATGGAGATGATCATGTGTTTTTCCCTAATTCTGTGAACGTGGTGGATTATATTGATTGCTTTTCATGTGTTGAACCATCCTTGTAATTTCAGGAATAAATCCCACTTGGCCATAGTGTATAATTCTTTTAATGTGCTCTAAATTTGGCTTGCTAGTTTCCTCTGGATGATTTTTGCATCAATATTCATAAGTGATATTGGTCTGTCGTTTCATTTTCTTGTAGTACCTTTATTGATTTTGGAATCAGGATAGTGCTGGCCTTAAATAGTTTTTTAAATGGAATTTGTTTATTTTGTCTAATCTATTTATAAATTACTTAGATTAATTACATATATTCGTTTTATCATTTTCTTATATCTAGATATATTTTTAATATACCATTTTACCAAGTTCTCTAGACATTGTTTTTCATTAAATCCTCTTTGACCACTTCTTTGATCACATGATCTTATTTTTTGAGTTTACATTATTAAATGGCTCAAATTCTTAACAATATTAAGTAATAGTAAAATTGGGCATTCTTTTATTGGAGGAACTGATATGAATGGAAATTTTTCTTGTGTTTTGTCACTGGTTTAATTTTTAGTTTGAAGAAGATACTCTCCATCATGATTAGTTTCTTTCTGTGATAATGAGATTATCAAGAATCTTCCCTTCTTTCTTTCCCTTTTCTATCTTCTTAGGAGCCATGATTAGATTTTGAATTTCCTCATGATTCTTTCTAGTAATTCCTTTAAACTACTGATGCAGTTGATTATATTAACAGAATACCCGCACTTCTGAAAAGCCAGCTTGATGTGTTCTTCTGCTGATATAATACTGAGCGGAATTTATTTACGTGCTCCTGTTTCTGTGTTTTTCTATTATTTTTTCCTTTTTAATATGTTTATTTTCTTTTTTGGCTTAATGGTCTATTTTGCTTTATCCCTATCCTCAAATAATTTGGGAGTTATGTCATTTATTTTTGTTTATATATATACCTCTTTTGATTTCAGAAAATATTTTATTTTTCATTGAGATGTCAATAAATAAAATCAGTATTCTTATACTTCATTTTTTCCTGCCAACTGTAATACATTCTGGGATTTGTGCTTTTTTGTTTCAGTTTATTGTAGTTAAGTTTAAATTTTGTAACTTCTCTTTAGGAGTTTTAATATCAAATTCTGGTTTTACAATAAGTAAAATATTTTACTTAATATTTACTTAATATTTTACTTAATATTTATTTCATTATTTTTTACTGAATGCAAGATTCATCATCAGTACTTAAATATTTCAGTAATTCAGTTAGCTGAGTTTTGAATTCGCAAAGTTTCTAAGAATTGTTTTCATTTTTGGATCTTCTGAATCCTTGCATATTTGAGAACTTTTTAAATATTACATATGAATGGAAAGTTACATAGGTATAGAGTTTCTGGGACACAGCATTTTCCCTTCTTATTTATTTAGAATTTGCTCCATTTTTACTGTACTGTTTTTGCAGTGCACACTGTGAGTTGCCTTCCTAGTATCCATTGCTATCTCTTTCTTTCCCAACCCTGGTACTGATCAGTCATCTCACTCTTCTTTTCTCTTTCCCCATAGCCAAATGGCTGAGGGGATGTTGAGCCTATCCTGAGCTCCATATTCATCTATGGTAATCTTATTGCTATTGCCATGGATCTGTTCAGAATTCAGCATGTGAATCAATTCTAAAAATTCATAAATAGAATTTACTGGAGACTCCTGGGGAAGATTCCTTGCTCCTAAGACAGAATGCCAATAAGAGATAGTCTTTTATTGATGTATTCCTCTGAATAACATCATGTCTGTATATCCATTGACAGCCAGCCATTTTGCATCTAAACCAATACTCAAGCTAACATGGACAATAGCAAAGATTTGAAATTATGTGAATCTTCAGTGAGATGAGTGACTCAATGCAGAAGCCAACTTATCTATGGACCTTCTATCATTTTATATATATTATTTATTGTTTATAACTTGTTAAGTCATGATTCCTGTAATTTGCAGGCAAAAATTATTCAAACTAATACAGTCTTACTTGTCTTTTTTTTTTTTTTTCCATGGATGTGGCTGGTGGGGACAGTGCATAAGTGCTTGTATGTGGAGATGTGTGGGCCTGAGTATGAGGAAAACATGTTTAGAGTTGTCTCCTCAGGGGGAGGTTCAACCAGAACTGTCTGCAATCTTGAAGCCACCCAGCAGGGAAGGAGAGGATGTCTCAGCAAGGTCTCTGAGGCCCAGTTTATAAAACTAACCCTCCAAGTCCCTCGTGGGGCAGAAACAGTGACCCCTTCCTCCTCTTTTCCTGCTCCTGACACCTCAAGTGAGATTAGATAAGCATAGTCATTAATTATTTCAGAAATGACCGAGGCAGCACTTGCCTTCCCAACAGCTGAGGCTGCAAATGCCCACTTGGTTTTAATTATTTTTCAGGGAAATAGTTGCATCCATCAATCACAGACCCATTCCACTGTGTGCTGAATGGTGGGTTGGGTTGGGTTGAGTGAGGGGATGGTACCTCGTTCTGCCCTCAGGGAGCTCTTGAGGTGGTTGGGAGGGGTAGGGAGAAGGTGGTATGTGATAGGATTAATTAAGGGAAACCACCTGAGAGCAAACTGGTCCGCTGCTCTGAGGGGCTGACTCAGGGTGGGAGCTGGGCCTTTTAGCATGGGAAGGAGGATGACGGGTGTGGAGGAGAGCCTGGGTTTTCATCCAGGCTCCTCACTTCTTAGCCATGACCTTGAGCAAGGTTATACATCTTGTCTCTATTTCCTCATTCTAGGCTATCAGTCAGGAATTTGGAAACACTGTACTGCGGAAGCAGTGCGAATAGTGGGAAGAAGAAAACAAGGCCCAGGGAGGTACAATGGCTCCCTGAGGCCACCCACTGGTCACTGGCGGGTGGTACCCTCAATGGTCCCAACCCAGGCTTGTTGCCTTCATGCCTCTCAGGGCCTCCTGTGGTTTCCTCCTTTTCCAGGTCTATTTCCAGGGGCCACATGTGCTTGACAGCTGTTCTCTTCCCTCGATCCTAGAAACAGGCCTGGCGCATGCCCAGCTAACCTGGGTGTCCCATGAGTCTCTTTCCTCTCCAGCTCTCTAGGCTTGTTAAATACTCTCTGCTTTTCAGCATTCTCAGATCAGGCCCAGGTGGTGGCTCACCTGAAAAGTGAGGAGATAGGACTAGATGAGCTCCAGCACTGGAGAATGGAAGGGATTCTCTTTCTACCCAGGAGCCCCTCTGAATCCTGGGGATTTCTGTTCTGCAGTCTTACTTGTCTTTAATGATATAGACAGAATTCAAGGGTGAGTCTGACATATTTCCCATTGTTTTTCTGAAAGTATGCTTTTAGAATTTGTTCCTTATCCTTCAATTGTAAACATTTTTACAGAATATATTTTTGTTTTGATCTCTGTTAATTATTCCCAGAACATGAAACATGCTGATTGTTTTAAAATACAGATTCAAGTCTCTCTTTATTTCAGCATATATGTCCTCTACTGTATTAGAATTTATTTATTTATGGTCGTTACTTCAGGTTTTTGGGACTGTTGCATGTTTGCTCTGCATTGTCCTGTTGTTCATATTTGCTGTATTTTCTCACTTTTAGATCTGCCCTTTACATTTTTGATTTTTCTTATGTCTATTTTTCATGTTCTTTATACTAGTCACTTTCAGTGAATCCTCGTATTAGTTATTATGCCCTTACGCCCACTGTATGAGGTAGGTACTTATATGAGAACCATTTATGGAAAATTAAGAAATTAATAGACCACATAATTTTCCCAAAGGATATGTATTTGATTAGACACACAATAAAGATTCAGAATCAGGTCTGAGTGTTAATCTAAAATCTTAAATACTTGTACTATGAAAACCAGTTTAGTGTAAGAGAGTAGATTCTAAAATCGTACTGCCTGAATCAAATCATGATCTTAATATAAAATGTATTTTATGATTCATGATGTAATTCATACCAAAATATACTATAATATAATGCTTCCAGCTAGCAAATATGTACCAAATGGTAAGTTGGTAGATAAGGATATTTTCTTGAATCTCTGCTTCCGACAGTGGGAGATTATTGAATTATAGTGACCAGCCTGTCTCACTGTCTTCATTCCTCTTCAACTTCTTTCACTGTTTGCCTCATATTTAGCCTTACTCCTCTCTAGTCTCTACCTCTAAGCTGATAACTACCATCCTTTGGTGAAAACTGCAGGTACTTTGGAGTCAAATGTCCCTGGGTTCAAATCCTGACTCAAACACTTTCTAGCGATGATTTTGGACAAGTCGTTTCACCTCATTGAGCCTCCGTTCTCTTACCTGTTGTAGCAGATGCTGTCTGCTACATATGCCCTGACTGCTAGTTCATGTGCGTGTCTTACAGCTTCCTATCACAAGTGTCTATAACTCTCTGAAGGCTTTATTGGACTACCAGAGCATGTTTGATCTGTGTGTGGAACAGGCCAGATGTGCTAGGTTGTTGATATTCCTGCAAGCAGCCCAGACAAAAAGGGGAAATGCAAGTTGGAGGTTATGACCTGGATTCCTTATTCCTTGGGTGTAGTAACCATAAGGCATGTTCACAGTAAGATGGAGTTTCACTTCCCTGTAATGGTGACCTGCTTGTTAACATAATTTTTAGTGGTGTCCTTCCCTTCCCCATTTGACTTCTTCACTCTCCAGTTGGTTATTGAGTGGGATCACCTCCCAAATAAAGTATTTACACTTGAATCCTTATTTCAAGCTCAAATTCTGGAGGAAGGCAAACTAAGACACCTGTAACTAAGAATAATACTACTAATAATTACAGCATAATTAATTGAGCATTTAAAAGTACATGAGAAACTGTAATGAGGCCTGTATATGCATTCTCATGAGCCAATTGAGAAGATACTCTTATCATTCTAATTTAACAGGTGATACAACTGAATCACAGAAAGGAAGGAACTTGTCAGATCACACAGACTTGTACTAAGATGAACCAGAATTCTTATTCCAGAGCCTTGCACTCTTCAGTCATTGCATTATATTTTCAGCTGTCATAGTGAAAAAAAAGCAGGAGTCTAGGATGGAGGGATTAGCAAAACAAGGTCTTGTAAATCTTTTAATGATTTTTTTGCCATAAAAGGAAAGGGGAACAATTGAAAAATTTTTTGGGGGGGAGGGGGCATGATGGGGCTGAGATTAGGATCATATTTCCATTGTTGGGAGATCACATGAGGGAGGCAAGAGGAGACTAGTTAGAGGCTATTGTCATCATTTTAGGAATTGTTAACTTTACTAGGGAAATGACATTGGAAAGAAGTAGATGAGTTTAAGAGACACAGAGAAGGTAGTATTGGTTGTACCTAATGATGCATGACAAGTAGTGGTAAGGAGAGAGAGGCCTCACAACCTTCCAGGTTTCTGACTTAAGTGACCAGGCAGTAAAAGTTACAGTTACTGATATATAGAAGACAAGAAAAAAACTACTTTAGGAGGGGATATAGGTTTACTTATGAAGTTCAGGCACACAGTCAGTTATAATGTAGAGTAAAATGCATTAAAACACAGTAAATGTGGGGGCACTGCAGATACATTTGGCATCTAACTCAGTCCCGGGCCATGATCAGTGAAGGAAGAGATATCTAAGCCCAGAAATGAATAATGAAGAGATGCTGTGTACATCCATCCACAACCTACGTATATCTGAACTACATTTACAGTCAAGTGGCTCACCTTTTGAAAGCTGCTTCTCTCATTGTTTTTAACACGTTACAACCTGCCATAACTTATTTAAAGTTTAAGGGTACTCCCCCACCTCAAAAATCTCTAAATAGCATTAAACATATAGAGCTTAATAAAATTTAGCCATCCATCCATTCCCCGCTTCTTCTTCCTTCTCCACTAACATATAAATACTAGTTCACATTTCACATGAAAGTAAAAATACCAGTCAGATAATGACAAATATAGGATAGAAGTCTCTCAGAAATCTTTAAGCATACTTCAAGTAGAAATCATAGGAAGAAGTATCTGTCAGCCCAACCTTTCTCTCATAAAATACCAGAACATTTATAGTTTATTCCTGGAAATATGATTCTACATTAGTAGAGATAGGAAGTTTTCTTGTCAGTGAGGTGTATGCTCAGATATTACTCTCACGACCTGGGTTTTCCTATATCCCTTTGACATACCCTCATTAGTTTAAGTCCTTTTTTTAAACACTTGCTTACATTTTAGCACTACAAGATGCTCCAGGCTCATCTTGCCTCAGTCCTAGAACCAGCCATTTCCCCAAGGAGCCCCAATTCCTTTTCTTGGAGGAAGGTATTAGAAGTAGAAAGATCCCAACACTAGGTGTACTTACTGCTACTGGGGTGTCATTGTTCAGGCCCTCAGCTAACAAAGCAAGGGAATATACATGTGTATATTAATCCATATATACACACATATCTAAACTAACCATGAGCTCACACTGATGTCTTTAACTCTAATTACTACATGAACCATTCTAGCTTCTTCCCTTGCTTATCTGTAATTTCCCACTGCACTCTGCTTGATATATCAGTTATTAAAAACCTGACTCTCACTGTCTGCGATTCACTTACTTAATTGTTCACTCTCAGTATATGTGTATAGCTGTAGCAGAATCGTTAACCTTAAGCCCCGTGGGAAACATTGTTATCAACTAGAGTACTGCATTTATATACGGTTTCTTTTGCCTTTAGTCTTTACATATTGGACTCATTTCCAGAGTTACTTAAGTCACCACCTTTTGCCCTATCCTCTTCATTGTATTTATTTCATACATTTGTAATACTGTTAGACTGTTTTGTCAGTTCTGGATTCCAAATGCAGCAAGCATTGCATATCTGGAATAAATTCCACTTGCTTGTGGTTTGTAATTCTTTTTGTACGTTTTGGGTTAGATTTTCTACTATCTTGTTGAAGATATTGCATCTATATTCATGAGAAATATTGGTCTGTAGTTTCCTTTATTTTTTAATATCTTTATCTAGTTTTGGTAATGGGGTGATGTGGGCCTCATGCAATGAGTTAGGAAGCATTCCTTCTGCTTCTATTTTGTGGAAGAGATTATGGGGAATTGATATAATTTCTTAAAAGTTTGGTAGAATTCATCAGTAGAATCATCTGGGTCTGGTGTTTTCTTTTTTGGAAGGTTATTAACTACTGATTCAGTTTTCATAGGTATAGGCCTTGTCAGATTATTTACTTCTCCTTGTGTAAGTTTTGGTAGTTTGTGTCTTTCAAGGAATCGGTCCATTTCAGCTATTTTATCACATTTGTAGGTATAGAGTTGTTTGTAGTATTCTTTATTATTCTTTTAATCACCATGGGAGTAATGATGACCTTTCAGTTCTGAAATTGTTAAATTGTCACTGTACACTAATTTAAAACGGTACATACACCCCCAACAGTTTATAGCAGCATTATTTACAATGGCCAAGACAGGGAAGCTACCTAAGTGCCCCTTAACAGATGAACACTTGAAGAAGATGTGGTATATACATATAAAATGGGATATTACTCAGCCATAAAAAAAAATGAAATTTTGCCATTTGCAACAACACGGATGAATCTGAAGGGTATTATGCTTAATAAGTCAGACAGAGAAAGACAAATACTGTATGTTATCACTTTTATGTGGAATTTAAAAAATGAATGAATATAACAAAAAAGAAACACAGATATAGAGAACAAACTAGTGGTTACCAGTGCAGAGAGGGAAGGCAGGGGACAAGATAGGGTTAGGGGATTAAGAGGTACAAAGTACTACGTATGAAATAAATAAGCTACGAGTATATATTGTACAGCACAGGGAATATAGCCAACATTTTATAACTTTAAATGGAGAATATAAAAATATTAAATCACTATGTTGAATACCTGAAACTAAGATAGTATTGTAAATCAACTATACTTCAATTAAAATAAATAAACAAACAAACATAAACATAAGAAGTTATATAATATGTCAAAAAATGATATGTGCTATGGATAAAATTGGAGGGTGGTACTTCTCAAACTCGAAAGTACATATTAGTTAACTGGGGATCTTTTAAGAATGGATTCTAATTTTAGTAGTTCTATGTGGTGGCCTCAGGTTGTGCATTTCTAAGAAGCCCCCAAGTTATACCACCTGGCATTAGTCTCCATCAAAGGGGAACCTGGAACATTGAGAACAGACTAAGATAAAAAGATAGTACATTAAAATAATGCTCTAAGAGAAATTGAAATAATAAAAATAAGGAAAGCTGGTGAGAAAACCACAAAGGGAAGAGTAAAATTAAAACTCACATTAGGGGCTTCCCTGGTGGCGCAGTGGTTGGGAATCTGCCTGCCGGTGCAGGGGACATGGGTTCGAGCCCTGGTCCGGGAGGATCCCGCATGCCGCGGAGCGGCTAGGCCCGTGCGCCGCGGCTGCTGAGCCTGCGCTCTGGAGCCCGCGAGCCACAACTACTGAGCCCGTGTGCCACGGCTACTGGGGCCCGCGTGCCTGGAGCCTGTGCTCTGCAACGGGAGAGGCCACCACAATGAGAAGCCCACATGCAGCAATGAAGACCCAATGCAGCCAAAAATAAATAAATAAATTCATTAAAAAAAAAAACAAAAAAAAAAAACCTCACATTAGAAGGTGCAAATTAGGATTGGCAATGCAAAATATTGATGTAGAGGATAAGGTATATAAATGCTCTCCCCCCAAAAAAGAAAAATGAAAGATGGGAAGAAAAAAAAGAAATGATGTGAAAATTGGAGTATAGAGCACTAATCTATAAATAATTGGAATATCTAAAGAAGTGCAGAGAGATGGAACAAAGGCAATAACCTTGTTTGAAATCCTAGATTTTTTCCATTGTTCTACGGTCAAGGGGACAATGCTTATTTTCATCACCACTGCAAATGCAGTCAGTTGAAAACAAAAAAAAAGGTGGGGGGAGTCTATGTTGGACAGAGAACCATGCATGGTTGCACCAGTTATCAATCCCAGTGGTGTAGACCATCATGCATCAGTTACCAATTCTAGGGGAAGCCTCTAAACACTTCTGCCCATTGCATCTTGGTATCAGAGTTGAGAAGGGAATCAACACAGTCAAGCACTGAATGGAACAACACTTTTACTTACTTAGAGAGGAGACAGCAAGATCAACTTCAGTGGTGGGCGTCAGTCCCCCATGGCCAGTGAGTCCTTCCCGGTGACCAGATGCAGGGCACTTCACCTATGTGTACCCCTCTGGTGCTGCAGGGGAAGGAACTCTGTCCACTCTCCTCGGAGGACAGATATAACAGTGGGGTTGGCCAGGTGCCATGTGACGCACACACTTTCAGCAGAAACAAAAGACTACTCATCGAGTCTGAAACAAGAAAAGATATTCCCACACAAGCTGATAGAGTCCACACAGCCTGTGCCCAGTTTATCTCTTGGTAAGGAAGTGTTCCAGGCCCAAGGCCCATTCCCATGCAGCTGAGTGGAGGTAGAAAGACTGCATGCAGGAGAGTGCCTTTCCCAACAGTCTAAATATTGGAAAAGAGAAGACAAGAGACATTGTATGTTTTCATTATGTACTTAGAATATTTATGAGAAACAAATGTAAAATGCTTGAAAAATCAGAAAATGAAATATGACTGCCGGCTGTTAATATAAGTCAGTAACTTTGATGCATACAACAAAGATCATTCAAAAATATAACTGAAAAGATTAATTTTAAATAGTAATCCATTGGTTGTGATGCTTACCATCCATTGGTGGTGATGGTTCAATATACTTAATACCACTGAACTGCACACTTAAAAAATGGATAAGATAGTAAGTTTTATTTTTTATGTATTTTATCACAATAAAAATAATTTTTAAAAAGCAAGCTATAATATCATACATCAAGAAATAAATTTATCAAGAATAGTACAAGCCCTATATGAAAAACCTAAAATTCAACTGAAAGATATACAAAAAATTAGGTAAACTGAAAAAAGTACTGAGTTCTTGTATGTAAGAACCTAAATAGCAAATATGTGTATTCTTCTTACTTAAAATATAAATATATTAAAATTAAGGTAACCACATCATTTATTATTTTAAATTAATATAAAGATTTTCTGAAAAAGGTTTTGTTCAAGAATATGCTGCAGAAATATGAAGAATAAGATCAATAAGGCAAAAAATGATTTTAAAGTTTAGAGGAAGATAGAACAGTGGAACAGGAAATTAAGTCCAGAATGACATATACCTACAACTTTCTTTTCTTTCCAGTCTTCAGGTTTCTCTTTATTTTTTTTTTTATTTTTTTAATTTTTTTCAGGTTTCTCTTTAAATAGGTTTATCCCATCATGTACATTTATTTTAACAATTTATGTTCTTGGCTTTGTTCCTTTTATCTCACTTTATGTTTACAAATCATTTTCTTTTTTTTAATTTTTAAATTTTATTTTATTTATATTTTATACAACAGGTTCTTATTAGTCATCAATTTTATACACATCAGTGTATACATGTCAATCCTAATCTCCCAATTCGTCCCACCACCACCACCACCACCACCCTGCCATCGCTTTCCCCGCTTGGTGTCCCTACGTCTGTTCTCTACATCTGTGTCTCAATTTCTGCCCTGCAAACTGGTTCATCTGTACCATTTTTCTAGGTTCCACATATATGCGTTAATATACGATATTTGTTTTTCTCTTTCTGACTTACTTCACTCTGTATGACAGTCTCTAGATCCATCCACATCTCAACAAATGACCCAATTTCGTTCCTTTTAATGGCTGAGTAATATTCTATTGTATATATGTACCACGGCTTCTTTATCCATTCATCTGTCGATGGGCATTTAGGTTGCTTCCATGACCTGGCTATTGTACATAGTGCTGCAGTGAACATTGGGGTGCATGTGTCTTTTTGAATTATGGTTTTCTCTGGGTATATGCCCAGTAGTGGAATTGCTGGGTCATATGGTAATTCTATTCTTAGTTTTTTAAGGAAGCTCCAAACTGTTCTCAATAGTGGCCGTATCCATTTACATTCCCACCAACAGTGCAAAAGGGTTCCCTTTTCTCTCCACCCTCTCCAGCATTTGTTGTTTGTAGATTTTCTGATGATGCCCAGTCTAACTGGTGTGAGGTGATACCTCATTATAGTTTTGATTTGCATTTCTCTAATAATGGTAGCTTTTCATGTGCTTCTTGGCCATCTGTATGTCTTCTTTGGAGAAATGTCTATTTAGGTCTTCTGCCCATTTTTGGATTGGGTTGTTTGGTTTTTTTAATATAGAGCTGCATGAGCTGTTTATATATTTTGGAGATTAATCCTTTGTCCGTTGATTCATTTGCAAATATTTTCTCCCATTCTGAGGGTTGTCTTTTCATCTTGTTTATGGTTTCCTTTGCTGTGCAAAAGCTTTTAAGTTTCATTAGGTCCCATTTGTTTATTTTTGTTTTTATTTCCATTACTCTAGGAGGTGGGTCAAAAAGGATCTTGCTGTGGTTTATGTCAAAGAGTGTTCTTCCTATGTTTTCCTCTAAGGTTTTATAGTGTCCAGTCTTACATTTAGGTCTCCAATCCATTTTTAGTTTAGTTTTGTGTATGGTGTTAGGGAGGGTTCTAATTTCATTCCTTTACATGTAGCTGTCCAGTTTTCCCAGCACCATTTATTGAAGAGACTGCCTTTTCTCCATTGTATATCCTTGCCTCCTTTGTCGTAGATTAGTTGAACATAGGTGTGTGGCTTTATCTCTGGGCTTTCTGTCCCGTTCCATTGATCTATGTTTCTGTTTCTGTGCCAGTACTATATTGTCTTGATTACTGTAGCCTTGTAGTATAGTCTGAAATCAGGGAGCCTGATTCCTCCAGCTCCGTTTTTTTCCCTCAAGACTGCTTTGGCTATTCGGGGTCTTTTGTGTCTCCATACAAATTTTAAGATTTTTTGTTCTAGTTCTGTAAAAAATGCCATTGGTAATTTGATAGGGATTGCATTGAATGTGTAGATTGCTTTGGGTAGTATAGTCATTTTCACAACATTGATTCTTCCAATCCCAGAACATGGTATATCTCCCCATCTGTTTGTATCATCTTTAATTTCGTTCATCAGTGTCTTATAGTTTTCTGCATACAGGTCTTTTGTCTCCCTAGGTAGATTTATTCCTCGGTATTTTATTCTTTTTGTGGCAGTGGTAAATGGGAGTGTTTCCTTAATTTCTCTCTTAGATTTTTTATTATTAGTGTATAGGAGTGCAAGGGATTTCTGTGCATTAATTTTGTATCCTGCAACGTTGCCAAATTCATTGATTAGCTCTAGTAGTTTTCTGGTGGCATCTTTAGGATTCTCCATGTATAGTATTCTTGTCATCTGCAGACAGTGACAGTGTTACTTCTTTTTCTTTATTCTTTTCCTAACTTGTGCTGGATTGGGTACATTACTATTAATTTTATATCCTTCCTTTGGTAATTGGATGTTATATATTGGCTCTTTCATTCTACCAGTATTAATTTTCTGCCTGTTGCACTCAGAGTCAAATACTTACTTATCTTAAAATAAACCAAAAGAAAATGCTGACCATGTTTCTTGACTTCACCCCCTACTCCTGTAAGATGAAACATTTTGAACATTTTTACTTTCTTTACTGCTCCATACTCACACAACCTGCCCAGAATGCCGTTACTTGACTCCTTTCTTGTTACACTCACTCCAAGGTTTTAGATAGTCATGTATCAAAAGTACGAAACTATGATTAGTCTGTTCTTGGAGCATTTATCTCTTCCAAGAATTGTTACTTCTTAGTCTCATTACATAGTATTCATATTTCAGATCTTCATTCCCAGTATTATAATGCAGTTAGATATAAATACGGCTAGATCATGCAGTTTTACTCTTTATTGTTTCCTCACCTCTGTCTCACTCCCTGTTGTGAGAGTTCGGTTCTGATTTACTTGTTGTTTGGTTAGAATAAGCTCTCTAGTAGTTTCCTGAGATAAGGTAGATGGGTAATATGTTCTGTGATTTTTTGTGTAACTACAGATGTCCATTGCTTACCCTGAGAAGTGAATTACATCAGGCTAAGTATAAATTTTTTGAGTTGCAATAATTTTTTTCCTCAACATTCTGCACATACTATATTTCCCTATCTGAAGTTTCCAGATTGCATGTGAGAAGTCTGACTGATAATCTGATCCTTTTTCCTTTTGAGTACCTGTCTTTTTTTCTAGGAATTTGTAAATTTTAATTTTCTCACATTGATCTTAGGAATTTTACCTAAATGCATGTCATTTTCCACCAATTCTCCATACAAGTTAGTGAGCCCTTTGAATCTGCAGACATCTTTTTTCATATCAAGAACATTTTCCTTGACATTGTTCCTCTTTTCCTTTTAATTTTTCTGGAAATCATATGTCTTCATATTTTGTACTGTTTGACCCTCTAATCTTTCAGGTTAATAGTAGCTTCTCAAGAATGGCTATTTTCTTCTTCAGCTTATCTACTGAATTTTAAAATTAAAATGCAAATTATTATTCTTTTTTAGTTCCAGGAACATTTGTCTTTGGAATGCTACATTTGAATTTCCTTAACATGATTATCAGTTTTATGTTTAAGATGTCATCTCTCCAGTCAGTAGCCTTACTTCAATAGAAGTCACCTTATAGGTGCCGTGCTTGTTCTTTTAATTTGGTTACTGGGTTCACTTAAGCCTATTGCTGTTTACTTTGGCTACATAGTGCTCTGTTCGTCCTATGTTTTCACATCAAGCTGTTAAGCAGGTCTGGTTGCCGGACTGCATGCAAATTGCAGAACTAATTCTGATGGTAATAACAGTATAGTTTCAAATCACACATTATATCAGTTGATAGCAAAAAGTGAATAGGACCATAAAGAGAAGTAAAAGAGTCTTGTATTTTTTGTTATATGAAGGCCTAATCCCAAAGAAACCATGCAACTTTGACTTGGATAATTAGAGAAATATATTCAAGTATATTATTAAGCAATCATAAATGTAACAACTAGTCTGAACAAATACAGAACTTTTAGGTCACTGTGGAAAATAAGAATAAACAAATCCAAGTTCTGGCAGACATAAAACACAAAATTGAAATACTATATTATGTTTGAAAAAAGCAATGTATCATTATTATTTGCAGATGATAGTTTTGCACCTAGAAATACAAGCTAATCAAGAAAAAATGCCAACAATGGGCTTAAATCAGTAGATTTCCAGTTTAATTTCAATAATCTGTAAATTGTAAAAAGGAAAGAAGATTCCTTTCAAAGTAGCAAACACAAAACCAAACAACATCAGAACAATGACAGCAGCATCAACAACTACAAAAATAACACTTTCTATGCCAAAGAATTATTTTAACAGCAAAAAAAAAGTCGAGATCTAAAAGAAGAAATCTTTGAATAACAGGAGTAAAATTTTGCTGATAGACCAAAAAAACAAAAAAACAAAAAAAAGAAAAGATGTTGCTCAGTAGAAAGACAGATAACTGCAGTGGATTCTTTATAAAATAATTTACTGTTTTAATTTAATCCTCATCAAAATTCATTTCAGGAGGTTCATGCATGAATGCAGATACAAAAATCCCAAAGTATTAGGAAACCATATTGTATAAAGATTAAATTAATTATAATACAGTGTAACCAAAATGGGTATATTGCAAGATTGCAATGGTAGCTTAACATTAGAATATATGTAAAGACCATTCTTCACAGTAGGAGGTGAAAGGAGAAAAGCAATATTTTTACTTCATAATGTTGAAAAATGTAATAAAATGCAGCACCCTTTGATGATAGGTACTCAGTAAACTAGGAATATAAGTGAACCTTCTGAACCTGACAAACAGAATCAATCAAAAAATTTGGGCAAACATCTCTTGTAATGAAAACAATTAGAAGCATTTTTTTTTAACATTCAAGAAAGCCATTTAGCACTGTTAGCCAGTTAGAATTTCTACAAATATTATGAACAATAAAAATGTAGCAAGTTGGCTTGCTGTAAGATCAACATAATCCAGAAACAGATAAAAGCATAATTTAATAGAACACACTCTTTATAATTACAATAATGATGAGATTCATAGGAAAAATCTAATAAAATATGTATTAAGATGTAAATGTGAAAAAGCAAAGCTCAGGAATCTTTAGAAGAAAATACAGTTATGTATTTCTGACCTTGGGATAGGAAATAATTTATTAAGATAAACACAAATAAATTAGCTCAATTCAACTAAATCAAAATTAAGAATTTCTGTCAATGAAATGATGAAAGTGAAAAGAAAATACAAGCAACAAACAGAAAGAAGAAAATCTATAACATATATCTTACTAATCGTTAGTCTTTAGAATGTGTAAAGGATTCCTAGTAATCCACGAGAAAACAACCAACAAACATCCCACATCCCCTCAATAAAAATAAATAAAACATAGGAACAGGAATTTTACATTTATGGCCAGTACACACTATGTAATCAGCAAAATGAAAATTAAGACCATATCTTAACCTGGGTTCCCCAGAAAGCTGCTATTTTGCAAGAGAACACAATCCCAAGGGGCAGGAGTGAGGGTTAAGCATAATGAAACAGGGAGGGAGAGCCAAGATGAGGGTGTATTAATGACTTGGTTGCAGCTAAGTGTGACTGATTATCCTGTAGGATTGTCTTCTGAGAAGGTGTTTAACTATATCTCACGTCTGTATAACTTGGAAGAGAGGGATGATGGGTAGAAAAATGTACCTTCTGTTTCCTGTATTCCCTAGTCAGAGTTCATCCCATGAGGCACATGCATGGCTGTAGAGCAGAGTTCCATAGCATCCCACATCTTGGCATCAACTTGGAATCCCCAGGCTTAGCAAAGGCATGAGGCAAATTGCTATTATTCTGTGCCTGCTTGAAAATCCTAGAAGGCTACACTAGTTATGCCGCAACTGGAACAGGAGGTGGTGAAGTTGAGAGAATCTAAAATGGTTCATAAGAAGTATCTGATAAAGATGCTAGATACCTTTTTATACCTGCTGTATTTGCAGAAATTAAGAAGTCTGGCTACATCAATTGTTGGAAAGGATATAAAACAACGGTGTTCTATAGCGCTGGTAGGTATCATATTATGTATGTTTGTTCGCATAAATACTAATCAAAAAAATAATAATAATAAGTTTCCCTGGTATGAAAGGAAAAGAAACCTGCCACCTTTCAGAGCACTTTTTTTTTTTTAAAGAAAACGTGTAATTATAAATTCTTTCTTTGCTTCTTCGAGATGTACATAAATCTTTTTAAAACATACATAAGCCTCTTTACCTCTTTACTATCCAGGAATATTTTTCTCTAAGACTTGGGAGCCTCTTTATTTAGTAACGTATTGTTTAGCCTCCATGTGTTTGTGTTTTTTACGTTTTTTTCCCTGTAATTCATTTCCAATCTCATAGCGTTGTGGTCAGAAAAGATGCTTGATATGATTTCAATTTTCTTAAATTTACTGAGGCTTGATTTGTGACCCAAGATGTGATCTGTCCTGGAGAATGTTCCGTGCGCACTTGAGAAGAAAGTGTAATCTGCTGTTTTTGGAGGGAATGTCCTATAAATATCAATTAAATCTATCTGGTCTATTGTGTCATTTAAAGCTTGTGTTTCCTTATTTATTTTCATTTTGGATGATCTGTCCATTGGTGTAAGTGAGGTGTTAAAGTTCCCCATTACTAATGTGTTACTGTCAATTTCCTCTTTTATAGCTGTTAGCAGTTGCCTTATGTATTGAGGTGCTCCTATGTTGGGTGCATATATATTTATAATTGTTATATCTTCTTTTTGGATTGATCCTTTGATCATTGTGTAGTGTCCTTCCTTGTCTCTTGTAACATTCTTTATTTTAAAGTCTATTTTATGTGATAAGAGTATTGCTACTCCAACTTTCTTTATGTGTCCTTAGGTCTGAAGTGGGTCTCTTGTAGACAGCATATATATGGGTCTTGTTTTTGTACCCATTCAGCAAGCCTGTGTCTTTTGGTTGGAGCATTTAATCCATTCACATTTTAGGTAATTATCGATATGTATGTTCTTATGAGCATCTTCTTAATTGTTTTGGGTTTGTTTTTGTAGGTCCTTTTCTTCTCTTGTGTTTCCCACTTAGAGAAGTTCTTTTAGCATTTGTTGTAGAGCTGGTTTGGTGGTGCTGAATTCTCTTAGCTTTTGCTTGTCTGTAAAACTTTTGATTTCTCCATCGAATCTGAATGAGATCCTTGCCGGGTAGAGTAATTTTGGTTGTAGTTTCTTCCCTTTCATCACTTTGAGTATATCATACCACTCCCTTCTAGCTTGTAGAGTTTGTGCTGAGAAATCAGCTGTTAACCTTATGGGAGTTCCCTTATATGTTATTTGTCATTTTTCCTTTGCTGCTTTGAATAATTTTTCTTTGTCTTTAATTTTTGCCAGTTTCATTACTATGTGTCTTGGCGTGTTTCTCCTTGGGTTTATCCTGTATGCTACTCTCTGCGCTTCCTGGACTTGGGTGGCTATTTCCTTTCCCCTGTTAGGGAAGTTTTCGATTACAGTCTCTTCACATATTTTCTTCTCTTCACATATTCTCTTCTTCACATATTTCTCCTTCTAGGACCCCTGTAATGCGAATGGTGTTGCGTTTAATGTTGTCCCAGAGGTCTCTTAGGCTGTCTTCATTTCTTTTTCTTCTTTTCATTCTTTTTTCTTTATACTGTTCTGCAGCAGTGAATTCCACCATTCTGTCTTCCAGGTCACTTATCCATTCTTCTGCCTCAGTTATTCTGCTATTGATTCCTTCTAGTGTATTTTTCATTTCATTTATTGTATTTTTAATCTCTGTTTGTTTTTTCTTTAATTCTTTTAGATCTTTGTTAAACATTTCTTGCATCTTCTCAATCTTTGCCTCCATTCTTTTCTGAGGTCCTGGATCATCTTCACTATCATTATTCTGAATTCTTTTTCTGTAAGGTTGCCTATCTCCACTTCATTTAGTTGTTTTTCTGGTACATAGTTGTCTACCTTTTCATCTTGTCTGTCTTTCTGTGAATGTGGTTTTTGTTCCACAGGCTGCAAGATTGTAGTTCTTCTTGCTTCTTCTGTCTGCCCTCTCGTGGATGAGGCTATCTAAGAGGCTTGTGCAAGTTTCCTGGTGGGAGGGACTGGTGGTGGGTAGACCTGGCTGTTGCTCTCGTGGGCACAGCTCAGTAAAACTTGACTGCTTGACTGCTGATGGGTGGAGCTGGGTTCCCTCCCTGTTGGTTGTTTGGCCTGAGGCGACCCAACACTGGAGCGTACCTGGGCTCTTTGTTGGGGCTAATGGCAGACTCTGGGAGGGCTCACCCCAAGGACTACTTCCCAGAACCTCTGCTGCCAGTGTCCTTTTCCTCACAGTGAGACAGAGCCAACCCCCCGCCTCTGCAGGAGACCCTCCAACACTAGCAGGTAGGTCTGGTTCAGTCACCTATGGGGTCACTGCTCCTTCCCCTGGGTCCCGATGCGCACACTACTTTGTGTATGTCCTCCAAGAGTGGAGTCTCTGTTTCCCCCAGTCCTGTTGAAGTCCTGCAATCAAATCCTGCTAGCCTTCAAAGTCTGATTCTCTAGGAATTCCTCCTCCCATTGCCAGACCCCCAGGTTGGGCAGCCTGACGTGGAGCTCAGAACCTTCACTCCAGTGGGTGGACTTCTGTGGTATAAGTGTTCTCCAGTTTGCGAGTCACCCACCCAGCAGTTATGGGACTTGATTTTATTGTGATTGCGTGCCTCCTACCATCTCTTTGTGGCTTCTCCTTTGTCTCTGGACGTGGGGTATCTTTTTTGGTGAGTTCCAGTGTCTTCCTGTCGGTGATTGTTCAGCAGTTAGTTGTCATGAATGAATATTCATTGAAATGCCAAGGCCACCCTTCCTTCAAAAAGAGATATTTTTGTCACACTTTCTGGGGGAAGTAGATAAACTCAGAACTTAGAGCACTTTGTGGGTTAGGGTATGGAGTTAGTTGTAACAGGACAGGGGATTAGGCAGCTTAAAAATAACTAATTTGGTGATGAAATTATTAAGTAAATCGGAAATTTCTCAGTCATTTTTTTGTCCCTCTCTTCTAACAAAATGCTGAGTTACTGAATAATTATTGAATATTTTAACAATTGAAGTGTATTCATGCCAACATAGAATTAAAATTCTAGGCAATTTTATTTATTTTTTATTATTCTTAGCATTAAACGTTATGCTCTGTTCAAAACATGCATTTTTTACTTGATAATATATGGGTCTATGTTTAGAATTACTGTACTAAACCATTCAGTATTTTTCTCCTTACATGGCATCTTAGCACCAAAGCTCTTAAAAGTTTTCTGGGTGTGAATTTCATACCTGTTTATTGCTGATTAAATACATGGAAATTAGTCTTTCAGTATCTCGAATGACAGCTTACATGTTGTCAACCAGATAAAAAAGAAAACTTCTGTCAATTTTGTCATTTCCCACATAACTAAATAAATGTTATAGTGTGGGTAAAATAGTGGCACAGTTTAAAAATGATTATTTACTTGTCATTTGGAGGATTTGTCATCATGTAGTCAATAGTGATCAATGAACAGAACTTATGCCTCTTGACTCCTGGTTCAGTGCTACAAGAAATGGCAGTTAGTAGCATTAAATTGAAAATATATACTAAAAATAATTTTGAAGAAGTAAAAGGTAAAAGACATTCATTTCATGTCAGGAAAAATAAAAGAGAAATCTAAAAAGACAAACAGGAGAATAAATCTAAAACTTAGGAAGTGTTTCATTTTAAAAATCACTTCCTACTTAAATATGTATGAAGTGGACCATAGAGTTCAGCTAACCATCAGTGGCAAAAATGTGGATTTGTTTTTTTTGATGGTTACAAAATGCTGAGTGTGACGATTTTGTAAGATGGCCCACCTTCCCTCACAAACCTCACGTTCTCCATACTAGTGTTTTGAAATCTGATTCCAGAAAAAGATTTGATTTTCGTTACTCAAGGTGCAGAGTGAATTATGTCAATGTGTTACTGCTCTTCTTGATATTATTTGTTGAGATACAATGTCTCGTAATTGAAAGAGCACCAGCCTTAGAAAGATGTGCATTTTATTTATTTTTTAAGTTTATTTTTTCTTCCAGTTTTATTGAGATATAATTGACATATAGCACTGTATAAGTATATGTACAACATACTGATTTGACTTACATACATCATGAAATGATTACCACAGTAAGTATAGTGAACATCCATTCTCTCATATTAAAATTAAAGAAATAGAAAAAAAAATTTTTTTCCTTTGGATGAGAACTTAGGATTTACTCTCTTAACTTTCAGATATAACATAAAATAGTAAGGATGTGTATTTCAATTTCAGTTATGCCAGTAAATTAGCTGTGAGACCTGGAGAAAATGTGGTTTTTTTTTTTTCTCTGAACTTGTTTACTTTCTGGAAAGGAAAAGTAAATAATGTCTTTTTTATAGCAATATTATGATAATTAAATGTAAATCTGAATATTGAATTTTTATGTAATAATTCAGTAAATGGTAGCCATTGATACGGTTGTTTTATTAATATTGTCAGCTTTATTCTTATTATATATTTCTATCTTTAGTTATTGCAAGCCTGGGCAAGTTACATATTCTCTGTTGCCACAATCTCCAAATATGTAAAATGGGGATCATTACAGTATCTATTCACTGAGTAATGTGAGGGTTAAATGGTTTAATACATGTAAATCACATAGCAGAATACCCTGCACACTGTAAATGCCATGTAAATGTTAACCATTATTATGTGTTAGAGGAATTACATTTTATTTATTTAATTTCATAAGCAGATTGGGGGGGTATTTGGGGTGTATAAAAAGTCACACACCAAAAACACTGATGGGTTCTGCTCACATGTAAGGTTGATCTCAGTGGTCGATTCTGTACTGCTTAATTCCTGCAGCATTATAGAGAAATATGCCCTCTCTTAGGTCATAATGAGACAAAAAATATTCAAAACCAGAGATGTGAGCAAATCTCGTGATTTAATGTCTAAATGTGAAACATGAACATCTAAATGATAGTGTTACACAATTGAAAATTATTGAAAACGTTTTGAAGAATTTGACAGTGATGCCCAAACCCAACCACCCAGGAAATCATGCCAAAAGACCCTAGTGAAATGTTTTAATCTATAGCTCCACATTCTGTTACACCCTCTTCAGGGAGCCTTGCAACCCTTCCTCCCTGTCCCTACCAAGTAAAATAAGTGCTGTGGTGAGTCATGGTTACTGGTGCAGGTTAACTACATCATTCTTACATCCTCAAGCCAGAATCCCTGGTTTGAAGCCAAGATTTTTTTTCACATTTGGTAGACATTTTCATTTACTATTTTTTATTAATATCTATTATCATGTGAATAATCATACACTAAATATATGTCATTGTTGAGATGGAAACATTTATAAAACACTTGAAGATGAAAATCCTATGAAGATGGGATTAAACTGACTTGTTCGCAGCTGAGATTTAATTTCAGAGTTTAATGAGGCTTTTTGTCCACTAGATGTATAATTTTTTCTTTTGGGTGGATAAGAAATCAAATGTCTCACCACAATTGACATCAAAAGGGAATTATATTTTTACAATGATAGAGCTAAGCTTTTACTAAATGAGTAATTGAGAGTATTGGCAGATTGTCAATTTAAATTTCTCAAAGTAATAGGAAATATTTAATAAGTTAATATGAAATCCAACCAGGGTATGTGGAATCATAGAATGTGTTTGATTCTTTTTTTATCTAAGTTTTCTTGGAGGAATTTTTAACTTGACTGTTGGTTATTAAGGTAAAGAAAGATGACTTGCACCATTTTCTTGTTGAAGGGTTGTCCCAATTCTGTCTTCTTTGGAAAAGAATTTCATGGTTTCCAAGTTTCTAAGTTACATACTTAAAAATATAAGGATTATTTTTTCTAAGCATGGTATATAGATTTGTTGAAGACAATATAAAAAATGTAAGGTTTTAAAATTTTAATCAGTTAACAGTTTTAAAATTTAAGGTAAGCAGACCTTACTGTGATTATCTCACTTTATCCCCACAGCAACCCTATTATTGATTCTGTAATGGTGTTATTCACATTTTGCAGATCGAGAAACTGAGACTTAGAGAACTTAAGTTATGTGCTCATGGTCACTCAGGTGATAAGCTTGGTAGAACGAGGGTTGGAAATTAGACCTGCTTACATCCAGAACCTCTGTTCTTGACCATTAGAGTGCAGGTTATGTGAATACCCCAGGCTGTTTAAAGAAACTTGAATCTGATTCAGCCACTGGGACTTTCAGAAAAAGGGCAGTGGAAGGAGTTCTTATTTGGTCAGAAGTTCTTTGCTTATTCTCTGTAACCTATGTGGGTGTGGTTGTAATAGATGAGATAGTCTTGTATCCTTCTCCTCATTTAAGGAAAGATGATGTGGCCATTCATCTAACTAAAACTAGGCAACTAAAATGGAAACAAGATATAGCACATATACCAGTTTGTTCAAGATCAAAGTGTTTCTTTTCTAGGATATGTTGAAAGGCATTGCTAAAGGACATACTTGTTTAGAAATTTGAGGTACCTGTAGTTGCTTCATGCATGGTAGTTGTCTTAATACACACAATCTGATTTTAGGAACTAAGTATGTATTCACTGCCATGTTACTTACTCCACCATGAACACAATTCTGGGATCATTCTTCCTAATTTTGTAAGGTTGAAAATGGATCCAGTCAATTTGCAATACTACTAATAATAGATAATATTGATTGAATATGTACTCTTCTAAGATCTTTATATGCTGTGGAAATATGAAGAATTTACCTATTCAGAAAATCTCTTTGGAAGGAAATACACAGGGCAGCAAGATAAAAGGTTTATTTTGTAGCTGAGTGCTATAAAGTTTCCCTATTGCTTCTAGGATCTCAAGCCACACAAATCAATTTTATAAGTATTACCAACAGGCCGGCTTCCCTTGCAGTTTAATGCTTTATATTACAGGTTGCCCTTTTCTCTCAGTAATGTGAAATCCTCTTAAGCAGTACTTGTTTAGCAAATTCTGTCAGCATGATGACAAAGTAATGTGAATACACATTGGAAGAACCCTGCAGTTTTAAAATATTTAAGAATTGGTCCAAGTATCATTTATTCTCCTTTGTGAAAAATCTGTGGAAGAGATTACCAAAACTGTATACTTTTGTCTGCCATTTTCTTATAGTGGTGTCCTAAAATACCTTGTACTTGCTATGATCATTGGTAGAATATAATTTTTTATTTTATTACTATCATAAAATAGTGCAAGTTTTGTTTCATATTCTTTGGAGTATTCCAGAAAATTAGGGGCAGAAAGGCACAATTTTCTGCAAGGTGTAGAGTTTTTAAGTTAAATTTTTTAAAGTAAGGCAAATTTGAGAGCAACTATGAACTAGTATACCCCAGGAGATGCATAGCTAAGAATCCCATATCTGTAGGCATCGTTCAGCTTGAAGGTCAGATTGACAAAGAAAGAGTTAATTTCCATTCTACATGGGACCTCAAGCCTTGAAACAAATATGGAAGTTCTTGTCCAGGTCTGCACAGTCATTCAATCATTCAGTAAACAAACTTTAGCATCTACTCTGGGCCATGGGTGTGTCGTATGTAGCAGATGCTCATGGTGTCCCACCCGTATCCCTTTAGCATGTGACATTTCAGTGCATATTGGCAAGCTTCCAACTGCCAGTACCTGTGACTTTGAGGGCTGTCTCTGTCCCCTGAAGCCCACTCTGCAAGCATGCAGACCAATGTGGAGGCATAAGGGTGTCAATGCAGATAACCAGCCACCCACCCTGCAAGCAGCATTTAGCATGACTGCTGGGAACTGCTGGATAAATACTCCATTTCCATAACCTCTTTGGATGAGATAACTCTGAGGTGTTGTCCTGCACAGTCTCCCAGAGTTCTCCAGCCGATTAAACTTCATTTATGCACTGTGATAACTAGCTTGAAAAACTACCTTTAAAAATTTTTTCTTTCCTTCCATCTAAATCTTACTTTCTCACTTTGCTGCTGGTTAGCATTTGTGCTCACCTCCCAAATGACCTGCTTGTAACCCTTATCTCCGGGTCAGCTTCTGGGGGATCCTAAACAAAGATATGACATAAAGATGATGAAAGCAAGATCTGTCATGAAGTTATTTGGAAGGAATAGTCTGAGAATGAGGAACAGTAGTGATTCTGAAGATGAAGGAGAATGGAGTTTTATAAGGAGTTCAAATAAGTTAAGGCTTGCAATGAATTTCCTGGATTTAGCACTTTGTGCTTTCTAAGTGATCATTGTAAATGTGGCATCCATGAACATTGGCTGCTCAGATCTTTCAAGAGGGAAGCTGCTAAAAAGTATAGATGGCTGACAGCCTCCAGTTGTTACCACCTGGGGATTATGCATGTACCAAGGCCACTGTCTCCTTGGGCTGCTCTCTGGTATTGACTGAGCATGGCAGGTATATCAGTCAGAGTTTCACCAGAGAAACAGAACCTGCAGGATCAGTTTACATGGTTGTGAGGGATGCCTAGGCAAATTCAGAAATCCATAGGGCAAGCAGTCAAGAAGGCTGGAACTCTTGGGCACCAGCTGAAGCGAGAGTCAACAGGTGCAATTTTCTCTTCCTCAGGGAAACCTAAATTCTGCATGTAAGGCCTTTCATCTGATTAGATGAGGCCCACCCAGATAATTGAGTCTAATCTCCGTTACAGAAAGTCAACTGATTGTAGATGTTAGTGACATCTACAAAAATACCTTCACAGCAACACCTAGATTAGTGTTTGAATAACTGGGTACTAAGCCAGTTTTACACATCAAACTGACAATCACAGAGGGAATATTAGGAGTAAGCTACGTATGCCCAATATGGGATTCTTCCAGTGGGTGGTTAGTATCAGATAGGAAAATTTAGTAAACTGGGACAATGACTCTAATAAGGAAACCAAGTGCTCAAATGAGGACCAAACCTGTGTTCTGAAAGTAGTTTTCTTATTTTTGTTTTTGTAATGCATTAATACATTTAAAATACTATCAAAAATATTATCAATAGGTACATTTTTCCCTTTCATTGATAATCTATTATAACTTTTAACTTCTATTAGTAAATTTAGAATTAATCATTTAAAACACATTATCAAAGTTTAATATGTACTTGTAAATCAACTATACTCCAGTAAAAATTAATTAAAAGAAGTTTAATATGTATTAACAAAACTTTGTGATAAATATAAATTCCACAAACCCTAATAAATAATTCCTCTCTGTTAATTATATAAAATGTAGTACCTGCTTTTCCCTATACTTCTGACAATTACAAGTATAAATTGATAGGACTATAATAACTACACCACTGAAATTTAGAAGAATAATTTCCAACATTTATAAATGCAACACTATTAATTAGTAATATTATTAAATGTGAATTTCTGAAAATTAACTTCTTTTAGGCATTTACACATTACACACAGCAGAATCACCTGTTAACATTTATAAGCCATTATTTGTTCACTTTATTAACAATTAGGTTCAAAAATTGCTCCTATTATTATATTCTTCACAGTGTAAACTAAATCTCACCCATCAATTTAATTTCAAGAGAATGCCTCACTGAGCAAGCAAGGCACCAACTCAACTGGCTTGTCATAGCTCATTATTGTTAAAATTTGTTCAATATTTTTCATCTTTTGAAAATGTGGTTTTATATTCAGTAGGCCAAAGTTGGTTCATTAATATATTTAGTTTTGACTCTGCTATAAACTACTTACGTATTACAGTTCCTCGAGACAACCACCTTGGTTGTAGGGAATGTGTTATGGCTCTAACAAGATCAAGGTGGCCTGGTTAGCTGTCCTCATAAGGCCAATTTCAGCCTCCTATGGAGAAAGAGTATATGTCTGCCTAGAGAGCCATGACTGAAATTTTTCACAGTCTTCTCAGTCTCAGAATATTTCATTCATCCATTTTCATGGCATAGCCCTGGTCTTACCTACCCAGAAATTCCATCATTATGAAGGTATTCATAGTTTAGATAACAAAAGCAAGGACATATTCTGTAGAACTGTATTGGCCAATTGCAGTAGCAATAGCCAAGCATGTCTAGTTAAGTTTTAATTAATTAAACATAAATAAAAATTCAGTTCTTCAGTTGTAGTATCCCCATTTCAAGTGTTCAATATCCACATGTGTTTGGTGGCTACTACCACAGTGCAGATTATTTCCATCACAATAGAAAGTTGTCTTGGACAGCAGTGCTCTAAAAGGCCTATGAAGTATCTGGTTAATAACTTAGGTCTTTTTAAAAAATATATTTATTTATTTATTTGTTTATTTAGACTGTGCCAGGTCTTAGTTGCGGCACACAGGATCTTCATTGCAGCACGTGGGGTCTTTTAGTTGCAGCATGCAGGCTTCTTTAGTTGCGGCATGTGGACTCTTAGTTGCGGCATGCGGGCTTCTTTAATTGCAGCATGCAGACTCCTAGTTGCAGCATGCATGCGGGATCTAGTTCCCCTACCAGGGATTGAACCCGGGACCCCTGCATTGAGAGTGTGGAGGCTTACTCACTGGACCACGAGGGAAGTCCCAGTAACTTAGGTCTTGATTAAGATTCAAATTACATTTTATGAGAGCCTCAGATATATCTAGCATTACATATTCATGGATGTTATTCTTTGTTAACTGTCAGAATAATCCTGATGGGTAGGTATTGTTCTTCTCATTTTAGAGATGGGAAGACTGAGGCTGTGTACAACACAAAAGTAAATGACAAGTTGATTCATGCTCTTTATGCCATAACATGCTGCCTCGAAGAGAGAAACATACTCAAAGACAATCCTCAAGAACCAGCATGAGAGAAAACGATGCCCGAGAGAGAGCTCAATATGGGAGAGTTTCTTCCCTGAGGTGAGAGTACTAAAATAAGAATGTTGATGACTGAGAGGAATGACACAGGGGATGGTGTAAGAGAAAATGTAGACCAGAGCGGCCTATTGAGAAGGAACACCTGGGTGTTTTTTCTTTTAGTATTCAATACATAGTAGTGTTCTATCCTAAGGCAAAATGTAAAATATATAAAACCTTTATGCATTAACATAGATTTCATACTGTTATTAATAGAATGGGAAAAACAGAAACTACTTAAATATCTAATAATATAAATATAGTTATCGAAACTCAATAGAATATTATCCAGCCACTGGAAACAATTGTTAAGAAACTGATATAATAACACAGTGAAGCATTTTGATGTCCTCTTCAGTTCAGAAGGTATTGCTAAATCAAAAAACATATGTAGGGCTTCCCTGGTGGCGCAGTGGTTGGGAGTCCGCCTGCCGATGCAGGGGACGCGGGTTCGTGCCCCGGTCTGGGGGGATCCCACATGCCGCGGAGCGGCTGGGCCCGTGAGCCATGGCCGCTGAGCCTGCGCGTCCGGAGCCTGTCCTCCGCAGCGGGAGAGGCCACAACAGTGAGAGGCCCGCGTAACGCATAAAAAAAAAAAAAAAACATATGTACAATAAAGATGACAACAATATTAGTGAAAAGTGCACCAAAACTTACATGGAGAGACATGATGCTAACAGTTCGAACCACTGAATACTTAGAATTTATTCTTCCCTCTAAATTGTAATACTTGAAACTTACATGAACTGTACAATTAAGACATGTCTAATAACCTTAAGCCACAGGACAATTTGGGAGTATTCACAAATGAAATGGGAAGAGGCAGTAGATTTGAAGAAATTTGATTAAAGTCCACGGGTTATATAACAAAGCAGCTTTCCTTATGTGTTCACCATACCTACAAACCTCCCCCACAAGACATACACATAAACCATCTCCCAATCTATGCATTGGTGTTATTTAAAAATTTATCTATTGAATCAAACCTACATATGGCAGTATTATTGTGTTTGGATGAACCATCAAAGAAAAACTTGTTCTCTCAGTTATGTGCACGTGAGCTCTAGATATTTTCACAGCTGTTATGTCTGTAGGAAGGTGTTATTAGGAATTAGAATTAGGGCTAGAAAATGTCAGATCTGGGAGATATTTGAGAAAGTAATATAAGGGCTATAGAAAATTATACATGTGCTCCCCAGAAGAAAATAATTGTATAAATTATTATGTCTTACCTCAGTTTATCCCACTCACCTGCAAGTTTCACCATAATTTGAACACATGCAGGGACATTGATGCATTGCAATTTAGATTTGATTTTCAAGATGCAAAAATAAATATCTCAACATCAGTTGTACTGGGCTTTCCACTTATATTTAAAACAAGTCTCTTCTGAAGGAGAAATATTTCTCATCCCTATTAATACAGTGAAATTCTGAAAAAGCAGTTGAGGTTTATGAACTTCAGTAACACATTTCATGGAAAGAATGAAAATGTACATACATCTTTAATGGAAAATAGGTTTAAAAAAATTTAATGGTTTTGCTTTAATTTCCTTGCTGCAAAATGAGAAAAGTAAAATGACATTGAGAAACTATGGTACAGTATCTTCACTAAGGAATCCCTCCTATGTGCAAAGTGGGAAATTCTAGCTCACTCTTTTTTGTTGTTGTTATTCTGTTTTATTTAAATGATATGAAAATTACACTTACAGGCTACCTAGATATATGAAAACATTTCTGTAAAGAATTCTGGATGTCATTTTAACCTTCTTGGGTTTCTAAAATGAATTACCAGCTACATAACAAGATTGAATTTTGTACTTGTGGAAGGAGAGGCATATCTCTGGGTAGTATTTACACAACATCTCCTGTTTCCTCACCTCTACTTTACTTCAAATATCCAGACATGGATATGGATAGTCTCCTTACCTCTTTTTGCAGCTTCGCTTCATTTCCTTTCCTGTGGGCCTCAGACTTTCCCTTGAGATTCAGCTACAAAGCGTTACCTTTGACAGGGTCCCAGAGGTAAAGTCTGTTGCTCTCTGTTCAAGTTGATTCAACGCAACAGATATTCACTGGATGATTATTATGGCTGGGATGTTTTAGTAGATGACTTCTCTTTTTCCTATCCTCTTCATTTTTAAAAAGTTTTTATTGGAATATAATTGATTTACAATGTATTCATTTTAGGTGTACAGCAAAGTGAATCAGTTATACATATACCTATATCCACTCTTTTTTAGATTCTTTTATCATATAGGCCATTACAGAGTATTGAGTAGAGTTATAGTAGTGTGTATATGTCAATCCCAATCTCCCAATTTATTCCTCCCCCTCCTTACCCCCTGGTAACCATAAGTTTGTTTTCTACATCTGTGACTCTAATTTTCTTTTGTAAATAAGTTCATTTGTACCCTTTTTTTAGATTCCACATATAAGCGATATCATATGATATTTGTCTTTCTGTGTCTGACTTCACTCAGTATGACAATCTCTAGGTCCATCCATGTTGCTGCAAATGGCATTATTTTGTTCTTTTTATGGCTGAGTAATATTCCATTGTATATATGTACCACATGTTCTTTATCCATTCCTCTGTCGATGGACATTTAAGTTACTTCCATGTGCTGGCTATTGTAAAGAGAGCTGCAATGAACATTGTGGTACATGACTCTTTGAATTATGGTTTTCTCCAGGTATATGCCTAGGAGTGGGATTGCTGGGTCATATGGTACTTCTATTTGTAGTTTTTTAAGGAACCTCCATACTGTTCTCCATAGTAGTTGTAGAAATATCAGTGTTCTTCTAGATACACAGAAATTAGGACACTGCCCTCTAGGTGCTCTTGAAATTCACTGTAACATCGCTGACTAGAGGTTCTTACATTTCATAGAATCTAGACATTATATACTTTTGCTTAATTACTACATTAATTGTATTTGGAGTTAGATATCACATTTTTTTCCACATGAGTTTGTCTTTGTTACAGTTGCATAGATACCATCTTTGAAAGCATTTATAACACTTTGCTAATATCCTATTATATCATCACCAGAGTTTGTAAGGGTGACAAGAAACAGATGAACAAATGAAGGTATACACTTCTTTCACAGAAATAAGAAGAAATAAAGCAATGCCTTGGCACCAAGTAAAGATCCATACTTAAAAGTTGAGGGCTGTGTTGGACAGATATGCATCTTGAAAGCTCAGCATCATATGCAGTGACATAATTCAGAATATTAATATGTAGCCTGTTTGAGTCTATCACAAAGCATTTTGGTAGGAGAAGCAAACATTTGCAGAATAAATTAGATCTCATGGTCTATTTCCAAATCTGATAAATATGTGTGATATTTTTATATTATAATTCTTTTACTTCCTGTCTCTGTTCATAAAAACCTGTTTTTGTTTTTAATATTAGTTTTTCCTCAATGATACAATGTTTACATTTTTTTATATCCAATGTAATTAAATTAGGGTCATAAAATAATTACGGTGATGAACAGGGTGTTCAAGTAACATTTATCCTTGTCTAAGAGAGTATCTGTAAGAAATCATTTGGGTTAAAAGAAAGAAAAAAATACCTGGAGGCAAATGAGTACTTCTAGAGTGAAGAGAGATTGTCCCACAAGACTATGGTTGACAGTTGAACAGGGCTTACCACAAAGAGGCAGTATGTAGAATCCAACTAAGCAAGAATCGTTTTTTAGCTACTAGATGGCTCGGCGAGAAAGAGGTTGATTCCAGAAAGTTCCAAAAAGACACATAAATGCTTGACAGTACCATACTTATGAGTATGTCCTTCTTTCTCAAAGACACAAAAGCAGAAAATAAGAGTATGGGGTAGGGAACTGTTACAGAAGAAAAGAGACGAGATAGAGATTCAACACTTAAATTTAGTATGTGGCCTTTGTTTGGATCCTGATTCAAACCAACTACAAAAAGACATCTTTGAAACAAGCACAGAAATCTTAAAAAAGTCCAGTATGAAATAAATATTAGGGACTTATTGCTGAGTGTATCCGATGTAATCATGCATAATAATAACGCATACACACACGTATTTATGTATGTATCGATCAGAGATGCATACTAAAGTATTTATGGGTGAAATGATATGATGTCTGAGATTTCCCTTAAGAGGAGCAATGAAAAAGATTGGTGTAATATTGATAAATGTTGAAGTTGGCTGATGGATACATGAGGTTAATTATATTATTCTAAGTTTGTGTATATTTCAAAATTTCAATAATAAATGTCTTTTTTTTAAACATAAAGTGCTCAATGGGCACTCCAATAGTCAGGGAACAATTCTGTCAGAGGCTAGAGGAGCAGACAGAAGCAGGTTGATACCAGAGATTACCACTCAGGCAGATAAATGCAGAATAATCAACAGTTATGAATTTGTCAGCAAGGTCCAGAATCTTAGGATTCCAGTTGTCCACAGAGTCAGGAAGAGGAATCAAATTAACTCTCAGAGTTAGCATACAGCCTATTTTCTTCCTGTTCTTTTTCATGCTACCTGTGTAAGGGGGCATCCTGGGGTCTGCAGTACCCATACATCAATCAGTCAGTCAATCAATCAATCAATCAGGGGCCTAGCTCTGATTCCTACCCTTCTCAGCTGCAAAGACTTGGAGACAGAGATACAAGGATTTCCACAGAGAATAAGATAATAGAATTTCATTTTCTTATTTAAAGGGAAGAAAGAAAAGGAAACTCTTTAATGAAGACATTTATACAAAAATGCAGTTCATGGTATAGCTCTATTATTGTTATAAAGACAAGACATAAAATTTATGTTTGCTTTATGAATTAGTTCATACAGAAGCTAGGATGGAGGAGAAGGGAGAAGCCTCTCCTTGAACCATTTTTATTGACAAAAGTAAACAAACATCAAAGTTTATAAAAATCAGATCTTCTTGAGATAAACTTCACTTAGATATCTTATAAACACTCAATTCAACATCATATTATATTAATATCCTCCGTAAATCAACTCTTACTTCTGACTTTTGTCTCTCTATTCTTGATAACATTATCTCAATCATTCACTTTCATTTGTATCATTTTTTTAAACTAGATTCCACATATGACTGATACCATATTTGTCTTTCTCTGTCTGACTTCACTAAGTATGACAATCTCTAGGTCCATCCATGTTGCTGCAAATGGCATTGTTTCATTCTTTTTAATGGCTGAGTAATATTTCATTGTATATATGTACCACATCTTCTTTATCCATTCCTCTGTTGATGGACATTTAGGTTGCTTCCATGTCTTGGCTGTTGTAAATAGTGCTGCAGTGAACATTGGGGTGCATGTACCTTTTCGAATTATGGTTTTCTCCAGGTATATGCTCAGGAGTGGGATTGCTGGATCATATGGTAGCTCTATTTTTAGTTTTTTAAGGAACCTCCATACTGTTCTCCATAGTGGTTGTACCAGTTTACATTCCCATCAACAGTGTAGGAGGGTTCCCTTTTCTCCGCACCCTCTCCAGCATTTACTGTTTGTAGACTTTTTGATGATGGCCATTCTGACCAGTGTGAGGTGATATCTCATTGTAGTTTTGATTTGCATTTCTCTGATAATTAGTGATGTTGAGCATCTTCTCATGTGCTTTTTGGCCATCTCTATCAATCATTCAATTTCACAATTCCAGAGAGGCCTGTGACTTTTCTTTCACACACACACACAAAAAATCTTCTAATGCAATATTTCATTAATCGGTTCCTTGTTTCTTATTCGTACTGCTACTGCTCCAAGTCAGGCTCTGATGATTTGCTCATGGACAGTTATACTTGTCTAATTATCTGGAAATCTCATTTTCATTATTCCCCATAAACAGTACTTCGTTAAATACTATTTATTTCATATGCCCTACATATGTAATCTATGCCATGGAGTGCAAGTGTGTTTAGCTTAAGGGTTCCTTCAACTATGATTAAGCTGCTTGCCATGGATTTCCTTCTTCCTCACTGGATGGAAATGACGGTGATAGCAGGGACCTTGGAAGATGTGGATTCAGAATGGCTGAGGTACCTCACAAACCTGGGTCTCTAGATACCCCCACAGAGCCACAGTCATCTGTTTGTCCTGAACTTCTCTATGCAAATAGTAAAATACTTCTGTCTTACTTAAGCCAATGGTTTTGAGGAGGTCTCTATTTTAGTTTAATCTGTGCCTTGGCTAATACATGGAATGAGTAAAGTTATTTTCAGCAGAGCAATACCATGATAAATACAGCTCAATTCCACATTTTTTTCTGAGAAAACCAAACTTTGTAAGAAACTATGTTAAATACTGAACATTACCGAGTTTTGGGGAGATTTATTTGGCAGCAGTGTTTAGAATGGTCTCCTGCCAGAATATCACTCTGGAGTTCTCGGAATTTAAATGCAAACGACCAGATAAACTTTGTACTTAGATTACCATGGGCATTCTAAATGTAGCACATCGAAAACTAACTTCAGCTTCTACACTTCCGCTCACATCCCATTAACTGGAATTTAACTACATGGCCCCATGGCAGCTTAAACTCGGGATTCTATTACTAGAAGGAAGAAGATTGTGATGGATATGGAGGAGAACTAGCAGTATGTGCCAAATCTTTACCTAGCAGAGCTCATATTTCTAACCCGTGTGGTCAATTGGCTCTATGTTCCAATGCCAGGCTACTTTTCAAGACTCAGTGAATGGATTCAACTGAATTTCTAAAGTGCACTTCATGCTTTCCCAGCTCTTCAGAGATAAATAGAAATATTCTGGGAATATTATTTGTTTATCTTTAAAGTTCACCCACCAAAATTCCACCAATTATTGAAGACCCAAACCAAATTCTGCTATCAAGAAGCTTTCTAGATCCTTTCGACCTCACCCTAATCATATATCCATCCATGCAGTAGACACTTGCTTAGGCATCACGTCTATACCAAGCCTTGGATTAAGTCTTAGGGAATTTTAGGTGAATAAGAACATGTTACTCCCTAGACAGTGTCATTCTCACCCTTCTATATCTCTGTTTCATTTAATATGCTAGTTGTCACATTCTCTATTTAATTGGAATTATTCGTTCACATGGTCAATTTTTATTTCATCAATTCCTTGAGGGCCAGGAACCATACCTTGATTTTTTAGTCCCCTACAGTTTTAACAAAGGACATCACCTGTTATGGTCACAGAGTGAATTAGCTGAAAAAGTGAATGAAAGAATAAATCATATTGTTAGTATTCTCTAATGCATGTCTTATATTAAAGTTCTGTGATTCACTACTTTTCAAACTGACTTTGCTTCATAGTGAACCACGTTGTTTCCTTTCAAATTTGTTATTACTACCCAAATCAAAGTAGGCTTTTGGTTTAAATCTAGACATAATTTTTCAACCAGATAGTTTGTGATAGTAAAAAGTATATATTTCAAAATAGAATAAGCTGGGCTTCTGGCACTTTAAACAGACATCTCTTTCTTAGCTCTCCTGATACTTCATTAAATTTATGGTACATGGAATAGAAACATCTAAGGCCACAAAACCATGGAAGAAGAGCCATGAACAGGCAAGAAATGACAAGAAATATCAGTAAAAAGGAGAGCATATTCAGAAGCGGTGTTACTGAATCAACAAAACCATTTGCAACCAAGACTACCCATCAAGTGGTTCAGTCAATGGGTAACATATCAGCCCTGAATGCTCTGAAGAAGTTTAGAACAAAGAAAGACCAAGCAAAGTAAGAGGGCGCGAGTGAGAATTTGTGCTGGTAGCAGATCAATTGGAGACAATATTTCTCCCCCCAGCTGCCTCCTTTTGATTCTCATAAAAAATTATGGCATCCAGATGTTTACAACCTTCCCAACTCTTACTTACCTGGAAACTGTGAACATACCCCAGGAGGTCAGTGCAGGGAGGCTTGGTATGACAGCCAACTAGCATTGCAAGTGAAGAATCAGTTTGTACTAGAACAGAAAAGTAGAGGTCCCTGGGTGGTGGAGAGAGTGGGCCAGATAGAATAGACACTAGGATTGCATATTTGGAAAATACTGGAAGTAGGATAAACAAATTTTGGGGGTTTAAAAAAAAACCCGTTTGAATTTGACATTGGAAACTTATCTCACTAAGTGTCACAGGGGCCATAACATCAGACCAGTTAGAGAAGGGAATATTATTCTAGCATATTGCTAGATGCGATGGTAAACAATAATTACCCAATCAAAATACTGTGTATTTATTAGGTATCTATGGATGCATAACAAATTATTCCCCCAAATCAATGGTTAAAACAACAAGAAACATTATCTCTCAGTTTCTGTAGCTCAGGAATTTGGAAGTAGCTAGGTGAGAGGTTCTGGCTTGCTATTTCGTGTTAGGTTGCTGTCAAAATGATAGCCAGGGCTGCAACTTGACTGGAACTGGAGGATCAGATTCGAAGATAGCTCGCTCACATGGCTGGCAAGGTCGTGTGTGTGATGGCTGGCGGCCTCAATCCTGCTCCATATGGCCCTTTCTCCAGGGCGGCTT
The DNA here is from genome assembly GCF_008692025.1 of Phocoena sinus. Taxonomy (NCBI): domain Eukaryota; kingdom Metazoa; phylum Chordata; class Mammalia; order Artiodactyla; family Phocoenidae; genus Phocoena; species Phocoena sinus. The sequence continues at coordinate 22,450,870 of NC_045784.1, read as the reverse complement.
GACAGTCTTCTCTACATGGTGACTGGCTTCCCCACTGAGCAAGTGTGATGGTTAATTTTACATGTCACCTTGAGTAGGTCTCAAGATGCCCAGAAATTTGGTCAAACATTATAGTGGGTGTGTCTGTGAGGGTGATTTTGGGTGAGATTAACGTTTAAATCAGTAGACTGAGTAAAGCAGATTGCCCTCCATAATGTGGGTGCACCTCCTCCAATCCCTTGAAGGTTTGAATAGAACAAAAAGGCTGACCATCCCCCGAGTAAGAGAGAATTCTTCCTGCTTGACAGCCTTAAAACTTGGATATTGGAATTTTTCCTGTCTTTGGACTCGAACTGAAACATTGACTCTTCCTGAATCTCAAGTCTGCGGGCCTTCAGACTGAAACTTAAAACCATCAGCTCTCATGGGTCTCCAGGTTGTCAACTCACGCTGCAGATATTGGAATTTGCCCGACCCCATAATGGCATAAGCTGATTCCTTATAATAAATCTCCTTAAATATATATATATAATATTATATTTTATGTATTTATTATCTACACACACATACACATGTACATACATACTATTGGTTCTGTTTCTCTGGAGAACCCTGATTAATACAAGTGATCCAAAAATTCACTTAGAGTAATGGAACAAGAAATGGAGGTTTAAAATGTTTGACAGGAAGGAAAAGGTGAGTGGAAGAAGTGAGATTACTGATATAAAACTGACTTGGCAGAAGCAGAAAGAGGTTATGGGATGTTGTTAATAAGCCAATTGCTCATCATCAACTGAGAAAAGCATAGATAAATTATAAAATTAATAAATAAAAAATTATCATATAATAGTAGTATTTAGAAATAGGACAGTAGCCTTAAAAAGAACTGAAAGCAGAAACTATTCAAATTTTTATTCCTCAGGGTGTGGTGTGGTGGTAATACAAAGGTGGGATGATTAAGAGCAGAAGATTATTGATTATATTATATACCTTTCTGTACCCTATTTGATTTTAAAACATGCACATGTATGACTTTGGCAAAATTATTTTGTGAGAATGAGTAAAATACATAATATATTTTTCAGAGAAACAAACTAAACAAAGGATCAAATAAGACTGTAAATCCTCATTTTATTTTATTTCTTTATGGAAGATTTTGTTTCCTGTTGTTAAAGAGCTGCTTGCCAGGTTTTCATTTGCTTCCTGACACTGAATGGAAGTCATGTGTATCATCCACATGGGTTCATTCATAAAAATAATGAAATTGATTTTTTAAATCAAGATTTCATAAAATTAATAATTTGTACTGCTTAGCCAAGGAAATTTATTTTTTCTTAGTGAAATACAGTTTAATTACAATATTATGTTTCAGGTTTTTACAACATAGTGACTTAATGCTTTTATGGATTATTCCATTGAAAGTGATTACAAAATAATGACTATATTTCCTTGTACTGTACAATATACCCTTGTGGCTTATTTATTTTATACATAGGGGTATGGTATTAAGAGACATAAACTACTATCTCACCCTTCCTCCTTCCCTCTCCCCATTGGTAACCACTAGTTTGTTCTCTATACCTGTGAGTCTGTTTCTGTTTTGTTATATATATTTGTTTGTTTTATTTTTTAGATTCTACATATAAGTGATATCATACAGTATTTGTCTTTGTCTGGCTTATTTCACTTAGCAAAATGCCCTCCAGATCCATCTACATTGCTGCAAATGGCAAAATTTCATTCTTTTTTATGGCTGAGTAATATTCCATTGTATATGTATATACAACATCTTCTTTACCCATTTGTCTGTTGATGGACACTTAGATTGCTTCCATGTCCTGGGTATTGTAAATAATGCTGCTATGAACATTGGGGTGCATGTATCTTTTCAAATTAGTATTTTCAAATTCTTTGGATATATACCTAGTAGTGGAATTACTGGATCACATGGTAGTTCTATTTTTAGTTTTTTGATGAAGCTCCATACAATTTTCCATAGTGACTGCACCAATTTACCATCCCAACAACAATGTATTAGGGTTCCCTTTTATCGACATTCCTCGCCAATATTTCTTATTTGTAGACTTTTTGATGATAGCCATTCTGACAGGTGAGAGGTGTTATCTCATTGTGGTTTTTATTTGCATTTCTCTGGTGATTAGCAGTGTTGAGCTTTTTTTCATTTGCCTATTGAATATCTGTATATCTTCTTTGGAAAAATGTCTATTCAGGTCTTCTGCCCAGTTTTTAAGTGGGTTGTTTGTTTTTTTGATATTGAGTTATATGAGCTGTTTATATATTTTGGATATTAACCTCTTATCAGTCATACCATTTGCAAATATTTTCTCCCATTTAGTAGGTTGTCTTTTAGTTCTGTTGATTGTTTCCTTTGCTGTGCAAAAGATTTTTAAGTTTAATTGAGGCTCATTTGTTTATGTTTACTTTTATTTTTTTTGCCTTAGGAGACAGATCCAAAAAAATATTGCTACAATTTATGTCCAAGAGTGTTCTATGTTCTCTTCTAGGAGTTTTATGGTTTCCAGTCTGACGTTTTGGTCTTTAATCCATTTTGTGTTTATTTTTGTATATGGTGTGAGAAAATGTTCTAATCTCATTCTTTTACAGGTAGCTGTCAAGTTTTACAGGTAGCTGTCAAGTTGTCCCATCACTTATTAAAGAGATGGTATTTTCTCCATAGTACATTCTTGCCTCCTTTGTTGTACATTAATTGACCATAAGCATATGGGTTTATCTCTGAGTTCTCTGTTGTGTTCCGCTGATCTATGAGTCTCTTTTTGTGCCAGTACTACACTGTTTTGATTACTGTAGCTTTGAAGTATAATCTGAAGTCAGGGAGCATTATACCTCCAGCTTTGTTCTTTTTCCTCAAGATTGCATTGGCTATTTGGGGTCTTTTGTGGTTCTATATAAATTTTAGGATTATTTGTCTAGTTCTGTGAAAAATGCCATGGGTATTTTGATAGGGATTGCATTAACTATGTAGAGTGCTTTGGGTAGTGTGACCATTTTAACAGTATTCTTCCAATCCAAGAACATGAACAGCTTTCCATTTCTTTGTATCATTTTCAAATTCCTTCATCAATGTTTTATAGTTTTCAGAGTATAGGTCTTTGACCTCCTTGGCTGTGTTTATTCCAAGGTATTTTATTCTTTTTGATGCAGTTGTAATGGGATTGTTTCCTTAATTTATCTTTATGATAGTTCATTATTAGTGTATAGAAAAGCAACAGATTTTATATATTAATCATGTATCCTGCAGCTATTACTGAATTCATTTATTAGTTCTAATAGATTTTGTTAGAGACTTTAGGTTTTTTTATATAGTATGTATATATAGTATGTCATCTGTAAATAGTGACAGCTTTACTTCTTTCCTTCCACTTTGGATGCCTTTTATTTCTTTTTTTGCCTTTTATTTCTTTTTCTTGTCTGAATTCTATGTCTAGGACTTCCAATACTACGTTAAATAGCAGTGGCCAGAGTGGGCATCCTTGTCCTTTTTGTGATTTTGCAAGAAAGGCTTTAGGCTTTTCACCATTGAGTATGATATTAGCTGTGGGTTGTCATGATTGCCCTTTGTTATGTTGAGATATATTCCCTCTGCACCAACCTTGATGAGAGTTTTTATCATGAATGGATGTTGAATTTTGTCAGATGCTTTTTCTGTGTCTATTGAGATGATCATGTGATTTTTATCCTTCCTTTTGTTAATGTGGTGTATCACATTGACTAATTTGCAAATGTTGAATCTTCCTTGCATCTCTGGAATAAATCCTACTTTATCATGGTGTAAGATCCGTTTCGTATTTTTGGATTTGGTTTGCTAATATTTTGTTGAGAAGTTTTGCACCTGTATTCATCAGAGATATTGGCCTGCAATTTTCTTTTTCTGTTGTATCCCCTTGTCTGATTTTTTATATCAAGGTAATGGTGGCTTCCTAGAGTGAATTTGGGAGAGTTCTGTCCTCTACAGTTTTTTGGAATACAGTAAGTCCCCTACATGCGAATGAGTTCCGTTCCGAGAGCACATTTGTAAATCCTATTTGTTGTTAAGTCCAACAAAGTTAGCCTAGGTACCCAGCTAATACAGTTGACTATATAGTACTGTACTGTAATAGGTTTATAATATTTTTCACAGAAGTAATACAAAAAACCCCACAAGAAATAAAACATTTTTAATCTTACGGTACAGTACCTTGAAAAGTACAGTAGTACAGTACAACAGCTGGCACACAGGGGCTGGCATTGAGTGAACAGGCAAGAAGAGTTACTGACTGGAGAAGGCAGAGGAGGTGGGAGATGGTAGAGCTGAAGGATCATAAGCAATAGGAGATGGAGGGCAAGCTGCAATTTCACTCATCCCTGATGTGATGGCACAGGTTCTGGTTCCTTGCTGGATTCAATTCTATCTACCCTCTTGCTTCCAGACATCCTGGGCTTGAAATAAAGACACTGTCCAACCGTACTCTATACAGTACTGTACAGTAAAGTACACAAAAGCACAACCACTTGTAGAGGATGCTCACACGTGACAATGTATGACAGACATGTGAACTAACTTACCTGATTGGACATGCCAACGCATGTTCGCATCTTTGAAAGTTTGCAACTTGCAGGTTCGTATGTAGGGGACTTACTGTAATTTGAGAAGGATAGGTATTAGCTATTCTTTGTATATTTGGTGGAATTCCCCTGTGAAGCCTTCTGGTCCTGGACCTCTGTTTGCTGGAAGGTTTTTATAATTACAAAGTCACTTTCATTACTAGTGGTCTGTCTGTTCAGGTTGTGTTTCCTCCTGAGTCTTGGAAGCTTGTATTTTTCTAGAAATTTGTCCATTTCTTCTAGGTTATCCAATTTGGTGGCATATAACTGTTCATAGTATTCCATTATGTTTTTTTCTATCTCTGTGGTATTGGTTGTTGGTATTTCTCCTCTTTCATTTCTTATTTTGTTTATTTTAATCTTCTCTCTTCTTCTTCATGAGTCTGGCTAAAGGTTTATCCATTTTGTTGATCTTTTCAGAGAACCAGCTCTCTTTTTTAATTGAAGTATAGTTGATTTACACTATTGTGTTAGTTTCAGGTGTACAGCAAAGTAATTCAGTTATATATATATATATATGTATTAATATATATCTATATCCTTTTTTAAAAAATCTTTTCAATTATAGTTTATTACAACATATTGAATATAGTTCCCTATGCTATACAGTAAATCCTTATTATTTACCTATTTTATAGTATATTGTAGTATGAATCTGTTAATCCCATACTCCCAATTTATCCCCTCCCCAACCCGCAGTCCCCTTTGGTAACCATAAGTTTCTCTTCTGGCTGTGACTCTGTTTCTGTTTCATAAATAAGTTCATTTGTACTATTTTTTAGATTTCTTATGTAAGTGATATCATATAATATTGGTCTTTGTCTTCACTTAGTATGATAATGTCTAGGTCATTCATGTTGCTGCAAGTGGCATTATTTCATTCGTTTTTATGGCTGAGTAACACAGTAAGTCCCCTGCATACGAGCCTTCAAGTGACGAACTTTCAAAGATGCGAACATGCATTTGCATGTCCAATCATGTAAGTTAGTTCACATGTCTGGAGTGCTTTTCAAGGTACTATACTGTAAGATTAAAAATGCTTCCTTTTTTTTTGTGTTTGTTTTTAATGTATTATTTGTGTGAAAAGTATTATAAGCCTATTACAGTACGGAACTCTACAGCCAATTATATTAGTTGGTTACCTAGGCTAACTATGTTGGACTTACAAACAAATTGGACTTATGAATGCGCCGTCGGAACAGAACTCATTTGTATGTAGGGGACTTACTGTGTTCCATTGTGTATATATACCACATCTTGTTTATCCACTCATCAGTTGATGGACACTTAAGTTGTTTCCATGTCTTGGCTACAGTAAATACTGCCACTATGAACATTGGGGTGCACGTGTCTTTTGGAATTAGAGCTTTTGTCTTTTGCAGATATGTGCCTGGGATATAGATTGCAGGATCATATGTAAGTGATATGTAACTGATATCCCTCTCCCGCTTGGCAACCACAAGTATGTTCTCTATGTCTGTGAGTCTGTTTCTGTTTAGTAGCTAAGTTCATTTGTGTCATATTTTAGATTCCACATATGAATATCATATGGTATTTGTCTTTCTCTTTCTGACTTAACTTCATTTAGTATGATTATCTCTAGTTACATCCATGTTCCTGCAAATGGCATTATTTCATTCTTTTTCATGGCCGAGTAGTATTCCATTGTATATATATACCACACCTTCTTTATCCATTCATCTGTCAATGGACATTTAGGTTATTTCCATGTCTTGGGTATTGTGAATAGTGTTGCTATGAACATAGGGGTGCATGTATCTTTTTGAATTACAGTTTTGCGCAGATATATGCCCAGGAGTGGGGTTGCTGGATCATATGGCAACTCTATTTTTAGCTTTTTGAGGAACCTCCATATTGTTTTCCATAGTGGCTGCACCAGTTTACATTCCCACCAACAGTGTAGGAGCATTCCCTTTTTTCCACACCTTCTCTAGCATTTGCTATTTGTAGATTTTTTTAATGATGGCCATTCTGATCAGTGTGAGGTGATACCTCATTGTAATTTTGATTTACATTTCTCTAATAATTAGCAATGTTGAGCATCTTTTCATGTGCCTGTTGGCCACCTGGATGTCTTCTTTGGAGAAATGTTCATTTAGGTCTTCTCCCCAATTTTTGATTGTTTTTATTTTGTGTGTGATTTGCATGAGCTGTTTGTATATTTTGGAATTAAGCCCTTGTGGGTCACATCATTTGCAAATATTTTCTCCCAGTCTGTAGGTTGTCTTTTCATTTTGTTTATGGCATCCTTTGCTGTGCAAAAACTTATGAGTTTGATTAGGTCTCATTTGTTCAATTTTGCTTTTATTTCTATTGCCTTGGGAGACTGACCTAAGAAAATATTGCTATGATTTATGTCAGAGAATGTTTTACCTGTGATCTCTTCTAGGAGTTTTATGGTGTCATGTCTTATATTTAAGTCTTTAAGCCATTTTGAGTTTATTTTTGTGTATAGTGTGAAGGAATGTTCTAACTTCATTGATTTATGGTTGTCCGCCTTTCCCAACACCACTTGCAGAAAAGACTGTCTTTTCTCTATTGTATATCCTTTCCTCCTTTGTTGAAGATTAATTGACCATAGGTGTGTGGGTTTATTTCTGGCCTCTATTCTGTTCCATTGATCTATATGTCTGTTTTTGTGCCAATACCATGCTGTTTTGGTTACTGTAGCTTTGTAGTATTGTCTGAAGTCTAGAAGCGTTGTGCTTCCAGCTTTGTTCTTTTGCCTCAGGATTGCTTTGGCAATTCTGGGTCTTTTGTTGTTCCATATAAATTTTGCTATTATTTGTTCTAGTTCTGTGAAAAATGTCATGGGTAATTTGATAGGGATCACATTAAATCTGTAGATTGCATTGGGTAATATGGCCATTTTAACTATCTTAATTTTTCCAATCCAAGAGCATGGGATAGCTTTCCATTTCCTTCAGTCATCTTGATTTCCTTCATCAGTGTTTTATAGTTCTCAGTGTATAAGTCTTTCACCTCCTTGATTAGTTTTATTCCTAAGTCGTTTTTTTAATGCGATTTTAACGGGATTTTTTTTTTTACTTTCTCTTTCTGATGTATTATTGTTAGCATAAAGAAATGCAACAAATTACTGTATATTAATCTTGTGACCTGCTACCTCGTGGAAATGCTGAAAATGCTGAATTGAACTAGTCTTTCCTAAAAGGAGGACAGAAAATTCTAGGAAACATCATGATTAGCACTCATGCATCCTCCTTCCTCTTCCCTGAATCCATCACATAGCTCCTCCCTAAAGGTATTTCTAAAGAAAACTTATGAGTATTTCAGTCCTTCTCTCACTATGCAGTACAAAGTGTGCAGCATATGTATCTGCTCCCGAAACCAGATTGTAAGGTACATGAATCTCCTTTTTGTGTCTTAATGCCTAGCAATGTATATTGTGCATAGCTTGCACTCAATAAAGGCTGCTTGGATTATTAGAATAATTATGTTTATGGTCAGATTGTCCAAGATATCCTTGTTCAATAAGCATTTATTTGCACTCATGATATGCCAGGTACTGAGGCAGCAAGTTCACAATTTAGAGATAGAGTAATTCACATAAAAAAAAAATAAACCAATATGATAAGGCAGGCAGCACAAGGTAAGGGTGTTCAGTATTGGGAAAAGGAATTAGAGAAAGTAAGAGATTATCTTTAAATATCAGTGGCTAAATAGAGTGAAAAGTTAGCGACACTATTTTTTTCAGTTACTGAGGACTCTACAAATCCCATTTTAATATGACTTTAGCAGGCAGGACACTTACTGGACAGTGTCCCCTGAAGTCACCATTAATTCAGTTCAGTAACAAATAATTATGGAGGTTTCTATATATCTTTCATTTTGATTCATTGGCACCACATTGGTATACAGTGAATTTTGCTTGCATTGGTCCCTTGGTTCTCTCTATCCTCCAGGAAACATAGCTAACAAGAAATAATTTCTGGTTTGATTAGTTTATAAGGTGTTTTTTCCCCATTTTCATTTGTACAACTATCTTTGGACAAAGTCCACAGAGTAGTAAACTGTGTGCCTAGCTCTATTCATGTTTCCTGGCACTCTTCCAAAATATAAGGTAGCGAATATGGATGACCATCCATAGTCTTGTTTTTGCAATCAGAAAGGATTGAATAGCTTGAAGTCTGAAGAGTAGACTTTATGATAGTCCCATAGTAAATGGGAAAACATAATATTCAAAGTCAAACACATTGAAAACTACACAACCTTTTTGAGAAATATAATTACATTCTATAACTTTACCTACACAATTTAGGTGAACTCTAATACCAAGACTGATACCATACTAATTATCCAGGTTAAACATAATATGAACATTTCACTGTGACTAAAGAAGTCAGTTTTAATTATGAGTTAATTTTAATAAGTTTCCCAAACAACCTGAATTATACAGTATATTCATGCCATGTCTTGGTCAATCACATGCTTTTAAATCTTGTTATCAATATCAAAAACATTTCATTTTTCTTTACTTAGGCTTTCAAATTAATTCTATTGATGTATCTTACCACAGTTTCTCATAAATTTCCAAGATCTTTTTTAATATTTACACTTTTTTACTATTTACTTATTAAATATTTAATAGTTTATTTTCATCACAAAAAAGTCCAATTTTGCACTTTGATTATAATTTTTAAAGTTAGGTTTTTCCCTATGGTCTTCAACTTAAGCCTTTTTTAATGTCATAGAATTATACTGGGAGCCTGCCTCTGGAGTCTTAAAATAATAGTAATATATTTTTCTTGGATCAGAAGAATCAATATTGTCAAAATGACTGTACTACCCAAAGCAATCTACAGATTCAATGCAATACCTATCAAATTACCAATGGCATTTTTCACAGAATTAAAACAAATAATTTTACAATTTGTATGGAAACACAAAAGACCCTGAATAGTGAAAGCAATCTTGAGAAAGTAAAACGGAGCTGGAGGAATCATGCTCCCTGACTTCAGACTGTACTACAAAGCTACAGTAATCAAAGCAGTATGGTTCTGGCACAAAAACAGAAATATAGATCAATGGAACAGGATAGAAAGCCCAGAGATAAACCCACACACCTATGGTTACCTAATCTATGACAAAGGAGGCAAGAATATACAGTGGAGAAAAGACAGTCTTTTCAATAAGTGGTGCTGGAAAAACTAAACAGCTACATGTAAAAAAATGAAACTAGAACACTCTCTAATACCATACACAGAAATAAACTCAAAATGGATTAAAGACCTAAATGTAGGGCCAGATACTATAAAACTCGTAGAGGAAAACATAGGCATAACACTCTTTGACATAAATCGCAGCAATATCTTTTTTGACCCTCCTCCTAGAGTAATAAAAATAAAAACAAAAATAAACAAATGGGACCTAATTTAATTTAAAAGCTTTTGCACAACAAAGGAAACCATAAACAAAACGAAAAGACAACCCACGGAATGGGAAAAAATATTTGCAAACGAAGCGACTGACAAGGGATTAATCTCCAAAGTATACAAACAGCTCATGCAGCTCAATATCAAAAAAACAAACAACCCAATCAAAAAATGGGTGGAAGACCTAAATAGATGTTTCTCCAAAGAAGACATACAGATGGCCAAAAACCAGTATGCTCAACATCACTAATCATTAGAGAAATGCAAGTCAAAACTACAATGAGGTATCACCTCACACTGGTCAAAACGGCCAGCATCAAAAAATCTACAAACAATAAACGCCAGAGAGGGTGTACAGAAAAGGGAGCCCTCCTATACTGTTGGTGGGAATGTAAATTGGTACAGCCACTATGGAGAACAGTATGGAGGTTCCTTAAAACAGTAAAAATAGAGCTACCATATGATCCAGCAATCCCACTCCTGGGCATATATCCATAGAAAACCAGAATTCAAAAAGATACATGCACCCCAATGTTCATTGCAGCACTCTTTACAATAGCCAAGACATGGAAGCAACCTAAGTGTCCGTCCACAGAGGAGTGGATAAAGAAGATGTGGTACATATACACAGTGGAATATTACTCAGCCATAAAGAGAACTAAATAATGCCAATTGCAGCAACGTGGATGGACCTAGAGATTGTCATACTGAGTGAACTAAGTCAGACAGAGAAAGACAAATATCATATGATATCGCTTTTATGTGGAATCTAAAAAAAATGGTACAAATGAACTTACAAAACAGAAATAGGGTCACATATGTAGAAAACAAACTTATGGTTACCAGGGGGTGTTGGGAGGGAGGGGTAAATTGGGAGATTGGGATTGAGATGTACCCACTACTATATATAAAGTAAATAACTACTAAGGACCTACTGTATAGCACAGGGAACTCTACTCAATACTCTGTAATGACCTATATGGGAAAAGAATCTAAAAAAGAGTTGATATATGTATATGTATAACTGATTCACTTTGCTGTACACCTGAAACTAACATAACATTGTAAATCCAATGAAAATTATTTTAAAAAATAGTAACAGTAATTTTAAAGCATCTCTAATGGTCACTTAGTGGAAGCACAGAACTGCTTAGAGTACTCTCCATCTTTTTCTCTTCTCCTTCCCCTAGTCATAATTCTAAGGTTTATGAAGTGTGGCTTCAGTGTATAGTACCCCTGGCCCACCCCAAGAATGTGAAGTGATGATGAAATATTGTGATGGTGTTCAGGATATGCTAGCCCCAAATATGGCACCTTAGCATATTGAATATCTTAAGCTGAAGGGGTTTAAGAAAGTGGCAGAAGTGGGAACATCGCTGTGACCTCACATCTCTTGCCCTTCTTCCCTGAAACAGGTCATAAAACTCCCTTGTGAAAGGTACCATCTGTCCCTGTACCAGAAGGAAGGAAAACATTCTTGTCACCAGAGACAGGGAATTAGAGGACACAGAAATCTGTGTAAAGAAATGTTGTTAGACAAACTCTTATCTTCCTAATTACTTCTTTACCATTTACTGTTCCTAGCCCAAATCCCTTTGTCTTGTCAGTTCTTCACAAATTTATTGTTTGTATATAAGCTTCCTTCTCTGGTCATTTCTTTCAGTCTTCATTCAATAATATTTGTATGCTTTTCTCCTGTTAATTTGTCTTTGTCAGTTTAATTTTCAGGGCCATCCAGAGACTGCAAGACAGTCAAAGAAAACTTTTTCTTCCCCTACTAAGGGAAAAATTCTGTAAGGGACAAATGAAATCCAAAGATAGTAGAGAAAAATGTTCCCTGATCATTATAAAGTTGCATTCTAGCAAATTGTAACCTGCTAAATTAAAAGTATAGAAATACATCTCAGAAAAATATTAGCAAGGATGTTGATCAGTATATTTTTATGACTAGGCTAATCTCATATTCTGTTTCCACATATATGAGGATCACCTGTACCACTGACATTCATACTCTGTTATGCTCACGAATCATTGACCATTTCATGCAGCCGTTTTCCAAATGCAAACTTTGTTTTAATTCACTCAGTCCTTCTGGAAAGCCAAAATATGTGGGAATAAGATCAGTAGTGGTTAATATATTATCAACTCATTTGAACAATGCCTTCTATCACTGAGCAAGCTTATAAAATTCCTACTATGTGCCAGGCACTATTTTGGTATTGATACAGATCCATGAAAGTTTCATCATCAGAAAGTTTCTTTGGAGAAGAGGACTTTTTTTGGTTTTTATGTTTTGTTTGCAGAGATGGTATTCACAAATATATTACAAGAACTATTTTAGTGGAAAGTTAATCTTTATTAGGTTGATGTAAAAATATTACTGAATTCTAAAGCATTTAGGATGGAACAAATATCTCAGGCAGCAAAAACCTTTCGTGACATAAAATGGACTGGTGAATTACAGAAAGATGTCACATATTTTGAGATTGGCTCCTTTTGTGTATGTATGTATATATATATATATATATATATATATATATATGTATATACATATATATAGTTCTCAATATTAGAAAAGGTCTGTTAAATTTAAAATTATATTTAAATATGAGTGAAAGAAGCTTATGATTTACATAAACATTTGGAGAAATTGCCTGCAGATAGTTTTTCTGTCCTCTTAGCCTGACTCCCTAAGGCTAAACCGTCAAGCCTGAGCAGACCATTTTAGCAATTGACAAGAGATATGGAGAATAAGAGTTTCGTTGGGTGTCTAAAACTACTACTTTCATAAAAGCCAGCACTACATTTCCAGGACACAGACCTAGAAAGTACATTTCTTCATTTCTCCTTGCCCTATTTTCTCTGTCTTGCTGGTGATTTGGTTAATTAACACTTCATCCAAGGATACATCTCTTAGAGGTTCAGGAGAGGGTGAAATTGCCCTCTTGGCAATGACAAGCATGAAGGAATATCTCACTCTCGTAGCTATTACTCTACATCTGGATTTAAAATTTAATATTTTAAAGAATAGTTTCTCTGGGAACAGAGAAATATTACTCTATGACAGTGATTCTCAAAGTGTGGTCCTCAGATCAGCAGCATCACCATCATTGAGGAACTTGTTAGAAATGCAGACTATCAAGCCCCATTCCAAATCTACTGAATCAGAATCCTTGGAGCAGGGGCCCTGTAATCTGTGTTTTAACAAGCCACCCAGGTGATTCTGATGAACGATAAAGTTTGGGAACCATTGGTCTATGCAACTCCCTCACTATGTTGCATGTGAATATATTATTTAGTGATACAAGAAGACTTAGGTTAAATTATTAATTAGTAATTTAAATCTTAAATCATTGCCTTTGAATGTTAAGCAGACTAGTTCAAGTCCACAGGGCTCTGTCAATGTTTTATTTCATTTCACGGCATGTAGGTCTATTGGCACAAAAGTGAATAATTATCTTAGTAGATCCAAAAGAGGAAATGCCAGCTGAGAAGTGGCAATAGTTGTTTGAACAAAGTCTCCCAGCTAAAAAAGTGCTCACTAGTTAGGATTTTTAACGCCATCATATTCATTCTTGAGATATTACCTTACCTTTAAGAGTTTGGTTTAGTTTTTTTTTTCCTTGTTCCTTGTTCTTATGTTAGGGTCATCTCAATCACCACACTTGCCGTTGCAATTTACATTGGTAGTGTTATTTCTTCCAGGTAATGCTGTTTTGTTGGGAGACTCACTGATTTCGATGTCAAGGCAGTATTTTGGTGAAGAAGAAGTAGGAGTTCCCAGTTGAAGGTAAAGGCAGAATTTTATCCTTATTGCCCCAATTTCCAAGACTAGAAAGTTATGTCCTCTTCCCTTCTCTCTCTCTCCCTCCACACCTGATCTGTTATCAGGTTCTATAAATTATTTATCAGTATCCTCCACCCATTTCAATCTTTTTGTCACTGTTGCAACTTGGCTGCTAATCATTTCTCAACTAGATGACTCAAATACAGAGATACAGAAAGGATTCACAGTAGTCAATTGTCATTCTAGCTTCTAAGGTGAGTTCAGGCATTTAATTATTGCTCCTGTAATCCTAAGTGAACTGAATGGGAAAACCAACTAGTGGTGGATTGTGATGGTTCTGTTCTTTTAAACCACCCCCCGCAACTCTATGTGCTATATAATGATTGTACTAATTCATTCAGCCAACTTTTGTTTATGCTGTTATATGTCAGGAGCTGTTTTAAGCATAAAGGTAACAATAGTCGACAAATACAAAAACTGGAGACTTCGCTTGTAGAATTCACAATCTAATGATGGTAATGTGTGGATGAAGACCTACCACTATATCTACATCTACAGCCATAGCTACATCTATCTATATGTATCTCTACTTATCTATCTAGCTATTTTAATTACAATGGTCAAGGAGGCCCTCTGATGTAGTGACATTTGAACAGAGACATGAATCAAGTGAGTAATATTGCTATCTGAGGAAGAAGTGGTCTATTATAGCAATTGTAGTAAGCTGGGGTAAAGAAAGGAGGCTGGTGTAACTGGAGAGGGGTAAGGAAGGGGCAGGGTAGAAGAGGATGAAGTCAGAGGTAGCCAGGGAACAGATTGCCAGGGACCATGTAGATTGTAGTGAGGGATACAGATTTTATTTCAAATGAGATGAGAAGTCCTTAGAGGTTTTAAGAAGAGAGGTGGCTGATAATGTGGCTGATATTTTAAAAAGATCACCCTGATTACCAGCAACTGAAGCAAGAAGACCATTTGGGAGACAATTTGCAGTAAACCTGATGAGATTTGATGTTGTCATGAACCACAGTGGTAGGGGTGAAAGTGATGATATTTCCTATTGGATTGAATGTGAGGAGTGAGAGAAAGGAAGGAGTCTAAGATAAACCCAAAGATTTTAGGCCTGAGGAAACTAAAGATGAAATTGCCTTTTACTGAGAAAGGGAAGACCATTCAGTAGGGAGAGGGGCTGAGGTTGGGGAAAATCTGAGTTTAGCTATGGATATGTTGTTTGGGATAGCTACTAGCAATCAAAGTAAAATAGGTAATAAATTGTTGGCGCCATCAATTCAGGTGGGAAATTTAAAAATATATACCTCAAGTCACATTTTTTCCCCTAGAATCACTCATTTTGTTGTTGTATACTGTTTTCTGATATTTTTGTCCTTATTACAAATCAAGGCTGCTCATTCCTCAAAAATAAAATATACAGATGTATAAAAGAAAACCAAAAATCACTATCATCTAATCTTTCAAAGGTAACCATTATCAACATCTCAATGTATAAATTTCCAAATTGTATATGTATATACATATATTAGATATATATGAGTTTAAGCAATGTGAAACTACTGTTATTCACTTTGATTTATAAAAACAATAATTCCACATTTCAGCCTAATATATATAGATATGGACACTATAAAAAAATAGAAGCATGAAAAGCCAATTTGTCTATGCAGTTAAATACTTTGTTTTAGCTGGTTCTCTTATGTTGCACATGGCAGGACAAAGCTAGAATAACTGGCAATGAATTGTAAAGAAAGGAAACAGGTAGTGTAATAAACCTGAAAAATCCTACAAAATACAATATATCTACAAAACATTGTTACAAAATGGCCCCAGGCTGCACCAAAATTACCAGTAGACAAAATACCCAGGAGTAATTATTATTTTTTTCCCACGGTTTTGACCACATGTATTGACTACCTTGCTTTCAGCCAAAATTATTTTGATTGTATAATATATTCAAGCAAGCCCCGTAGATCCAATTCCAAATCTCTAAAAATGCTAAAGCCAAAGCTATACATGAAGCATTTAAATAATTCTGAATTTTCTAATAGATTCTGTACCAGGGCACACATAAAACTGAAAAAGACAGCAGTCATAGGCCAACCTAAACCATGAAAACATAACCTATAGGGGAAGATCTTAATTGTAAGCTATAAAGCTAAATACTATCTTCACATTCTTTTATCCAATGACACTGAGTAATCTTTCATTTTAGTGTAGCTCTTTGGACAGTTCATGCCCTTTAAGTTCTCTCTGGATATCTCTTTATTTTTCTGTTGAGGATTATAGCATAAATATGGCAAAACTCTTTGATTTAGTTTTGTTTTTTATTGGAATATACTTGCTTTACAATATTGTGTTAGTTTATACTGTACAGCATAGTGAATCAGCTATATGTATACATGCTCTGTGGTAACCTAAATGATTTATTTAAAGCATTTTAATTGGAGTAACTGAATTCCGTGTGATTTTGATTAAGTTACACATTCATTCGGCTCAGTGGTGTTTTTATAATATTTTTGGAAGAACAACATTGAACAAATTGGGTAACAATGGTTGGTGGTCAAGCCTGATGTTAATGAGATTGAATTTATGGGTTTAATACTACCCAGGGTGAATTTTGGGACATAGTGAGTAATCTTAGCTGTGTTTATCATTGGTCTTGAAGAGAGGTGGAAAAAATATGTGTAAGCCAGCACATCTCTGTATCAGGAAAAATTACACACAGTAGATATCTCAGAGTTATTTGAGGATCAAATGTAAGATTACACATTGTGAAAGTACTTTATAAACCACAAAGCACTAAATAAATTTAATAGATTATTATAGTGGCAAAATAGAGCTAGCAAACATATAACGGAAGAATGGATTGTTCTTTCAACTTCAGTCTCTTGTTGTTTGCTTCTGTAGCTATTGTAGGTTTTGTTTCGTTGTTCCTTTAGAAATGAAAAGAAAAATTATAAAAACGAGAGTGTACTATAAGTCAAAGAGAAAACTAAAAATTTACCCAAAAATTGTTTTAGTCTTTTCTTGAAGTGACGCTTATTGTGTATAGAATA
Organism: Phocoena sinus; assembly: GCF_008692025.1. Lineage (NCBI taxonomy): Eukaryota > Metazoa > Chordata > Mammalia > Artiodactyla > Phocoenidae > Phocoena > Phocoena sinus. The sequence goes on along the minus strand of NC_045784.1, from coordinate 22,433,999 downwards.
AGAGGAAGCTAGACAGTGATGGATTTTTCCCTGTTCATAGGGTCAGTTAAGATAGATATTGTAAAATTCTTCCCAGCTGCAATTTAAATTAGGAACGATAGCTTTTTGTTATTTTGTAAAAAGCCATTACATTGTGATGAGTTTTCATTTAAAAACTCATAACTTACAAGATTGAACTTTATTTTAAGATGCAATTCTCTTGGTTACAGATTTTAAAAATACAGCTTTTTGATGGGTTAAGTATAAATGAATAAAGAGTTAAAATGATTTTCCCTGGGAATTCATATGACATATATCAAGTAGTAAATTATATTATGGAATGTAAGCTCCTTTTAAAAACTAAATATTAATCAATTTGATAATATATCTACCTTTAACTTAAAATTGAACATACTTTTTTCAACATTCACAGAGGAGGAAAATAAATGTTTGGTATGTCAATTCTAAAGAACTAAAATTGCTGTTAACTTCCATAATCCAAGAGGCTTTAACCATGACGCAGGCTGGAAAAAATATTGGCGCACAAATGCGGTGAAGTGGAGGGAGCTAGAAATTGGTGGAGACGAGGCTAAGGGACCATCCAAGATGGAGGAAAGGACCAAAGATTAAATAGGACTAAAACTCCACTTCCAGGAGTTGGGTGAGGATTAGTTTCAGAACCAGGGACTGAGTCCTTCACTGATACTGGGACAGTAATCTACCTGATGAAATCAAAGACAGAAAGGCGCCTGTTGTCATTATTTCTAATGGTAAAAATTAATAGCAGAACACATCAAGTAAGTACAGGGAGCAACACTAAGCTCAGAAACTTCAGAAATGAAGTTTTGAGTCATCCCACCAGGATAAGTACTATGACCAGTTGACATTTTATCTGGAGGTAAAGGGAACATAAAATGTGCAACAGAAGCAGGAACATAAGTACTGTATACAAGCACATGACTAGTTGTAGAAAGGAAAACTATAGTTATTATACATTCTGTTTATTAATATAAACTCTTTTATCCTCTTTTTCTTTTACTATTTTATATACAAAGTGTGTATTTGGTGATTTACCTTATTAATTGAAATGTTAAGAGATACCATAAAAGGATAGTGACTGAGCTAATAGAGGAGCATCCATCACTCAGAGATAGATAGAGATGTTTATGGGCAGGGTGGCCATATAATTTATTGTCCTAACTGGGAAGATGGTAAATTCAAAGGGCCTACTAAAATAACAAAAGATATACATTTTATAATATTTGATTTGTGTTCATGAACCTAAAATTAGTTCTATTCAAAAGTTATTGTCCAAAATGATTTCTGAAAAATCATGTATCTACACACTTTGAAACAAACAATCCTTTTATTCATATTCTGAACATAAAACTTAACAGAGATGAAATAATTATACTGGTTACATATCCACATACCTTTGTCAGGTTTTTAACTACAATATATATGTTTCTAACAATGTGTTGGGTTGGCCAAAAGTTCGTTCGGGGTTTTCCGTAAGATGCTATGTAACGAAATTTTGGGCAACTCAATATCAGTTGTATTTCTCTAAAGAATGTATTTTTTCAATGTTATCTTGCTTTCTATTTTTTTAAAACAGTAACTTGCAACTACCTCAAAAAGTTGCATTTGATGACTAATAAACTTCACTTATTTACTTTTTAACATCTTTATTGGAGTATAATTGCTTTACAAAGGTGTATTAGTTTCTGTTGTATCACAAAGTGAATCAACTCTACATATCCATATATCCCCATATCCCCGCCTTCTTGCGTCTCCTCCCCACCCTCCCTATCCCACCCCTGGAGGGGGTCACAAAGCACCGAGCTGATCTCCCTGTGCTATGTGACTGTTTCCCACTAGCTATCTAGTTTACATTTGGTCGTGTATATATGTCCATTGCCACTCCCTCACTTCCTCCCAGCTTACCCTTCCCCCTCCCTGTGTCCTCAGGTCCATTCTCTACATCTGTGTCTTTATTCCTGCCCTGCCCCTAGATTCCTCAGAACCATTTATTTTTTTTAGATTCCAAATATATGTGTTAGCATATGGTATCTGTTTTTTTTTTTTTGACTTACTTCACTCTGTATGACAGTCTCCAGGTCCCTCCGCCTCACTACAAACACCTCAGTTTCGTTCCTTTATATGGCCAAGTAATATTCCATTGTATATATGTGCCACATCTTCTTTATCCATTCATCTGTTGATGGACACTTAGGTTGCTTCCATGTCCTGGCTATTGTAAATAGAGCTGCAATGAACATTTTGCTACATGCCTCTTTTTGAATTATGGTTTTCTCAGGGTATATGCCCAGTAGTGGGATTGCTGGGTCTTATGGTAGTTCTATTTTTAGTTTTTTCATGAACGTCCATCCTGTTCTCCATAGTGGCTGTATCAATTTACATTCCCACCAACAGCGCAAGAGGGTTCCCTTTTCTCCACACCCTCTCCAGCATTTACTGTTTGTAGACTTTTTAATGATGGCCATTCTGACCAGTGTGAGATGATATCGCATTGTAGTTTTGATTTGCATTTCTCTAATGATTAATGATGTTGAGCATTCTTTCATGTATCTGTTGGTAATCTGTAGTTTACATTAGTTCTTTGGAGAAATGTCTATTTAGGTCTTCTGCCCATGTTTGGATTGGGTTGTTTGTTTTTTTCATATTGAGCTGCATGAGTTGCTTGTATGTTCTGGAGATTAATCTTTTGTCAGTTGCATCATTTGCAAATATTTTCTCCCATTCTGAGGGTTGTCTTTTGGTCTTGTTTATGGTTTCCTTTGCTGTGCAAAAGCTTTTAAGTTTCATTAGGTCCCATTTGTTTATTTCTGTGTTTACGTCCATTTCTCTAGGAGGTGGGTGAAAAAGGCTCTTGCTGTGATTTATGTTATAGAGTGTTCTGCCTATGTTTTCCTCTAAGAGTTTGATGGTGTCTGGCCTTACATTTAGGTCTTTAATCCATTTTGAGTTTATTTTTGTGTATGGTGTTAGGGAGTGTTCTAACTTCATTCTTGTACATGTAGCTGTCCAGTTCTCCCAGCACCACTTATTGAAGAGGCTGTCTTTTCTCCACTGTATATTCTTGCCTCCTTTATCAAAGATAAGGTGACCATATGTGCGTGGGTTTATCTCTGGACTTTCTATCCTGTTTCATTGATCTATATTTGTGTTTCTGTGCCAGTACCATACTGTCTTGATCACTGTAGCTTTGTAGTGCAGTCTAAAGTCAGGGGGCCTGATTCCTCCAGCTCCATTTTTCTTTTTTTTTTTTTTTTTTGCGGGCCTCTCACCACTGTGGCCTCTCCCGTTGTGGAACAGCAGGCTCCGGACGCGCAGGCCCAGCAGCCATGGCCCACAGGCGCAGCCGCTCCGCGGCACATGGGATCCTCCCGGACCGGGGCACGAACCCACGTCCCCTGCATCTGCAGGCGGACTCCCAACCACTGCGCCACCAGGGAAGCCCCATTTTTCTTTCTCAAGATTGCTTTGGCTCTTCTGGGTCTTTTGTGTTTCCGTACAAATTGCAAATTTTTTTGATCTAGTTCTGTGAAAAATGCCAGTGGTAGTTTGATAGGGATTGCATTGAATCTGTAGATTGCTTTGGGTAATAGAGTCATTTTCACAATGTTGATTCTTCTGATCCAAGAACATGGTATATCTCTCCATCTATTTGTATCATCTTTAATTTCTTTCATCAGTGACTTATAATTTTCTGTATACAGGTCTTTTGTCTACTTAGGTAGGTTTATTCCTAGATATTTTATTCTTTTTGTTGCAGTGGGGCATGGGAGTGTTTTCTTAACGTCATTTTCAGATTTTTCATCATAAGTGCATAGGAATGCAAGAGATTTCTGTGCATTAATTTTGTATCCTGCTACTTTACCAAATTCATTGAGTAGCTCTAGTAGTTTTCTGGTAGCATCTTTAGGATTCTCTACGTAGCGTATCATGTCATCTGCAAACAGTGATAGCTTTACTTCTTCTTTTCCAATTTGGATTTCTTTTATTTCTTTTTCTTCTCTGATTGCTATGGCTAAAACTTCCAAAACTATGTTGAATAATAGTGGTGCGAGTGGACAACCTTGTCTTGTTCCTGATCTTAGTGGAAATGATTTCAGTTTTGTACCATTGAGGATGGTGTTGGCTGTGGGTATGTGATATATGGCCTTTATTATGTTGAGGAAAGTTCCATCTATGTCTACTTTCTGGAGGGTTTTTATCATAAATGGGTATTGAATTTTGTCGAAAGCTTTCTCTGCATCTATTAAGATGATCATCTGGTTTTTCCTCCTTCTATTTGTTAATATGGTGTATCATGTTGATTGATTTCCGTCTATTGAAGAATCCTTGCATTCCTGGGATAAACCCCACTGGTTCATGGTGTATGATCCTTTCAATGTGCTGTTGGATTCTGCTTGCTAGGTTTTTTTTTTGAGGATTTTTGCATCTATGTTCATCAGTGATATTGGTCTGTAGTTATCTTTCTTTGTGACATCCTTGTCTGGTTTTGGTATCAAGGTGATGGTGGCCTTGTAGAATGGATTTGGGAGTGTTCCTCCCTCTGCTATATTTTGGAAGAGTTTGAGAAGGATAGGTGTTATCTCTTCTCTAAATGTTTGATAGAATTTTCCTATGAAGCCATCTGGTCCTGGGCTTTTGTTTGTTGGAAGATTTTTAATCACAGTTTCAATTTTAGTGCTTGTGATTGGTCTGTTCACATTTTCTATTTCTTCCTGACTCAGTCTTGGCAGGTTGTGCATTTCTAAGAATTTGTCCATTTCTTCCAGGTTATCCATTTTATTGGCATAGAGTTGCTTGTAGTAATCTCTCATGATCGTTTGTATTTCTGCAGTGTCAGTTGTTACTTCTCCTTTTTCATGTCTAATTCTGTTGATTTGAGTCTTTTCCCTTTTTTTCTTGATTGGTCTGGCTAATGGTTTATCAATTTTGTTTATCTTCTCAAAGAACCAGCTTTTGGTTTTATTGATCTTTGCTATCATTTCCTTCATTTCTTTTTCATTTATTTCTCATCTGATTTTTATGATTTCTTTCCTTCTGCTAACCTTGGGTTTTTTTTGTTCTTTCTCTGATTGCTTTAGGTGCAAGGTTAGGTTGTTTTTTCGAGATGTTTCTTGTTTCTTAAGGTGGCTTGTATTGCTATAAAATTCCCTCTTAGAACTGCTTTTGCTGCATCCCATAGGTTTTGGGTCTTCGTGTCTCCATTCTCATTTGTTTCTAGGTATTGTTTTATTTCCTCTTTGATTTCTTCAGTGATCACTTCATTATTAAGAAGTTTATTGTTTAGCCTCCATGTGTTTGTATTTTTGACACATCTTTTCCTGTAATTGATATCGAGTCTCATAGTGTTGTGGTCGGAAAAGATACTTGATACAATTTCAGTTTTCTTAAATTTACCAAGGTTTGATTTGAGAACCAAGATATGATGTATTCTGGAGAATGTTCCATGAGCACTTGAGAAAAATGTGTATTCTGTTGTTTTTGCGTGGAATGTCCTATAAATATCAATTAAGTCCATCTTGTTTAACGTATCATTTAAAGCTTGTGTTTCCTTATTTATTTTCATTTTGGATGATCTGTCCATTGGTGAAAGTGGGTTGTTAAAGTCCCCTACTATGAATGTGTTACTGTCGATTTCCCCTTTTATGGCTGTTAGTATTTGCCTTATGTATTGAGTTGCTCCTTTGTTGGGTGCATAAATATTTACAAACATTATATCTTCTTTTTGGATCGATCCCTTGATCATTATGTAGTGTCCTTCTTTGTCTCCTCTAATAGTCTTTATTTTAAAGTCTGTTTTTCTGATATGAGAATTGCTACTCCAGCTTTCTTTTGGTTTCCATTTGCATGGAATATCTTTTTCCATCCCCTTCCTTTCAGTCTGTTTGTGTCCCTAGCTCTGAAGTGGGTCTCTTGTAGACAGCATCTATATGGGTCTTGTTTTTGTATCCATTCAGCCAATCTGTGTCTTTTGGTGGGAGCATTTAGTCCATTTACATTTAAGGTAATTATCGATATGTATGTTGCTATTCCCATTTTCTTAATTGTTTTGGGTTCGTTATTGTAGGTCTTTTCCTTCTCTGGTCTTTCTTGCTTAGAGAAGTTCCTTTAGCAGTTGTTGTACAGCTGGTTTTGTGGTGCTGAATTCTCTTAGCTTTTGCTTGTTTGTAAAGGTTTTAATTTCTCCATCAATTCTGAATGAGATCCTTGCTGGGTAGAGTAATCTTGGCTGCAGGTTTTTCTCCTTCATCACTTTAAATATGTCCTGCCCGTCCCTTCTGGCTTGCAGAGTTTCTGCTGAGAGATCAGCTGTTAACCTTATGGGGATTCCCTTGTGTATTATTTGTTTTTTTTTTTCCTTCCTGCTTTTAATATGTTTTCTTTGTATTTAATTTTTGACAGTTTGATTAGTATGTGTCTCGGCATATTTCTCCTTGGATTTATCCTGTATGGGACTCTCTGTGCTTCCTGGACTTGATTAACTATTTCCTTTCCCATATTAGGGAAGTTTTCAGCTATAATCTCTTGAAATATTTTCTCAGTCCCTTTCTTTTTCTCTTCTTCTTCTGGAACCCCTATAATCCGAATGTTGGTGCGTGTAATATTGTCCCAGAAGTCTCTGAGACTGTCCTCAGTTCTTTTCATTCTGTTTTCTTTATTCTGCTCTGCAGTAGTTATTGCCACTATTTTATCTTCCAGGTCACTTATCCGTTCCTCTGCCTCAGTTATTCTGCTATTGATCCCATCTAGAGTGTTTTTAGTTTCATTTATTGTGTTGTTCATCCTTGCTTGTTTCATCTTTAGTTCTTCTAGGCCCTTGATGAATGTTTCTTATATTTTGTCTCTTCTATTTCCAAGATTTTGGATCATCTTTACTATCATTATTCTGAATTCTTTTTCAGGTAGACTGCCTATTTCCTCTTCATTTGTTAGGTCTGGTGGGTTTTTATTTTGCTCCTTCATCTGCTGTGTGTTTTTCTGTCTTCTCATTTTGCTTATCTTACTGTGTTTGGGGTCTCGTTTTTGCAGACTGCAGGTTCGTACTTCCCGTTGTTTTTGGTGTATGTCCCCAGTGGCTAAGGTTGGTTCAGTGGGTTGTGTAGGCTTCCTGGTGGAGGGGACTAGTGCCTGCATTCTGGTGGATGAGGCTGGATCTTGTCTTTCTGGTGGCAGGTCCACGGCTGGTGGTGTGTTTTGGGGTGTCTGTGGACTTATTATGATTTTCGGCAGCCTCTCTGCTAATGGGTGGTGTTGTGTTCCTGTCTTGCTAGTTGTTTGGTATAGGGTGTCCAGCACTGTAGCTTGCTGGTCATTGAGTGAAGCTGGGTGCTGGTGTTGAGATGGAGATCTCTGGGAGATTTTCACCATTTGATATTATGTGGAGCTGTGAGGTCTCTTGTGGACCAGTGTCCTTAAGTTGGCTCTCCCACCTCAGAGGCACAGCAGTGACTCCTGGCTGCAGCACCAAGAGCCTTGGCTCAGAATGAAAGGGAGAAAAAGTAGAAAGAAAGAATTAGTAGAAGTAGAAAGAAAGTAAGAAAGAAACAAAGAAGGAAAGAAAGAAAGAAATGAGGGAGGGAGGGAGGAAGGAGGGAAGGAAGGAAAGAAAGAAAGAAAGAGAGAGAAGATAAAGTAAAATAAAATAAAGTAAGATAAAATATAAAATTATTAAAATAAAAAAAGTATTAAGAAAAAAATTTTTAAAAAACCGGATTGATAGAACCCTAGGACAAATGGTGGAAGCAAAGCTGTACAGACAAACTCTCCACACAGAAGCATACACATACACACACACACAAAGAGGAAAAGGTGAAAAAAATCATAAATCTTGCTCTCAAAATCCACCTCCTCAATTTGGGATGATTAGTTGTCTAAAGGAGGGAAGGAAGGAAAGAAAGAAAGAAAGAAGATAAAGTAAAATAAAATAAAGTTTTTAAAATAAATAATAATTATTAAGAAAAAAAATTTTTTTTAATAATAAAAATCAAACAAAAAAAAACCAGACGGATAGAACCCTAGGACAAATGGTGGAAGCAAAGCTATACAGACAAAATCTCACACAGAAGCGTACACATACACACTCACAAAAAGAGGAAAAGGGGAAAAAAATCATAAATCTTGCTCTCAAATTCCACCTCCTTAATTTGGGTTGATTTGTTGTCTATTCTTGTAATCCACAGATGCAGGGTACATCAAGTTGATTGTGGAGCTTTAATCCGCTGCTTCTGAGGCTGCTGGGAGAGATTTCCCTTTCTCTTCTTTGTTCTCACAGCTCCCAGGGGCTCAGCTTTGGATTTGGCCCCGCCTCTGCATGTAGGTCGCCGGTGGGCATCTGTTCTTGGCTCACACAGGACGGGGTTAAAGGAGCTTCTGATTTGGGGGCTCTGGCTCACTCAGGTTGGGGGGAGGGAGGGGCACGGAGGGCGGGGCGAGCCTGCGGGGGCAGAGGCCGGTGTGACGTTGCACCAGCCTGAGGCGCGCCGTGCGTTCCCCCTGGGGAAGTTGTCCCTGGATCCCGGGCCTCTGGCAGTGGCGGGCTGCACAGGCTCCTGGGAGGGGGGTGTGGTAGTGACCTGTGCTCGCACACAGGCTTCTTGGTGGCCGCAGCAGCAGCCTTAGCGTCTCATGCCCGTCTCTGGGGTCCGCGCTTTTAGCCGCGGCTTGCGCCCATTTCTGTAGCTCCTTTAAGCAGCGCTCTTAATTCCCTCTCCTCGCGCACCAGGAAACAAAGAAGGAAGAAAAAATCTCTTGCCTCTTTAGCAGCTCCAGACTTTTCCCCGGACTCCCTCTCGGCTAGCCGTGGTGCGCTAACCCCATGCAGGCTGTGTTGACGCCGCCAACCCCAGTCGTCTCCCTGCGCTCCGACCAAAGCCCGAGCCTCTGCTCCCAGCCCTGCCCATCCCAGAGGGTGAGCAGACAAGCCTCTCGGGCTGGTGAGTGCCGGTCTGCTGGAGTGCTGGTCGGCACCGATCCTCTGTGCTAGAATCTCTCCGCTTTGCCCTCCGCACCCCTGTTGCTGTGGTCTCCTCCGCGGTTTCGAAGCTTTCCCCCTTCACCACCTGCAGTCTCCGCCTGCGAAGGGACTTTTAGTGTGTGGAAACCTTTACTCCTTCACAGCTCCCTCCCACTGGTGCAGGTCCCGTCCATATCTTTTTGTCTCTGTTTATTCTTTTTTCTTTTGCCCTACCCAGGTACATGGGGAGTTTCCTGCCTTTTGGAGGTCTGAGGTCTTCTGCCAGCGTTCAGTAGGTGTTCTGTAGCAGTTGTTCCACGTGTAGATGTATTTCTGGTGTATCTGTGGGGAGGAAGGTGATCTCCACGTCTTACTCTTCCCCCATCTTCCCAATTCCTTCTCTCTGCTTACAAAACCTCTTACCCTTCAAAAAGTTACTTCTCATTCATACCTCTCCCTAGCCCTGGGCAACCATCAATCTGCTTTCTGTCTCTATGAATTTGCTTATCCTGGACAATTCATGTAAATGGTGTCATATAATATGAGACCTTTTGTTTCTGACTCCTTTCATTTATCATTTATCAGAATGTCTCCAAGGTTCATCCATGGTCTCTCAGTTATCCGTACTTCATTCCTTTTTATGACTGAATAATATTCCATTGTAAGAATATACCACATTTTGTTTGTCCGTTCATTCAGTGATGGGAATTTTGGGTTGTTTGAATTTTTTGGCTTTTGTGAATAATGCTTCTTTGAATATTTGGGTACAAAGATTTGTTTGAATACAATTTTTAAGTTATTTTGGTTATATACCTAGGAATGGAATTGCTGGGTCATACGGTAATTCTTTGTTTAAATTTGAGGAACTACCAAACTGTTTTCCAAAGAGGCTGAACCATTTGACATTCTTACCAGCAATGTATGAGCGATCCAATTTCTTCATATCCTCGCTAACACTTGTTAAATTCCATTTTTATGACCAACCTAGTGAAATGGTATCCCACTGTGTCTTTTTTGTATACATTTCCCTAGTGACTAATGATATTGAGCATCTTTTCATGTACTGTTTGGCCACTGGTATATGCTCTTTGTAGAAATGTCTATTCAGGTCCTCATCTCCATCTTATGAGGGAGGCTTTGGATATTGACCTCCTAGGTGAGCTCACTCATTGGTGTATTTATTCAGAGGCCAGTCTCAACACACCATTAACAGATTCCAGAGTTGGACTTGAGGGCACACTGGGGAAGTCTCAGGAGAAAGGAGCCCTAACGTGGGAAAGTGCTGGAGCTGAACACACGTGCTGGGACCAGGGCAGTGAGCTTTCAGGGAACCCTGGCGTGAGGGGCAGGAGGACTCTAGATAAATGAAGCCCACAGACAATCCCCAAATTACGGTTTATTCTTGTATTAACCTTCCTTCATCAGGACCGTTTATAGTCCTTTGGCTACAGGGTTTTTTGTTTGCTTGCTTGCTTTTTATTGTTTAAATTGCCTGAAATACAGTTTGAAGTAGTGAGGAGACAAGTGAATTAAAGGATACTAGGTCTGCCTCAGGCTGGGAAGAGTGGAACAGTGTGGCCTCTAGACGAATTCAGACCAAGGGTCTACTCCCAGCTCTGTCACAAGTCTTGTGAACTTGAGAAAATTGCAACTTCGTCATCTGCAAAGTGAGTCTGATAAGCCCTACCTTGTAGAGCTGTTGTAATATACGTGATGTTTGTAAAGCACTTGCAACAATGGTCTTTAAAGAATGGCATCTATTACTACGATGACTATGACCCCAGACAATAATACCAACTCTTTGGGATTTTTTTCTTTAATCTCATGAGATGTCAGAAAATACGATTACGCAGCACCTTTGGAACGAACAAAACTGCTTAGACAGTGAAACTATGTAAAATTTCCCCATTTGTAAATATGTCATTTGAGGGTAGAGGAATCTCTCCCAGCTGGATGCTACTCAGAGGTTCTAGAATTTGCGTCAAGGACCAACAACTTCCCTCCCAGGTGCCTTTGCATCCAAACCACCCCTATTTTCATTATAATTTCACCACCACCAAAAATTGTAGCCTTCATTTGGAGTTCCCCAGATTACACTTAAGGTAAGCAGTAGAACATCCCTTTAATGGAGTGGCCTCTGGCCCTTTGACCCCAGTGCAAAGAGTGCTATCACAGTGGCTTCTTGACCTCTCACTTCAAGGAAGTATCATCCTTGTTTCTCAGAAACTCCCTGGAGGCGATGGGACTAAAACACCTAGTTTGTGCACTGTGCTCACCTGCACTGGGACGGGAACACGGAAGCCATTTTATTCCTGCCCCGGGTGGAGATTCTCTCTGTTTTACCCACAGTCCCAAAGTAAAAATTCAGGGTCAGCTTCCATTCCAGTCTTGAGTCTGTCAGCTCTGAGGCCCACCATCTAAGGGTCCCACCCTCCCCCACCACAATTCACTCAGCCTCATTTAGCCCACCATCCCGCCTAACTTGAAATCACCTCCTCAAGGGAACTGCAGTGTCCCAAAGCTCCAGACTTCCTTGCTTCAGAGCATTTACACTTGACTGCTCTCATCTGGAACCTCCTCTCTTTCTCACCCCTTGTTTTAACTTGCCATTTATTTAGGTCTCAGAGTGTGTCTCACCATCTTCTTGATATGGCAGCAGCTCCTAGGCTCTGAAGGTCTCTGGACAGTGGCTCAGTCTTCTTTTTCTTACCATCCCCAGTTCTGCCACGGAGCCTTCCAAAGAGTAGATGCTCAATTAATGGTTGGGAATAAGAGTGGCAACGATAAGGATGTCTGCTTTATTATTGTTTAATTTCTCTCACAATCTTGAATAATGTAAGAAAACATCTTTCAGTTTTACAAAAAGAAGCACTAAAAGAATAAAACAAACCAAAAATGTACCACCATTTACTCTTCTTTTCTTTTCTTTACTTGATCCACATGATTTTACTGCCGAGTCTATTCACAGTTCCATGGAAATCCCTCTTCCATTGCTGTGTTTTCTTGTTCTAGGTCATAAAAAGGAATGGAAGGTTTCTAAATTGGTTTTATGAAATATCAAAACTTTAACTTGTACCTGGTAAAAGTAATGAATATGCGATCCATACTGTCAACAGCAGAATGGCGACGTCCTGGGTTCTTGCCCTCCCAAAGAGGAAGAATTCAGTCGAGAGGCGAAGAGCAGTTTTAAGTAGCAAGAGTTCAGTTAAGCAGAGCAAAGGTACGCTCCCGAGAAAGCAGGAGAGCGGGCTGTCTGGAAACCAGAAGCAGCCCCGCAATGGGGTATGGCTGTGTCTTGTAGAGTGGTGGTCCCTCCCTGTGTCCTGTGTTATTTGACTGACGAGTCTATTGACAGCTTTAGGCTATATAACTTTCCTGCTAGTATGCAGGCACTTACCCATAAGCACCCAAGCAGAACCCATGGGGTGGGGCGGGGAAGCAAAAGCCGCAATGCTAAGTTATTACAAATGAGGCATAGTGAACCCTGGGTTACCTTGAGTCACCTTGTAGGTCTTGGTACGCTTGCGTCAACCTGTGCTGGCGGTTTTGTCTTGCTTGGTCCTGGTATGGCTGGAAACCTAACCTAGCAGTGGTCCTTGACCACGACAGGCAGGATCTCTGGGCATGCTGCAACCACCAGTGTCCAGGTAGGGGAGGGAAAGGCGAACCGTCCAGGATGGGGCAGGCCCGCTCATCTGTGACTCGCTATCCTCATCTTGGCTCTGGGCACCCTCATCAGATCCTGGGCATGAAACCTCTGCATCACAAGAGCTCGTGGCTGGGGCTCCCTGAGGCTCCTGGTGAGTGCCAGCAGCAGGGGAGCTCGGGGGAGTACCCCTAGAAACAGAAGCGGAGTAGGAGGGTGACTCTTGTATCTCTTTTGCCGCCACCACCGCCGCCTCAGTGGCCTGGGCACCCTTGAGACTCTGAGTCTCCCCGTGGGCCTGGTGGCATTTCTCGCGGGCACGGCGCTTGCTCTTCCGGCCCCGAGGCATGATGACACAGGTCAGGGCCCGCAGGCGGGAGTGTGGGCAGGAAGGCAGGCAACGAGGGCACCTGGGGGAGGGACAAGGAGATGCTGTGAGCACCTTCAGCGGGGAGATTCCTCCCTGGCTTTAACCAAGGCCGCCTCTGCAGGGTCCTTGAGGGCACTCTCCGAGGACCCACAGGGCTCCTGTTCTCCTGCTCAGCCTGTCCCCTGCGACCCCTGTGGAGGACGGTAGAGTGAGCCTTGGGCTACAGGCTGCCAGCCTACCTGAGTGTCACTGGGGTGACAGAAGGGGCTGCCAGTGGGACGTTCCGTGTTCTCGGGCGGGGAGTCTGCTCAGTTCATCTTCGGGATCTTTAGGTGGATGGCAGCCAGGACCTGGGCTTCCGCCCCTCCGTTGCTCTGCCGTTGACACCTCAGTGGTTCCGGGGACCCATGAGGAGGAAGTGAGGGGTGGCCCAGCTCACCGGCCTGACAAGGGGAACACAATACTGACAGCTCTGTGGAGTCCTTTCTATCCTGGGATCACTGGGTCCTCAGTCCCTATTCAGTGCTCCCAGTTGGCTTCACGTAGGGCCTGGGACCCACCCTTCTGCCCTCTGATGGCTTTACCTTCAGGCTAAGGGTCTCACCTCCCTCAGACCTGATGTAAAGGAGCCTCGGCCCGACTGCCCTGTCCTGAGCCTTCAAGTGCTGAAAGCAGGGGCAAGGCTAGACTCTTTGTCGTCCCCACAGCTCAGCAGGTGGGGCATGTTCCCCCTAGTCGTCACTCAGGGTTCTCAGTTTGACTCCTGGGAAGGCCTGTGGCTCCTGTCTGTTTACCTGAGGACATGTGCTCATAGAAAGGCCCACCGCTCTCTGAGAGCCAACAGAAGAAAGTGAGGGTAGCCTGATGTCCCACGTCTACCTGTGGTCTCTGAAGGCAGGAAGCTGGGGCCGGCAGATCCAGGCCTTATTATGCTTGGCCGCGCCGGTCCTCACTCAGGCCCTTCCTCAGCTTGACTCCTGGGAAGACCTATAATTTCTCCCCATCTTCACCTATTACTGTCCCCACTTCTCTGTCACCCTGGGAGGAGTTAAGGGTTGCCTCTGCTCGGCCTGACATCTCTCCAGGCGTCTCCCAGGACTGACAGCAGGGGAGAGATGATGTGCTGCCCCCATCGTTACGGTTTTCATGCTCCACTCCAGCCTTAGGTCCTCACCCCAACTCCTAGCACAACCTGGAAATGTCCCCTGTGCTGAGTCAGCCAGCCTCGGAGCAAAGTCCTCACCACCCTGAGTCCCCAGAAGTAGAAGTCAGAGTAGGCCACGTGTAGCCACAGCTATTTCTGAGGGGCTTCTGAGGACTAACACAGAGGGCAAGTTTGCCCGGGCTCCGCTCTTCTGGGGTTTATGACCTCAGTAGTCCTCACTCTGTCAGGATCTGGGACTCTTCCCTCTACCGACCTGAGTCCTCCAGAGCCGGAGGCAAGTGGGTGACACATCGAACTACCCCTGCCTGGGGCTTCCCCGGGCCGAAAGGATGGTGGGGCTATGCGTGTGTTCCTCTCTCTTTTCGGTTGTGCGTTCCCCTTGGTCCTCACTCAGAGTCCTTACGCTGGCTCTTCCCGTGACCTAGAGAGGCCTGTGCTCTCATACTACAGCCTTTAATTCCCCGAGACCACCTAGGAGGATGTGAGGGTTGCCTCACGTGGGCATGACTGCCTGTGGTCACTCATGGCCGACAGTAAGGGAGGGATTCTGTGGCGTCCCCACTTTTATGATTTGGGTGGTTCCCTCAGTCCTCACGGTCCTCTGCTCGACTCTTGGCATGACCTGGAATTCCTCCCTGTGCTCCCCTGAGGCTGGCCCCTGGGACCAAGTGCCTCATCTACCTGAGACGCTCTAAAAGGAAAGGCGTGGGGCGCATCATGCCAACATTCCTGGATTTGCCAAGGGGAGGTGTCCAGTGGCAGGGCTCTGCTCTAGGTGGAGTCCCTTTATCCTCATTTAGAGTCACTAGATTTCCAGTCTCTGCTGAGTGAGGCTGTTCCCCACAGACCAAGGCCCTCGCCTTCCCGAGACCACCCCCAGTGGAAAGAGGGGGCAGGTCAGCCAGAAAGCTTTGTCCTGGGCCTCCTGGGGCTGACCTCAGGGGCGGGACTCTGCATTCTCCTCTGTTCCGGAGTGAGTGGTCCTCTTGCTCCTCATTCAGGGTCCTCATCGTGATGCCTGACCAGACCCAGGACTCCACCCTCCACTCCCCTGAAGCTGTGCTCCTCAGAACAAAGGCATTACCTTCTTGGGAATTCTGAATCGGAAGTCAGGATGAACCAGATCTGTCCAAAGCTGTCGGGGTCTTCTGAGGAGCAGCACATTACAAGGCCCCACTCTTCTGGAGTCAAGTGGCCCCTCAGTCCTAACTCAGGTTTCTTACCTTGACTTCAGGTAGCATATGGGACTCCACCCTCCCTACTGTCTGTCTGCCAGCCTCAGGCCAAGGCTTTCACCTTCCTGAGACACCAGAAGGGGAGATAAGAGACCTATTCCCTGGCTACCCCTGACGGGGGGCCTCTGTGTGGTCCCCTTTGTTATGGGGAGTCCACTCATTGGCACCCAGTGTCCTCACCCTGAAGCAAATTAAGGCCTGTTAGGATCTCCTGCTTGGGCAGAATTGGAGATGCTGCCACAAGACCAAGGAACTCACTTCCCTGAGAACCTCTCCACCCTTGCCCCGGAGGAAAAGAAGGGGTACCTTCAGACAGACAGCTCTGCGCATGGCCACACAAGGGAGAAAGCAGGGTAGACTTTGTGGGGCCCCCTTCTGTTCTAACGTCCTCACCTTGAGTAACTATCAGAGGCTGGGACTCCTCCCTCCACTGACCTGAGGACACAGCTCTTAAACCAAGGCTTTTATGTCCCTGAGAAACGTGAAGAGTAAATGAGGAGATGCTGACTTTTTCGGGGTATCTGACATTGCATATGTAGAAGACCCCACTGTCACCGAAAAATATTGTTTTATTCATACCATTCACTTATTCAGCATTACTGTTACAGTATTCCAAAACAGTGCTTTGGGAACAGGGCCCCTTTTATCCCATGAGATACAGTTTGTAGTGGTGAGAAGAAAAATGAATTAAAAGACGTAAGGTCTGGCTTAGGCTGGGAGGAGTGGAAGAGTGTAGGCTCTAGACTATTCCAGACCAGGGGACTAGACCCAGCAAGGTCACTTAATCAGTCTTGTGAACTTGAGACATTTGCAAGTTATTCACCTGTAAAGGGAGTCTGCTAAATCCTATCCTGCGTGAATGTTGGAATGTTATGTACTACATGTAAAGCAGTGGCATACTCATTAAGAAATATTGGGTTTTTGATGTATGGCAGTTATGATATTATTATGAACCCCCAAAATACCACCCTCCCATCAGAGTTTATTTTTAATCCAGTAGGTAGCAGAGAATATGCAGTCCACTAGGGCAAAAGAAACAAATACTCACAAATGAGCTAAATCAAAGTATCTTTTATTTCTACCAAAAGAAAGTTTAAACGAAGTAAGGCAAACCACGAGTTAAATGGCTTTTACTCTCTGTTTTCTCCATTTTTTGTTCCTAAATACTTTCTGTGGTCGCCTTTCACATTTCCATGACAATGTCTATTGCAGTGCCATATTTTTTACTTCTGGATCATACAGAAAATATAGATGGTTCGTGAATTCCTTTTACATATACCAAAACCGTAACTTTAGAACTCTTTAAACAGCAATAAGTATGCAAGCAATGGTCATTCACAAATTCCTATTCTTAAGAAAACACACTCTCTATTACAAGAAAAAAACATTGGAAAAAACCTAAATCAATCAATCAATAATATATAGAAGTTACAAGTTTAAAACAGGAAGATAAATAAGATCTATACTTTGTTCCCTCCACCCCTACTACTCTGCACTGTTTAGCAGCCTGACTGCTCTCTTCCAAAACAAAGTGAGCAAACTGCCTGCGGCCTCCCTCCCTACATGTGGGAGGAGCTGCGGGCCAGGGCCCTAGAAAGGGGCTCTGCCCTCAGCAACAGCTGCAGCCCTGGCCGCGGCTCTCACCGCTGCTCTCTCTTCCTCATCTTTCAGAGCCTCCTCATAGAGATCTGGTAAGGCACTGGGGGCGGTACCAATGATCTTGGCCAAAAACTCCAGCACTTTCATCTTGCTGGTTTCAGCGTGGGCTCTCGGGCCCCACAGAAACTCATAGCACGGAGGATCGCTGTCAGGCACCTGGCGGTACGTCAGGTACTTCTGCTGCACGAAATCTTCGCTGATGAGCCTCCTGGGATCCCCGAAGATCAAGTGCCTCCTCCCAGCGTGGTAACCCAACGCATTGAGGAATTTCCAGAGCTCCTCTTCGGTGGCACGGTTGCCCTTCGTGAAGATCGCGCCCAGGACAGTCATCAGGAGACCGGACGTGGGCATCCTGAACTCATCACTCGGACTTCTGTCGCTGGGGAGGGCCATCTTGCTGACGAGGGCGTAGGAGTGACTGCTGGGGTCGACTTCCTTCAGCTCGAGGCCAAAGACCGCCTCCATGATACCAGAGGCTCTGCTGAGGATCTGAGGGAAGTGCTTCTTGTACTTCTTGTTGAGAGTCTTCAGCAGTGCTGCCTGCAGGATGGGCTCCTTCGTTATGTACTTCTCCAACAGGAACTCCACGAACATTGTGGACTTCCTGCTCAGAGGATCTCTGCAACTGCTGTGAGTGGAAGGTGCTGCCTGGGAGGTACCTGCACTTTTCTCATCTAGGCTCTGGGCACCCTCTTCAGATCCTGGGCATGAAACCCCTGCATCACGAGAGGTAGTGGCTGGGGCTCCCTGAGGCTCCTGGTGAGTGCCAGCAGCAGGGGAGCTCGGGGAAGTATCCCGAGAAACAGAAGCGGGGGAAGACGGCGACTCTTCTATCTCTTCTGCCGCCGCCGCTGCCTCCGCAGTGGCCTGGGCACCCTTGAGACTCTGAGTCTCCCCCTGGGCCTGGCGGCGTTTCTTGCGTGCATGGCGCCTGTTCCTCCGGCGTCGAGGCATGATGACACAGGTCAGGGCCAGCAGGCGGGAGTGTGCGCAGGAAGGCAGGCAACGAGGGCACCTGGGGGAGGGAAAAGGAGATGCTGTGAGCACCTTCAGAGGGGAGATTCCTCTCTGGTTTTAACCAAGGCCGCCTCTGCAGGGTCCTTGAGGGCACTGCTCGAGGACCCACAGGGCTCCTGTTCTCCTGCTCAGCCTGTCCCCTGTGACCCCTGTGGAGGACGGTAGAGTGAGCCTTGGGGCACAGCCAGCTAGCCCTGCCTGGGCGGTACGGGGGTGACAGTGGGGGCTGGCAGGGGAGGTAGGTCCCCACGGTTCCCATTCAGAGACGGGATGATAGTTGTTGGCAAGACTCCCCCAACCCCCTACCCCCCATCCCCTCTGCTGCTCTGAAGTTGACACCACCATCTTCCATGACACCCAGGAGGAGGAAAGGAGGGAGCGTTCAGCCCACCACCGAAGGGTCCTAGGACCCTCCCTCCTGCTGCCTGGTGGCTGCCCCTTCAGAACAAAGCTCTAACCTCCCTCGGACCTGGCAGAGGAATTTACGGGCAGTCTCAGCCTGACAGTCCTTTCTTGGCAGTCCAAGGGTTAACAGGAGGGAACGGGCCATATTCTCTCTTGTCCCTTCTCTTCGGGGTGGGTGACTCCCTTAATCCTCACTCGGGGTCCTCCCTGGACGGCCGGTGCAGCCTGGAGCTCCTCTTGCCCCGAGGGCCATCTGCTCGCACCAGTGCCGGCACCTCCTTGAGTCTCATTCGGAGGCAGTGAGGGTGACCACGCGGCCGCATGTGGCAGAGTTTTACCAAGCCTGCAGCGTGCGGCAGGCAGGTCGAGGCCCTGTGGCTGGCGGCCCCACTGGCCCTCACTCGGGGGCTTGGGCTGACTCTTGGGAGTGCTTAGGGACGCGCCTTCTGCTGGCCTGCACCTGTCCTCTCAGACAGCAGCCCTCCCTCCTCCGTGTGTGGCCAGAAGGAAGCGGCTGACAACAGGGGAGGGGTTCTGAGGTGCCCTTGCAACGAGGAGGACGGTTCTCGCCCTGACTCCTCCCCCCCGTGCCCTGGAAATCCTCCCTCTGCTGACCTGCGGCCAGCCCCTCAGGACAAGGCCCCCTCCTCCCTGCGTCTCCCGTGTCTGTCCGTCTGTCCGTCCGCGTTCGCACTGAGGGAGCCCCAGTCTTTAGACCTGCCCGGAGGCTCCCAGGCCGACGTCAGGGGCGGGGTCCGCGTGGCCGCCGTTCTGGGGTGTGGAGCCCCTCGGTCCCCGCGAGGCTCCCGTCCTTCACTCCACAGGGCCTGGGGCGCTCCCTCTACTGAGCTGAGCCAGGGTCCACCAGCCTCAGAGCGAGGCCTTCCTTGCCCGAGACCCCGCGGGGGAAGCGGATGGACTTTGGGCCTAACAGCCAGGCCCGAGCCTCTTGGGCCGAGAGCAGGGGCGGGGTCAGCGGGGCCTGTGTGGCCGCCTCTTTTCGGAGGGAATGGGGATTGGGGGTGTCGGGGGCGTGTCCCCGCACTTCTAACTGGGGTCACCTCACACCTTGACACCTGACGAGACGTGGCGCTCCTCGCGTGGCTCTCCTCCTGTGGCTCACCCTCGGTGGACGGCAGCTCTCAAAAATGGCGCGCCCCCACCGTGCGGTTAGGAGGACGTGACATCCGGTCATGCGCATCTGGGGTCCAGGAGGACAGCAGGGGCGGGGCCGGGGCGGGACAGGGCGGGGCCGGGGTGGGACAGGGCGGGGTGGGGGGTGGTTCCGGGGGAGCTTCCCGTAGGCCTGGCACGAGGGCCTTTCATTGACTCTTGGCGGGTCCTGGGACTTTTCCCTCTGTTGAGCGGAGTCAGGAGGCGTCACAGCTTGGCTCTCATTTCTGTCGGCGCCCCCAGCCGGAAGTTTCTGGGGCCCTGAGCCTCACAGCCATGCCTGGGTCCCCCGAGACTGACAGTGAGGGCTCTTTGGGGCCCCCTCTTCTGTGGTGGATGCTGCTCTCAATCCTCTCTCTGTGTCTTCTCTTGACTCCCTGTAGGTGCTGGGCTACGTCCCGTCTTCTGACCTGAGGCCAAGGCCTCACATCAAAGACATCAACTCCCTGAGACGGCTGGTGTGAAGTGCGGGCACATCTCATTTGGACACTTCTGCCTGGAGCCTCCCAGAGATGGCTGCTGCAGGTAAGGTGAGCTGAGGGGAAAGGAGGCGAGACTCTCTTCTGTGGTTTGGAGCCCGTCAGGTCTCACTCAAGGTCCTCACATTGACTGCTGGCAGGGCCTGCGATTCCTTCCTTCTCTGGTATGAATCCATCCCTGTCCCCAACCACGCCCCACAGAATCCCAGAGGAGTTAGTGAAGGGGCGCCTTAGCCTGACAGTTCCCACTGTGGTCTCTCTTTGTTGACATCACGGGCGTTGCCCAAAAGTTCAGAAATGAATTTCTGTCCTTCTGTACAACTACTGTGTTACTTGCTTTTGTCTTTTAGTCCGTGTGCGATAGTCTATTAAGATGATCACTTAAAAAGGCCAGTTGTCATGCACTAAGAAAGTTTCAGATGGTTATTTCACAGCCTGTGGACCATACTGCCACATCCAGCCCAATCTTTGGTGTCCCACGCTCCTGGCATGCGGGCTCTGAAATGCTGCCTCAGATTCCTTCAGTGAAGCAGTAGAGATTCATGGTCCCAGAGCACAGTGGAAGAATCAAGGGCTCAACGTTATAGGCTTTTCTCTAATCAATCCTGTCATCTGCCTCTCTTGCAGGCTACAGACCTGTCTCCAATTCAGGGCATCCCCCTACCTGCCCACACTCAGGTTCCAGTTCAGTGGAGACTTATTGTCCCTCAGGGATTACTTAAGTTTTGTGTTTTTGTGTTTGTTAGTGTTTTTTCTTTATTCCTTCTGTAATGTTTCCTTGGTTGATTTTGGGTACAGGAAAGAGTAGCCCGTGTTTGATTGTCATCACCTGCTATGGATGAGGTACTACATCTGTAAATAAATTAAGGAAAATCGACATTCTTACAATATCTGTGCCTCACAAATACACATAACATACTATTCTGGTTGAGACTTCTTTTTCCTAAGTCAATCAGGAAATTCTTATTGTTGCCTCCATGTAGATTATATACATTTTTGTATGGTTTCTTTCTAGGTATGTTTTTTATATTGTTGCTTTTGTTTATGGTGTATTATCTTTTTTCTGTTTTTTTTTGTTTTTCTTAAACAACTTAATTGGATTATAATTGTTTTACAATGGTGTGTTAGTTTCTGCTTCATAACAAAGTGAATCAGTTATACATATACATATGTTCCCATATCTTCTCCCTCTTGCATCCTCCCTATCCCACCCCTCTAGGTGGTCACAAAGCATTGAGCTGATCTCCCTGTGCTTTGCGGCTGCTTCTCACTAGCTATCTATTTTACGTTTAGTACCGTATATATGTCCATGCCACTCTTGCACTTTGTCCGAGTTTACCCTTCCCACTCCTCGTATCCTCAAGTCCATTCTCCAGTAGGTCTGCATTTTTATTCCCGTCTTGCCCCTAGGTTCTTCATGACCATTGTTTTTTTTTTTTTTTTTTAGATTCCATATATATGTGCTAGCATACGGTATTTGTATTTCTCTTTCTGACTTACTTCACTGTGTATGACAGTCTCTAGGTCCATCCACCTTGCTACACATACCTCAGTTCCGTTCCTTTTTATGACTGAGTAATATTCCACTGTATATATGTGCCACAGCTTCTTTATCCATTCATCTGTTGATGGACGCCTAGGTTGCTTCCATGTCCTGGCTATTGTAAATAGAGCTGCAGTGAATATTTTGGTACGTGACTCTTTTTGAATTATGGTTTTCTCAGGGTATGTGCCCAGTAGTGGGATTGCTACTGTCCCAACTATCATATGATAGTTCTATTTTTAGGTTTTTAAGGAACGTCCATTTTGTTTTCCATAGTGGCTATATCAATTTACATTCCCACCAACAGTGCAAGAGGGTTCCCTTTTCTCCACACCCTTTCCAGCATTTACTGTTTGTAGATTTTTTGATGATGGACATTCTGACCAGTGTGAGATGATATTGCATTGTAGTTTCGACTTGCATTTCTCTAATGATTAATGATGTTGAGCATTCTTTCATGTGTCTGTTGGCAAGCTATATGTGTTCTTTGGAGCCATGTCTGTTTAGGTCTTCTGCCCATGTTTGGATTGGTTTGTTTGCTTTTTTCATTTTGAGCTGCATGAGTTGCTTGTATGTTTTGGAGATCAATCCTTTGTCAGTTGCTTAAGTTTCAAATATTTTCTCCCATTCTGAGGGCTGTCTTTTCATCTTGTTTATGGTTTCCTTGGCTGTGCAAAAGCTTTTAAGTTTCATTAGGTCCCATTTGTTTGTTTTTGTTTTTATGTCCATTCCTCTAGGAGGTGGGTCACAAAGGGTTTTGCTGTGATTTATGTCATACAGTGTTCTGCCTATGTTTTCCTCTAAGAGTTTGATGGTGTCTGGCCTTACATTTAGGTCTTTAATCCATTTTGAGTTTATTTTTGTGTATGGTGTTAGGGAGTGTTCTAATTTCATTCTTGTACATGTAGCTGTCCAGTTTTCCCAGCACCAATTGTTGAAGAGGCTGTCTTTTCTCCACTGTATATTCTTGCCTCCTTTATCAAAGATAAGGTGACCATATGTGCGTGCGTTTATCTCTGGACTTTCTGTTTTGTTTCATTGATCAATATTTGTGTTTCTGTGCCAGTACCATACTGTCTTGTTCACTGTGGCTTTGTTGTATAGTCTAACGTCAGGGAGCCTGATTCCTCCAGCTCCGTTTTTCTTTCTCAAGATTACTTTGGCTCTTCGGGGTCTTTTGTGTTTCCATACAAATTGCGGAATTTTTTGTTCTAGTTCTGTGAAAAATGCCAGTGGTAGTTTGATAGGGATTGCACTGAATCTGTAGATTACTTTGGGTAGTAGAGTCATTTTCACAGTGTTGATTCTTCCGGTCCCAGAACATGGTATATCTCTCCATCTATTTGTATCATCTTTAATTTCTTTCATCAGTGTCTTATAATTTTCTGCCTACAGGTCTTTTGTCTCCTTAGGTAGCTTTATTCCTAGATATTTCATTCTTTTTGTTGCAATCGTGAATGGGAGTGTTTTCTTAACTTCAGTTTCAGATTTTTCATCATTACTGTATAGGAACGCAAGAGATTTATGTGCATTAATTTTGTATCCTGCTACTTTACCGAATTCATTGATTAGCTCTAGTAGTTTTCTGGTAGCATCTTCAAAGTTCTCTATGTTGAGTATCATGTCATCTGTAAACCGTGACAGCTTTACTTCTTCTTTTCCTATTTGAATTCCTTTTTCTTCTCTGATTGCTCTGGTTAAAACTTCGAAAAGTATGTTGAATAAGAGTGGCGCGAGTGGGCAATGCTGTCTTGTTCCTGATCTTCATGGAAATGGTTTCAGTTTTTCACCATCGAGCACGATGTTGGCTGTGGGTTTGTTATATATGGCCTTTATTATGTTGAGGAAAGTTCCCTCTATGCCTGCTTTCTGGAGGGTTTTTATCATCAGTGGGTGTTGAACTTTGTCAAAAACTTTCTCTGCGTTTATTGAGATGATCGTATGGTGTTTCTCCTTCAGTTTGTTAATATGGTGTATCACATTGATTGATTTGCATATATTGAAGAATCCTTGTATTCCTGGGATAAACCCCACTGGATCATGGTGTATGTTCCTTTTAATGTGCTGTTGGATTCTGTTTGCTAGTATTTTGTTGAGAATTTTTGCATCTATATTCTTCATCAGTAATATTGGCCTGTAGTTTTCTTTCTTTGTGACATCTTTGTCTGGTTTTGGTATCAGTGATGGTGGCCTCGTAGAATGAGTTTGGGAGTGTTCCTCCCTCTGTCATATTTTGGAAGAGTTTGAGGAGGATAGGTGTTAGCTCTTCTCGAAATGTTTGATAGAATTCGCTGTGAAGCCATCCAGCCCTTTGATGTTGTTTGTTGGAAGATTTTTTTTTTTTTTTTTTTTTTTTTGGGTTACGCGGGCCTCTCAATGTTGTGGCCTCTCCCGTTGCGGAGCACAGGCTCCGGACGCACAGGCTCAGCGGCCATGGCTCACGGGCCCAGCCGCTCCGCGG
Organism: Phocoena sinus; assembly: GCF_008692025.1. NCBI lineage: Eukaryota > Metazoa > Chordata > Mammalia > Artiodactyla > Phocoenidae > Phocoena > Phocoena sinus. Next base: position 22,409,878 of record NC_045784.1, on the reverse strand, counting down.
CATGTGGGATCTTCCCGGACCGGGGCACGAACCCGTGTCCCCTGCATCGGCAGGCGGACTCTCAACCACTGCGCCACCAGGGAAGCCCTGGAAGATTTTTAATCGCAGTTTCAATTTCAGTGCTTGTGATAGGCCTGTTCATGTTTTTGATTTCTTCCTGGATCAGTCTCGCAAAGTTGTGCATTTCTAAGAATTTGTCCATTTCTTCCAGGTTGTCCATTTTATTGGCATAGAGTTGCTTGTAGTCATCTCTCATGATCGTTTGTATTTCTGCATTGTCAGGTGTTACCCTTTTTCATTTCTAATTTTATTGATTTGAGTCTTCTCACTTTTTTCTTGATAAGTCTGGCTAATGGTTTGTCAATTTTGTTTGTCTTCTCAAAGAAGCTGCTTTTAAATGTATTGATCTTTGCTATCATTTCTTTCATTTCTTTTTATTTACTTCTGATCTGATCTTTATGATTTCTTTTCTTCTGCTAACTTTGGGCTTTTTTGTTTTCTTTCTCTAATTGCTTTACGTGTAAGGTTAGGTTGTTTATTTGAGATTTCTCTTGTTTCTTGAGGTAGGATTTTATTGCTGCAAACTTCCCTCTCAGAACTGCTTTTGCTGCATCCCATAGGTTTTGGGTCATCAGGTTTCATTGTCATTTGTGTCTAGGTATTTTTTGATTTCCTCTTTGATTTCTTCAGTGATCTGTTGATTAAGTAGTGTGTTGTTTATCCTCCATGTTTTTGTATTTCTTACAGATTTTTTCCTGTGATTGATATATAGTCTCATAGCGTTGTGGTCGGAAAGATACTTGATACGATTTCAGTTTTCTTAAGTTTACCAAGGCTTGATTTGTGACCCAAGATGTGATCTGTCCTGGAGAATGTTCCAGGAGCACTTGAGAAGACTGTGTATTCTGTTGTTTGTGGATGGAATGTCCTATAAATATCAGTTAAATCCATCTTGTTTAAGGTATTTAAAGTTTGTGTTTCCTTATTTATTTTCATTTTGGATGATCTGTCCATTGGTGAAAGTGGGGTGTTAAAGTCCCCTACTCTGATTGTGTTACTGTCATTTTCCCCTTTTATGGCTGTTAGTCTTTGCCTTATGTATTGAGGTGCTCCTGTGTTGGGTGCATAAATATGTACAATTGTTATGTCTTCTTCTTTGATTGATTCCTTGATCATTATGTAGTGTCCTTCTTTGTCTCTTGTAATAGTCTTTGTTTTAAAGTCTATTGTGTCTGATATGAGGATTGCTACTCCAGCTTTCTTTTGGTTTCCATTTGCATGGAATATCTTTTTCCATCCCCTCACTTTCAGTCTGTGTGTCCCTTGGTCTGAAGTGGGTCTTTTGTAGACAGCATATAAACGGGTCTTGTTTTTGTATCCATTCAGCCAATCTGTGTATTTGGTTGGAGCATTTAGTTCATTTACATTTAAGGTAATTCTCGGTATGTACGTTCCTATTCCCATTTTCTTAATTGTTTTGGGTTTATTATTGTAGGTGTTTTCCTTCTGTTGTGTTTCCTGCCTAGAGAAGTTCCTTTAGCATTTGTTGTAAAGCTGGTCTGGTAGTGCTGAATTCTCTTAGCTTTTGCTTGTTTGTAAAGATTTTAATTTCTCCATGAAATCTGAATGAGATTCTTGCTGGGTAGAGTAATCTTGGTTGTAGGTTTTTCTCCTTCATCACTTTAAATATGTGCTGCCACTCCCTTCTGGCTTGCACAGTTCCTGCTGAAAGATAAGCTGTTAACCTTATGGGGATTCCCTTATGTGTTACTTGTTGTTTTTCCCTTGCTGCTTTTAATATTCTTTATTTAATTTTTGATCCTTTGATTAATATCTCTTTTGGTGTATTTCTTCTTGGATTTATCCTGTATGGGTCTCTGTGCTTCCTGGACTTGATTAACTCTTTCCTTTCCCATATTATGGAAGTTTTCAATTATAATCTGTTGAAATATTTTCTCAGTCGATTTCTTTTCCTCTTTTTCTTCTGGGACCAGTATAATTCGAATGTTTGTGTGTTTAATGGTGTCCTAGAGGTCTCTGAGATTGTCTTCAATTCTTTTCATTCTTCTTTCTTTCTTTTTTTTTTTTTTTTTTTTGGCGGTACACGGGCCTCTCACTGCTGTGGCCTCTCCCGTTGCGGAGCACAGGCCCCGGATGCACAGGCCCAGCGGCCATGGCTCTTGGGCCCAGCCACTCCGCGGCACGCGGGATCCTCCTGGACTGGGCCACGGACCCATGTCCCATGCATTGGCAGGGGGACTCCGAACCACTGCGCCACCAGGGAAGCCCTCATTCTTCTTTCTTTATTCTGCTCTGCAGTAGTTATTCTCAGTCTTTTATCTTCCAGGTCATTTATCTGTTCTTCTGCCTCAGTTATTCTGTTATTGATCCCTTCTAGAGAATTTTTAATTTCATTTATTGTGTTGTTCATCACTGTTTGTTTGCTCTTTAATTCTTCCAGGTCCTTGTCAAACGTTTCTTGTGTTTTCTCCATTCTGTTTCCAAGATTTGGGATCATCTTTACTATCATTATTCTGAATCCTTTTTCAGGTAGACTGCCTATTTCCTCTCCATTTGTTAGGTTTGATTGGTTTTTGCCTTGCTCCTTCATCTGCTGTGTGTTTCTCTGTCTTCTCATTTTGCTTAATTTACTGTGTTTGGGGTCTCCTTTTCGCAGGCTGCAGGTTCGTAGTTCCCATTGTTTTTGGTGTATGTCCCCAGTGGCTAAGGTTGGTTCAGTGGGTTGTGTAGGCTTCCTGGTGGAGGGGACTAGTGCCTGTGTTCTGGTGGATGAGGCTGGATCTTGTCTTTCTGGTGGGCAGGTCCATGTCTGGTGGTGTGTTATGGGGTGTCTGTGGCCTTATTATGATTTTAGGCAGCCGCTGTGGTAATGGATGGGATTGTGTTCCTGTCTTGCTAGTTGTTTGCCATGAGGTGTACAGCACTGTAGCTTACTGGTCGTTGAGTGGAACTGGGTCTTGGCGTTGAGATGGATATCTCTGGGAGATATTTATCATTTTATATGACGTGGAGCTGGGAGGTCTCTTGCAGACCAGTGTCCTGAACTTGGCTCTCCCACCTCAGTGGTATAGCCCTGACGCCTGTCTGGAGCACCAAGAGCCAGTCCTGCACACACCTCAGAATAAAAGGGAGGGAAAAAAAGAAAGAAAGAAGATAAAATAAGTATTAAGAAAAAATTTTTTTAAGTAACAAAAAGAAAAATAGAACCCTAGGACAAATGGTAAAAGCACAGCTGTACAGACAAAATCACACACAGAAGCATACACACACACACTCACAAAAAATAGAAAAACGGAAAAATATTGATATCGTTGCTCCCAAAGTCCCCGCCTCAATTTGGGATGATTCGTTGTCTATTCAGTTATTCCACAGTTGCAGGGTACATCAAGTTGATTGTGGAGATTTAATCCGCTGCTCCTGAGGCTGCTGGGAGAAATTTCCCTTTCTCTTCTTTGTTCGCACAGCTCCCAGGGTTCAGTTTTGGATTTGGCCCCAACTCTGCCTGTAGGTCGCCTGAGGCCGTGTGTTCTTCGCTCAGACAGGGGTTAAAGGAGCAGCTGCTTCGGGGGCTCTGGCTCACTCAGGCCGGGGGGAGGGAGGCATACGGATGCGGGGCGAGCCTGCAGCAGCAGAGGCCGGTGGGAAGTTGCACCAGCCCTATGCGCACCCTGCATTCTCCCGGGGAAGTTGTCCCTGGATCACGGGACTCTGGCACTGGCGGGCTGCACAGTCTCCCGGGAGGGGAGGTGTGGAGAGTGACCTGTGCTTGCACACAGGCTTCTTGGTTGCTGCAGCAGCAGCCTTAGCGTCTCATGCCCGTCTCTGGGGTCCGCAGTGATAGCTGCGGCTCGCGCCCATCTCGAGCTCCTTTAAGCAGTGCTCTGAATCCCCTCTCGTGCACCAGGAAACAAAGAGGGAAGAAAGTCTCTTGCCTCTTCGGCAGCTCCATACTTTTTCCCTGACTCCGTCCTGGCTAGCCGTGGCGCACTAACCCCTTCAGGCTGTGTTCACGCAGCCAACCCCAGTCCTCTCCCTGGCTTCCGACCTCCGAAGCCCGAGCCTCAGCTCCTACCTCCCACCTGCCCCGGCGGGTGAGCAGACAAGCCTCTCGGGCTGGTGAGTGCTGGTCGGCACGGATCCTCTATGCAGGAATCTCTCTGCTCTGCCCTCCGCACCCCTGTTGCTGGGCTCTCCCCCGCGGATCCGAGGCTTCCCCCTCTGCCACCCGCAGTCTCTGCCCGCGAAGGGGCTTCTAGTGTGTGGAAACCTTGCCTTCTTCACAGCTCCCTCCCACTGGTGCAGGTACCGTCCCTATCCTTTTGTCTCTCTTTATTCTTTTTTCTTTTGCCCTGCCCAGATACGTGGGGAGTTTCTTGCCTTTTGGGAGGTCTGAGGTCTTCTGCCAGCGTTCAGTAGGTGTTCTGTAGGAGTTGTTCCACGTGTAGATGTATTTCTGGTGTATCTGTGGGGAGGAAGGTGATCTCCGTGTCTTACTCCTCCACCATCTTCCCAATGCCTTATCTCTGCTTACAAAACCTATTACCCTTCAGTTACTTCTCATTCATACCTCTCCCTAGCCCCGGGCAACCATCAGTCTGATTTCTGTCTCTATGAATTTGCTTATCCAGGACAATTGATATAAATGGTGTCATATAATATGTGACCTTTTGTTTCTGGCTCCTTTCATTTATCATTTATCATAATGTCTCCTAGGTTCATCCGTGGTCTCTCAGTTATCCGTACTTCATTCCTTTTTATGACTGAATACTACTCCATTGTAAGAATATACCACATTTTGTTTGTCCGCTCATTCAGTGATGGGAATTTTGGGTTTGCATTTTTTGGCTTTTATAAATAATGCTTCTTTGAATAGTTGGGTACAAAGATTTGTTTGAATACAGTTTTTAAGTTATTTTGGTTATATACCTAGGAATGGAATTGCTGGGTCATACGGTAATCCTTTGTTTAAATTTGAGGAACTACCAAACTTTTCCAAAGAGGCTGAACCATTTGACATTCTTACCAGCAATGTATGAGGGATCCAGTTTCTTCATATCCTCGCAAACACTTGTTATCTTCCATTTTTATAACCAACCTAGTGAAATGGTGTCCCACTGTGTCTTTTGTATACATTTCCCTAGTGACTAATGATATTGAGCAACTTTTCATGTACTGTTTGGCCACTGGTATACCCTCTTTGTAGAAATGTCTATTCAGGTCCTCATCTCCAACTTACGAGGGAGGCTTTGGATATTGACCTCCTAGGTAAGCTCACTCATTGGTGTATTTATTCAGAGGCCAGTCTCAACACACCATTAACAGATTCCAGAGTTGGACTTGAGGGCACACTGGGGAAGTCTCAGGAGAAAGGAGCTCTAACGTGGGAAAGTGCTGGGGCTGAACACACGTGCTGGGACCAGGGCAGTGAGCTTTCACGGAACCCTGGCGCGAGGGGCAGGAGGACTCTAGATAAATGAAGCCCACAGACAATCCCCAAATTACGGTTTATTCTTGTATTAACCTTCCTTCATCAGGACCGTTTATAGTCCTTTGGCTACAGGGTTTTTTGTTTGCTTCCTTGCTTTTTATTGTTTAAATTGCCTGAAATACAGTTTGAAGTAGTGAGGAGACAAGTGAATTAAAGGATACTAGGTCTGCCTCAGGCCAGGAAGAGTGGAACAGTGTTGGCCTCTAGACAAATTCAGACCAAGGGTCTATTCCCAGCTCCGTCACAAGTCTTGTGAACTTGAGAAAATTGCAACTTCGTCATCTGCAAAGTGAGTCTGATAAGCCCTACCTTGTAGAGCTGTTGTAATATACGTGATGTTTGTAAAGCACTTGCAACAATGGTCTTTCAAGAATGGCATCTATTACTACGATGACTATGACCCCAGACCATGATACCAACTCTTTGGGATTTTTTTCTTTAATCTCACGAGATGTCAGAAAATACGATTACGCAGCACCTTTGGAACGAACAAAACTGCTTAGACAGTGAAACTATGTAAAATTTCCCCATTTGTAAATATGTCATTTGAGGGTAGAGGAATCTCTCCCAGCTGGATGCTACTCAGAGGTTCTAGAATTTGCGTCAAGGACCAACAGCTTCCCTCCCAGGTGCCTTTTCATCCAAACCACCCCTATTTTCTTTATAATTTCACCACCACCAAAAATTGTAGCCTTCATTTGGAGTTCCCCAGATTACACTTAAGGTAAGTAGTAGAACATCCCTTTAATGGAGTGGCCTCTGGCCCTTTGACCCCAGTGCAAAGAGTGCTATCACAGTGGCTTCTTGACCTCTCACTTCAAGGAAGTATCATCCTTGTTTCTCAGAAACTCCCTGGAGGCGATGGGACTAAAACACCTAGTTTGTGCACTGTGCTCACCTGCACTGGGACGGGAACACGGAAGCCATTTTATTCCTGCCCCGGGTGGAGATTCTCTCTGTTTTACCCACAGTCCCAAAGTAAAAATTCAGGGTCAGCTTCCATTCCAGTCTTGAGTCTGTCAGCTCTGAGGCCCACCATCTAAGGGTCCCACCCTCCCCCACCACAATTCACTCAGCCTCATTTAGCCCACCATCCCGCCTAACTTAAAATCACCTCCTCAAGGGAACTGCAGTGTCCCAAAGCTCCAGACTTCCTTGCTTCAGAGCATTTACACTTGACTGCTCTCATCTGGAACCTCCTCTCTTTCTCACCCCTTGTTTTAACTTGCCATTTATTTAGGTCTCAGAGTGTGTCTCACCATCTTCTTGATATGGCAGCAGCTCCTAGGCTCTGAAGGTCTCTGGACAGTGGCTCAGTCTTCTTTTTCTTACCATCCCCAGTTCTGCCACGGAGCCTTCCAAAGAGTAGATGCTCAATTAATGGTTGGGAATAAGAGTGGCAACGATAAGGATGTCTGCTTTACTATTGTTTAATTTCTCTCACAATCTTGAATAATCTAAGAAAACATCTTTCAGTTTTACAAAAAGAAGCACTAAAAGTATAAAACAAACCAAAAATGTACGACCATTTACTCTTCTTCTTTTCCTTTCTTTACTTGATCCACATGATTTTACTGCCGAGTCTATTCACAGTTCCATGGAAATCCCTCTTCCATTGCTGTGTTTTCTTGTTCTAGGTCATAAAAAGGAATGGAAGGTTTCTAAATTGGTTTTATGAAATTTCAAAACTTTAACTTGTACCTGGTAAAAGTAATGAATATGCGATCCATACTGTCAACAGCAGAATGGCGACGTCCTGGGTTCTTGCCCTCCCAAAGAGGAAGAATTCAGTCGAGAGGCGAAGAGCAGTTTTAAGTAGCAAGAGTTCAGTTAAGCAGAGCAAAGGTACGCTCCCGAGAAAGCAGGAGAGCGGGCTGTCTGGAAACCAGAAGCAGCCCCGCAATGGGGTAGGGCTATGTTTTGTAGAGTGGTGGTCCCTGCCTGTGTCCTGTGTTATTTGACTGACGAGTCTATTGACAGCTTTAGGCTATATAACTTTCCTGCTAGTATGCAGGCACTTACCCATAAGCACCCAAGCAGAACCCCTGGGGTGGGGCGGGGAAGCAAAAGCCGCAATGCTAAGTTATTACAAATGAGGCGTAATGAACCCTGGGTTACCTTGAGTCACCTTGGGGGTCTTGGTGCGCCTGCGTCAACCTGTGCTGGCGGTTTTGTCTTGCTTGGTCCTGGTATGGCTGGAAACCTAACCTAGCAGTGGTCCTTGACCACGAGAGGCAGGATCTCTGGGCATGCTGCAACCACCAGTGTCCAGGTAGGGGAGGGAAAGGCGAACCGTCCAGGATGGGGCAGGCCCGCTCATGAGTGACTAGCTATCCTCATCTTGGCTCTGGGCACCCTCTTCAGATCCTGCATGAAACCCCTGCATCACGAGAGCTCGTGGCTGGGGCTCCCTGAGGCTCCTGGCGAGTGCCAGCAGCAGGGGAGCTCGGGGGAGTACCCCGAGAAACAGAAGCGGGGGAGGAAGGGGATGCCAGTGGGACCTTCCGTGTTCTCGGGCGGGGAGTCTGCTCAGTTCATCTTCGGGATCTTTAGGTGGACGGCAGCCAGGACCTGGGCTTCCTCCCCTCCGTTGCTCTGCCATTGACACCTCAGTGGTCCCGGGGACCCATGAGGAGGAAGTGAGGGGTGGCCCAGATCACCGCCCTGACAGGGGGAACACAGTGCTGACAGCTCTGTGGAGTCCTTTCTATCCTGGGATCACTGGGTCCTCAGTCCCTATTCAGTGCTCCCAGTTGGCTTCACGTCGGGCCTGGGACCCACCCTTCTGCCCTCTGATGGCTTTACCTTCAGGCTAAGGGTCTCACCTCCCTTAGACCTGATGTAAAGGAGCCTCGGCCCGACTGCCCTGTCCTGAGCCTTCAAGTGCTGAAAGCAGGGGCAAGGCTAGACTCTTTGTCGTCCCCACAGCTCAGCGGGTGGGGCATGTTCCCCCTAGTCGTCACTCAGGGTTCTCAGTTTGACTCCTGGGAAGGCCTGTGGCTCCTGTCTGTTTACCTGAGGACATGTGCTCATAGAAGGGCCCACCGCTCTCTGAGAGCCAACAGAAGAAAGTGAGGGTAGCCTGATGTCCCACGTCTACCTGTGGTCTCTGAAGGCAGGAAGCTGGGGCCGGCAGGTCCAGGCCTTATTATGCTTGGCCGCGCCGGTCCTCGCTCAGGCCCTTCCTCAGTTTGACTCCTGGGAAGACCTATAATTTCTCCCCCTCTTCACCTATTACTGTCCCCACTTCTCTGTCACCCTGGGAGGAGTTAAGGGTTGCCTCTGCTCGGCCTGACATCTCTCCAGGCGTCTCCCAGGACTGACAGCAGGGGAGAGATGATGTGCTGCCCCCATCGTTATGGTTTTCATGCTCCGCTCCAGCCTTAGGTCCTCACCCCAACTCCTAGCACAACCTGGAAATGTCCCCTGTGCTGAGTCAGCCAGCCTCGGAGCAAAGTCCTCACCACCCTGAGTCCCCAGAAGTAGAAGTCAGAGTAGGCCACGTGTAGCCACAGCTATTTCTGAGGGGCTTCTGAGGACTAACACAGAGGGCAAGATTCCCCGGGCTCTGCTCTTCTGGGGTTTGTGACCTCAATAGTCCTCACTCTGTCAGTATCTGGGACTCTTCCCTCTACCGACCTGAGTCCTCCAGAGCCGGAGGCAAGTGGGTGACACATCGAACTACCCCTGCCTGGGGCTTCCCCGGGCCGAAAGGGTGGTAGGGCTATGCGTGTGTTCCTCTCTCTTTTCCGGTTGTGCGTTCCCCTTGGTCCTCACTCAGAGTCCTTACGCTGGCTCTTCCCGTGACCTAGAGAGGCCTGTGCTCTCATACTACAGCCTTTAATTTCCCGAGACCACCTAGGAGGATGTGAGGGTTGCCTCACGTGGGCATGACTGCCTGTGGTCACTCATGGCCGACAGTAAGGGCGGGATTCTGTGGCGTCCCCACTTTTATGATTTGGGTGGTTCCCTCAGTCCTCACGGTCCTCTGCTCGACTCCTTGGCATGACCTGGAATTCCTCCCTGTGCTCCCCTGAGGCTGGCCCCTGGGACCAAGTGCCTCATCTACCTGAGACGCTCTAAAAGGAAAGGCGTGGGGCGCATCATGCCAACATTCCTGGATTTGCCAAGGGGAGGTGTCCAGTGGCAGGGCTCTGCTCTAGGTGGAATCCCTTTATCCTCATTTAGAGTCACTAGATTTCCAGTCGCTACTGAGTGAGGCTGTTCCCCACAGACCAAGGCCCTCGCCTCCCCGAGACCACCCCCAGTGGAAAGAGGGGGCAGGTCAGCCAGAAAGCTTTGTCCTGGGCCTCCTGGGGCTGAGCTCAGGGGCGGGACTCTGCATTCTCCTCTGTTCCGGAGTGAGTGGTCCTCTTGCTCCTCATTCAGGGTCCTCATTCGTGATGCCTGACCAGACCCAGGACTCCACCCTCCACTCCCCTGAAGCTGTGCTCCTCAGAACAAAGGCATTACCTTCTTGAGAATTCTGAATCGGAAGTCAGGATGAACCAGATCTGTCCAAAGCTGTCGGGGTCTTCTGAGGAGCAGGACTTTACAAGGCCCCACTCATCTGGAGTCAGTGGCCCCTCAGTCCTAACTCAGGTTTCTTACCTTGACTTCAGGTAGCATATGGGACTCCACCCTCCCTACTGTCTGTCTGCCAGCCTCAGGCCAAGGCTTTCACCTTCCTGAGACACCAGAAGGGGAGATAAGAGACCTATTCCCTGGCTACCCCTGACGGGGGCCTCTGTGTGGTCCCCTTTGTTATGGGGAGTCCACTCATCGGCACCCAGTGTCCTCACCCTGAAGCAAATTAAGGCCTGTTAGGATCTCCTACTTGGGCAGAATTGGAGGTGCTGCCACAAGACCAAGGAACTCACCTCCCTGAGAACCTCTCCACCCTTGCCCTGGAGGAAAAGAAGGGGTACCTTCAGACAGACAGCTCTGCGCATGGCCACACAAGGGAGAAAGCAGGGTAGGCTTTGTGGGGCCCCCTTCTGTTCTAAGGTCCTCACCTTGAGTAACTATCAGAGGCTGGGACTCCTCCCTCCACTGACCTGAGGACACAGCTCTTAAACCAAGGCTTTTATGTCCCTGAGAAACTTGAAGAGTAAATGAGGAGATGCTGATCTTTTCAGGGTATCTGACATTGCATATGTAGAAGACCCCATTGTCACCGAAAAATATTGTTTTATTCATACCATTCACTTATTCAGCGTTACTGTTACTGTATTCCAAAACAGTGCTTTGGGAACAGGGCCCCTTTTATCCCATGAGATACATTTTGGAGTGGTGAGAAGAAAAATGAATTAAAAGACATAAGGTCTGGCTTAGGCTGGGAGGAGTGGAAGAGTGTAGGCTCTAGACTATTCCAGACCAGGGGACTAGACCCAGCAAGGTCACTTAATCAGTCTTGTGAACTTGAGAAATTTGCAAGTTATTCACCTGTAAAGGGAGTCTGCTAAATCCTATCCTGCGTGAATGTTGGAATGTTATGTACTACATGTAAAGCAGTGGCATACTCATTAAGAAATATTGGGTTTTTGATGGATGGCAGTTATGATATGATTATTATGAACCCCCAAAATACCACCCTCCCATCAGAGTTTATTTTTAATCCAGTAGGTAGCAGAGAATATGCAGTCCACTAGGGCAAAAGAAGCAAATACTCACAAATGAGCTAAATCAAAGTATCTTTTATTTCTACCAAAAGAAAGTTTAAACAAAATAAGGCAAACCACGAGTTAAATGTCTTTTACTCTCTGTTTTCTCCATTTTTTGTTCCTAAATACTTTCTGTGGTCGCCTTTCACATTTCCATGACAATGTCTATTGCAGTGCCATATTTTCTACTTCTGAATCATACAGAAAATATAGATGGTTCGTGAATTCCTTTTACATATACCAAAAACTGTAACTTTAGAACTCTTTAAACAGCAATAAGTATGCAAGCAATGGTCATTCACAAATTCCTATTCTTAAGAAAACACACTCTCTATTACAAGAAAAAAAATTGGAAAAAACCTAAATCAATCAATCAATAATATATAGAAGTTAACTAGTTTAAAACAGGAAGATAAATAAGATCTATACTTTGTTCCCTCCACCCCTACTACTCTGCACTGTTTAGCAGCCTGACTGCTCTCTTCCAAAACGAAGCCAGCAAACTGCCCACGGCCTCCCTCCCTACATGTGGGAGGAGCTGCGGGCCTGGGCCCTAGAAAGGGGCTCTGCCCTCAGCAACAGCTGCAGCCCTGGCCGCAGCTCTCACCGCTGCTCTCTCTTCCTCATCTTTCAGAGCCTCCTCATAGAGATCTGGTAAGGCACTGGGGGCGGTACCGATGATCTTGGCCACAAACTCCAGCACTTTCATCTTGCTGGTTTCAGCGTGGGCTCTCGGGCCCCACAGAAACTCATAGCACGGAGGATCGCTGTCAGGCACCTGGCGGTACGTCAGGTACTTCTGCTGCACGAAATCTTCGCTGATGAGCCTCCTGGGATCCCCGAAGATCAGGTGCCTCCTCCCAGCGTGGTAACCCAACGCATTGAGGAATTTCCAGAGCTCCTCTTCGGTGGCACGGTTGCCCTTCGTGAAGATCGCGCCCAGGACAGTCATCAGGAGACCGGACGTGGGCATCCTGAACTCATCACTCGGACTTCTGTCGCTGGGGAGGGCCATCTTGCTGACGAGGGCGTAGGAGTGACTGCTGGGGTCGACTTCCTTCAGCTCGAGGCCAAAGACCGCCTCCATGATACCAGAGGCTCTGCTGAGGATCTGAGGGAAGTGCTTCTTGTACTTCTTGTTGAGAGTCTTCAGCAGTGCTGCCTGCAGGATGGGCTCCTTCGTTATGTACTTCTCCAGCAGGAACTCCACGAACATTGTGGACTTCCTGCTCAGAGGATCTCTGCAACTCCTGCGGGTGGAAGGTGCTGCCTGGGAGGTACCTGCACTTTTCTCATCTTGGCTCTGGGCACCCTCTTCAGATCCTGGGCATGAAACCCCTGCATCACGAGAGGTAGTGGCTGGGGCTCCCTGAGGCTCCTGGCGAGTGCCTGCTGCAGGGGAGCTCGGGGAAGTATCCCGAGAAACAGAAGCGGGGGAAGACGGCGACTCTTCTATCTCTTCTGCCGCCGCCGCTGCCTCCGCAGTGGCCTGGGCACCCTTGAGACTCTGAGTCTCCCCCTGGGCCTGGCGGCGTTTCTTGCGGGCATGGCGCTTGTTCCTCCGGGCATGGCGCTTGTTCCTCCGGCGTCGAGGCATGATGACACAGGTCAGGGCCAGCAGGCGGGAGTGTGCGCAGGAAGGCAGGCAACGAGGGCACCTGGGGGAGGGAAAAGGAGATGCTGTGAGCACCTTCAGAGGGGAGATTCCTCTCTGGTTTTAACCAAGGCCGCCTCTGCAGGGTCCTTGAGGGCACTGCTCGAGGACCCACAGGGCTCCTGTTCTCCTGCTCAGCCTGTCCCCTGTGACCCCTGTGGAGGACGGTAGAGTGAGCCTTGGGGCACAGCCAGCCAGCCCTGCCTGGGCGGTACGGGGGTGACAGTGGGGGCTGGCAGGGGAGGTAGGTCCCCACGGTTCCCATTCAGAGACGGGATGATAGTTGTTGGCAAGACTCCCCCAACCCCCTACCCCCCATCCCCTCTGCTGCTCTGAAGTTGACACCACCATCTTCCATGACACCCAGGAGGAGGAAAGGAGGGAGCGTTCAGCCCACCACCGAAGGGTCCTAGGACCCTCCCTCCTGCTGCCTGGTGGCTGCCCCTTCAGAACAAAGCTCTAACCTCCCTCGGACCTGGCAGAGGAATTTACGGGCAGTCTCAGCCTGACAGTCCTTTCTTGGCAGTCCAAGGGTTAACAGGAGGGAACGGGCCATATTCTCTCTTGTCCCTTCTCTTCGGGGTGGGTGACTCCCTTAATCCTCACTCGGGGTCCTCCCTGGACGGCCGGTGCAGCCTGGAGCTCCTCTTGCCCCGAGGGCCATCTGCTCGCACCAGTGCCGGCACCTCCTTGAGTCTCATTCGGAGGCAGTGAGGGTGACCACGCGGCCGCATGTGGCAGAGTTTTACCAAGCCTGCAGCGTGCGGCAGGCAGGTCGAGGCCCTGTGGCTGGCGGCCCCACTGGCCCTCACTCGGGGGCTTGGGCTGACTCTTGGGAGTGCTTAGGGACGCGCCTTCTGCTGGCCTGCACCTGTCCTCTCAGACAGCAGCCCTCCCTCCTCCGTGTGTGGCCAGAAGGAAGCGGCTGACAACAGGGGAGGGGTTCTGAGGTGCCCTTGCAACGAGGAGGACGGTTCTCGCCCTGACTCCTCCCCCCCGTGCCCTGGAAATCCTCCCTCTGCTGACCTGCGGCCAGCCCCTCAGGACAAGGCCCCCTCCTCCCTGCGTCTCCCGTGTCTGTCCGTCTGTCCGTCCGCGTTCGCACTGAGGGAGCCCCAGTCTTTAGACCTGCCCGGAGGCTCCCAGGCCGACGTCAGGGGCGGGGTCCGCGTGGCCGCCGTTCTGGGGTGTGGAGCCCCTCGGTCCCCGCGAGGCTCCCGTCCTTCACTCCACAGGGCCTGGGGCGCTCCCTCTACTGAGCTGAGCCAGGGTCCACCAGCCTCAGAGCGAGGCCTTCCTTGCCCGAGACCCCGCGGGGGAAGCGGATGGACTTTGGGCCTAACAGCCAGGCCCGAGCCTCTTGGGCCGAGAGCAGGGGCGGGGTCAGCGGGGCCTGTGTGGCCGCCTCTTTTCGGAGGGAATGGGGATTGGGGGTGTCGGGGGCGTGTCCCCGCACTTCTAACTGGGGTCACCTCACACCTTGACACCTGACGAGACGTGGCGCTCCTCGCGTGGCTCTCCTCCTGTGGCTCACCCTCGGTGGACGGCAGCTCTCAAAAATGGCGCGCCCCCACCGTGCGGTTAGGAGGACGTGACATCCGGTCATGCGCATCTGGGGTCCAGGAGGACAGCAGGGGCGGGGCCGGGGCGGGACAGGGCGGGGCCGGGGTGGGACAGGGCGGGGTGGGGGGTGGTTCCGGGGGAGCTTCCCGTAGGCCTGGCACGAGGGCCTTTCATTGACTCTTGGCGGGTCCTGGGACATTTCCCTCTGCTGAGCGGAGTCAGGAGGCGTCACAGCTTGGCTCTCATTTCTGTCGGCGCCCCCAGCCGGAAGTTTCTGGGGCCCTGAGCCTCACAGCCATGCCTGGGTCCCCCGAGACTGACAGTGAGGGCTCTTTGGGGCCCCCTCTTCTGTGGTGGATGCTGCTCTCAATCCTCTCTCTGTGTCTTCTCTTGACTCCCTGTAGGTGCTGGGCTACGTCCCGTCTTCTGACCTGAGGCCAAGGCCTCACATCAAAGACATCAACTCCCTGAGACGGCTGGTGTGAAGTGCGGGCACATCTCATTTGGACACTTCTGCCTGGAGCCTCCCAGAGATGGCTGCTGCAGGTAAGGTGAGCTGAGGGGAAAGGAGGCGAGACTCTCTTCTGTGGTTTGGAGCCCGTCAGGTCTCACTCAAGGTCCTCACATTGACTGCTGGCAGGGCCTGCGATTCCTTCCTTCTCTGGTATGAATCCATCCCTGTCCCCAACCACGCCCCACAGAATCCCAGAGGAGTTAGTGAAGGGGCGCCTTAGCCTGACAGTTCCCACTGTGGTCTCTCTTTGTTGACATCACGGGCGTTGCCCAAAAGTTCAGAAATGAATTTCTGTCCTTCTGTACAACTACTGTGTTACTTGCTTTTGTCTTTTAGTCCGTGTGCGATAGTCTATTAAGATGATCACTTAAAAAGGCCAGTTGTCATGCACTAAGAAAGTTTCAGATGGTTATTTCACAGCCTGTGGACCATACTGCCACATCCAGCCCAATCTTTGGTGTCCCACGCTCCTGGCATGCGGGCTCTGAAATGCTGCCTCAGATTCCTTCAGTGAAGCAGTAGAGATTCATGGTCCCAGAGCACAGTGGAAGAATCAAGGGCTCAACGTTATAGGCTTTTCTCTAATCAATCCTGTCATCTGCCTCTCTTGCAGGCTACAGACCTGTCTCCAATTCAGGGCATCCCCCTACCTGCCCACACTCAGGTTCCAGTTCAGTGGAGACTTATTGTCCCTCAGGGATTACTTAAGTTTTGTGTTTTTGTGTTTGTTAGTGTTTTTTCTTTATTCCTTCTGTAATGTTTCCATGGTTGATTTTGGGTACAGGAAAGAGTAGCCCGTGTTTGATTGTCATCACCTGCTATGGATGAGGTACTACATCTGTAAATAAATTAAGGAAAATCGACATTCTTACAATATCTGTGCCTCACAAATACACATAACATACTATTCTGGTTGAGACTTCTTTTTCCTAAGTCAATCAGGAAATTCTTATTGTTGCCTCCATGTAGATTATATACATTTTTGTATGGTTTCTTTCTAGGTATGTTTTTTATATTGTTGCTTTTGTTTATGGTGTATTATCTTTTTTCTGTTTTTTTTTGTTTTTCTTAAACAACTTAATTGGATTATAATTGTTTTACAATGGTGTGTTAGTTTCTGCTTCATAACAAAGTGAATCAGTTACACATATACACATGTTCCCATATCTTCTCCCTCTTGCATCCTCCCTATCCCACCCCTCTAGGTGGTCACAAAGCATTGAGCTGATCTCCCTGTGCTTTGCGGCTGCTTCTCACTAGCTATCTATTTTACGTTTAGTACCGTATATATGTCCATGCCACTCTTGCACTTTGTCCGAGTTTACCCTTCCCACTCCTCGTATCCTCAAGTCCATTCTCCAGTAGGTCTGCATTTTTATTCCCGTCTTGCCCCTAGGTTCTTCATGACCATTGTTTTTTTTTTTTTTTTAGATTCCATATATATGTGCTAGCATACGGTATTTGTATTTCTCTTTCTGACTTACTTCACTGTGTATGACAGTCTCTAGGTCCATCCACCTTGCTACACATACCTCAGTTCCGTTCCTTTTTATGACTGAGTAATATTCCACTGTATATATGTGCCACAGCTTCTTTATCCATTCATCTGTTGATGGACGCCTAGGTTGCTTCCATGTCCTGGCTATTGTAAATAGAGCTGCAGTGAATATTTTGGTACGTGACTCTTTTTGAATTATGGTTTTCTCAGGGTATGTGCCCAGTAGTGGGATTGCTACTGTCCCAACTATCATATGATAGTTCTATTTTTAGGTTTTTAAGGAACGTCCATTTTGTTTTCCATAGTGGCTATATCAATTTACATTCCCACCAACAGTGCAAGAGGGTTCCCTTTTCTCCACACCCTTTCCAGCATTTACTGTTTGTAGATTTTTTGATGATGGACATTCTGACCAGTGTGAGATGATATTGCATTGTAGTTTCGACTTGCATTTCTCTAATGATTAATGATGTTGAGCATTCTTTCATGTGTCTGTTGGCAAGCTATATGTGTTCTTTGGAGCCATGTCTGTTTAGGTCTTCTGCCCATGTTTGGATTGGTTTGTTTGCTTTTTTCATTTTGAGCTGCATGAGTTGCTTGTATGTTTTGGAGATCAATCCTTTGTCAGTTGCTTAAGTTTCAAATATTTTCTCCCATTCTGAGGGCTGTCTTTTCATCTTGTTTATGGTTTCCTTGGCTGTGCAAAAGCTTTTAAGTTTCATTAGGTCCCATTTGTTTGTTTTTGTTTTTATGTCCATTCCTCTAGGAGGTGGGTCACAAAGGGTTTTGCTGTGATTTATGTCATACAGTGTTCTGCCTATGTTTTCCTCTAAGAGTTTGATGGTGTCTGGCCTTACATTTAGGTCTTTAATCCATTTTGAGTTTATTTTTGTGTATGGTGTTAGGGAGTGTTCTAATTTCATTCTTGTACATGTAGCTGTCCAGTTTTCCCAGCACCAATTGTTGAAGAGGCTGTCTTTTCTCCACTGTATATTCTTGCCTCCTTTATCAAAGATAAGGTGACCATATGTGCGTGCGTTTATCTCTGGACTTTCTGTTTTGTTTCATTGATCAATATTTGTGTTTCTGTGCCAGTACCATACTGTCTTGTTCACTGTGGCTTTGTTGTATAGTCTAACGTCAGGGAGCCTGATTCCTCCAGCTCCGTTTTTCTTTCTCAAGATTACTTTGGCTCTTCGGGGTCTTTTGTGTTTCCATACAAATTGCGGAATTTTTTGTTCTAGTTCTGTGAAAAATGCCAGTGGTAGTTTGATAGGGATTGCACTGAATCTGTAGATTACTTTGGGTAGTAGAGTCATTTTCACAGTGTTGATTCTTCCGGTCCCAGAACATGGTATATCTCTCCATCTATTTGTATCATCTTTAATTTCTTTCATCAGTGTCTTATAATTTTCTGCCTACAGGTCTTTTGTCTCCTTAGGTAGCTTTATTCCTAGATATTTCATTCTTTTTGTTGCAATCGTGAATGGGAGTGTTTTCTTAACTTCAGTTTCAGATTTTTCATCATTACTGTATAGGAACGCAAGAGATTTATGTGCATTAATTTTGTATCCTGCTACTTTACCGAATTCATTGATTAGCTCTAGTAGTTTTCTGGTAGCATCTTCAAAGTTCTCTATGTTGAGTATCATGTCATCTGTAAACCGTGACAGCTTTACTTCTTCTTTTCCTATTTGAATTCCTTTTTCTTCTCTGATTGCTCTGGTTAAAACTTCGAAAAGTATGTTGAATAAGAGTGGCGCGAGTGGGCAATGCTGTCTTGTTCCTGATCTTCATGGAAATGGTTTCAGTTTTTCACCATCGAGCACGATGTTGGCTGTGGGTTTGTTATATATGGCCTTTATTATGTTGAGGAAAGTTCCCTCTATGCCTGCTTTCTGGAGGGTTTTTATCATCAGTGGGTGTTGAACTTTGTCAAAAACTTTCTCTGCGTTTATTGAGATGATCGTATGGTGTTTCTCCTTCAGTTTGTTAATATGGTGTATCACATTGATTGATTTGCATATATTGAAGAATCCTTGTATTCCTGGGATAAACCCCACTGGATCATGGTGTATGTTCCTTTTAATGTGCTGTTGGATTCTGTTTGCTAGTATTTTGTTGAGAATTTTTGCATCTATATTCTTCATCAGTAATATTGGCCTGTAGTTTTCTTTCTTTGTGACATCTTTGTCTGGTTTTGGTATCAGTGATGGTGGCCTCGTAGAATGAGTTTGGGAGTGTTCCTCCCTCTGTCATATTTTGGAAGAGTTTGAGGAGGATAGGTGTTAGCTCTTCTCGAAATGTTTGATAGAATTCGCTGTGAAGCCATCCAGCCCTTTGATGTTGTTTGTTGGAAGATTTTTTTTTTTTTTTTTTTTTTTTTTTGCGTTACGCGGGCCTCTCAATGTTGTGGCCTCTCCCGTTGCGGAGCACAGGCTCCGGACGCGCAGGCTCAGCGGCCATGGCTCACGGGCCCAGCCGCTCCGCGGCATGTGGGATCTTCCCGGACCGGGGCACGAACCCGTGTCCCCTGCATCGGCAGGCGGACTCTCAACCACTGCGCCACCAGGGAAGCCCTGGAAGATTTTTAATCGCAGTTTCAATTTCAGTGCTTGTGATAGGCCTGTTCATGTTTTTGATTTCTTCCTGGATCAGTCTCGCAAAGTTGTGCATTTCTAAGAATTTGTCCATTTCTTCCAGGTTGTCCATTTTATTGGCATAGAGTTGCTTGTAGTCATCTCTCATGATCGTTTGTATTTCTGCATTGTCAGGTGTTACCCTTTTTCATTTCTAATTTTATTGATTTGAGTCTTCTCACTTTTTTCTTGATAAGTCTGGCTAATGGTTTGTCAATTTTGTTTGTCTTCTCAAAGAAGCTGCTTTTAAATGTATTGATCTTTGCTATCATTTCTTTCATTTCTTTTTATTTACTTCTGATCTGATCTTTATGATTTCTTTTCTTCTGCTAACTTTGGGCTTTTTTGTTTTCTTTCTCTAATTGCTTTACGTGTAAGGTTAGGTTGTTTATTTGAGATTTCTCTTGTTTCTTGAGGTAGGATTTTATTGCTGCAAACTTCCCTCTCAGAACTGCTTTTGCTGCATCCCATAGGTTTTGGGTCATCAGGTTTCATTGTCATTTGTGTCTAGGTATTTTTTGATTTCCTCTTTGATTTCTTCAGTGATCTGTTGATTAAGTAGTGTGTTGTTTATCCTCCATGTTTTTGTATTTCTTACAGATTTTTTCCTGTGATTGATATATAGTCTCATAGCGTTGTGGTCGGAAAGATACTTGATACGATTTCAGTTTTCTTAAGTTTACCAAGGCTTGATTTGTGACCCAAGATGTGATCTGTCCTGGAGAATGTTCCAGGAGCACTTGAGAAGACTGTGTATTCTGTTGTTTGTGGATGGAATGTCCTATAAATATCAGTTAAATCCATCTTGTTTAAGGTATTTAAAGTTTGTGTTTCCTTATTTATTTTCATTTTGGATGATCTGTCCATTGGTGAAAGTGGGGTGTTAAAGTCCCCTACTCTGATTGTGTTACTGTCATTTTCCCCTTTTATGGCTGTTAGTCTTTGCCTTATGTATTGAGGTGCTCCTGTGTTGGGTGCATAAATATGTACAATTGTTATGTCTTCTTCTTTGATTGATTCCTTGATCATTATGTAGTGTCCTTCTTTGTCTCTTGTAATAGTCTTTGTTTTAAAGTCTATTGTGTCTGATATGAGGATTGCTACTCCAGCTTTCTTTTGGTTTCCATTTGCATGGAATATCTTTTTCCATCCCCTCACTTTCAGTCTGTGTGTCCCTTGGTCTGAAGTGGGTCTTTTGTAGACAGCATATAAACGGGTCTTGTTTTTGTATCCATTCAGCCAATCTGTGTATTTGGTTGGAGCATTTAGTTCATTTACATTTAAGGTAATTCTCGGTATGTACGTTCCTATTCCCATTTTCTTAATTGTTTTGGGTTTATTATTGTAGGTGTTTTCCTTCTGTTGTGTTTCCTGCCTAGAGAAGTTCCTTTAGCATTTGTTGTAAAGCTGGTCTGGTAGTGCTGAATTCTCTTAGCTTTTGCTTGTTTGTAAAGATTTTAATTTCTCCATGAAATCTGAATGAGATTCTTGCTGGGTAGAGTAATCTTGGTTGTAGGTTTTTCTCCTTCATCACTTTAAATATGTGCTGCCACTCCCTTCTGGCTTGCACAGTTCCTGCTGAAAGATAAGCTGTTAACCTTATGGGGATTCCCTTATGTGTTACTTGTTGTTTTTCCCTTGCTGCTTTTAATATTCTTTATTTAATTTTTGATCCTTTGATTAATATCTCTTTTGGTGTATTTCTTCTTGGATTTATCCTGTATGGGTCTCTGTGCTTCCTGGACTTGATTAACTCTTTCCTTTCCCATATTATGGAAGTTTTCAATTATAATCTGTTGAAATATTTTCTCAGTCGATTTCTTTTCCTCTTTTTCTTCTGGGACCAGTATAATTCGAATGTTTGTGTGTTTAATGGTGTTCTAGAGGTCTCTGAGATTGTCTTCAATTCTTTTCATTCTTCTTTCTTTCTTTTTTTTTTTTTTGGCGGTACACGGGCCTCTCACTGCTGTGGCCTCTCCCGTTGCGGAGCACAGGCCCAGCGGCCATGGCTCTTGGGCCCAGCCACTCCGTGGCATGCGGGATCCTCCTGGACTGGGCCCCGCACCCGTGTCCCATGCATCGGCAGGGGGACTCCGAACCACTGCGCCACCAGGGAAGCCCTCATTCTTCTTTCTTTATTCTGCTCTGCAGTAGTTATTCACAGTCTTTTATCTTCCAGGTCACTTATCCGTTCTTCTGCCTCAGTTATTCTGTTATTGATCCCTTCTAGAGAATTTTTAATTTCATTTATTGTGTTGTTCATCACTGTTTGTTTGCTCTTTAATTCTTCCAGGTCCTTGTCAAACGTTTCTTGTGTTTTCTCCATTCTATTTCCAAGATTTGGGATCATCTTTACTATCATTATTCTGAATTCTTTTTCAGGTAGACTGCCTATTTCCTCTCAATTTGTTAGGTCTGGTGGGTTTTTACCTTGCTCCTTCATCTGCTGTGTGTTTCTCTGTCTTCTCATTTTGCTTAATTTACTGTGTTTGGGGTCTCCTTTTTGCAGGCTGCAGGTTCGTAGTTCCCGTTGTTTTTGGTGTATGTCCCCAGTGGCTAAGGTTGGTTCAGTGGGTTGTGTAGGCTTCCTGGTGGAGGGGGCTAGTGCCTGTGTTCTGGTGGATGAGGCTGGATCTTGTCTTTCTGGTGGGCAGGTCCACGTCTGGTGGTGTGTTATGGGGTGTCTGTGGCCTTATTATGATTTTAGGCAGCCGCTGTGGTAATGGAATGGATTGTGTTCCTGTCTTGCTAGTTGTTTGCCATGAGGTGTCCAGCACTGTAACTTACTGGTCGTTGAGTGGAACTGGGTCTTGGCGTTGAGATGGATATCTCTGGGAGATATTTGTCATTTTATATGACGTGGAGCTGGGAGGTCTCTTGCAGACCAGTGTCCTGAACTTGGCTCTCCCACCTCAGTGGTATAGCCCTGACGCCTGTCTGGAGCACCAAGAGCCAGTCCTGCACACGCCTCAGAATAAAAGGGAGGGAAAAAAAGAAAGAAAGAAGATAAAATAAAATAAAATAAGTATTAAGAAAAAAATTTTTTAAGTAACAAAAAGAAAAATAGAGAGAACCCTAGGACAAATGGTAAAAGCACAGCTGTACAGACAAAATCACACACAGAAGCATACACACACACACTCACAAAAAATAGAAAAACGGAAAAAAAATGGATATCGTTGCTCCCAAAGTCCCCCTCCTCAATTTGGGATGATTCGTTGTCTATTCAGTTATTCCACAGATGCAGGGTACATCAAGTTGATTGTGGAGATTTAATCCGCTGCTCCTGAGGCTGCTGGGAGAAATTTCCCTTTCTCTTCTTTGTTCGCACAGCTCCCAGGGTTCAGTTTTGGATTTGGCCCCAACTCTGCCTGTAGGTCGCCTGAGGCCGTGTGTTCTTCGCTCAGACAGGGGTTAAAGGAGCAGCTGCTTCGGGGGCTCTGGCTCACTCAGGCCGGGGGGAGGGAGGCATACGGATGCGGGGTGAGCCTGCAGCAACAGAGGCCGGTGGGAAGTTGCACCAGCCCTATGCGCACCCTGCATTCTCCCGGGGAAGTTGTCCCTGGATCACGGGACTCTGGCACTGGCGGGCTGCACAGTCTCCCGGGAGGGGAGGTGTGGAGAGTGACCTGTGCTTGCACACAGGCTTCTTGGTTGCTGCAGCAGCAGCCTTAGCGTCTCATGCCCGTCTCTGGGGTCCGCAGTGATAGCTGCGGCTCGCGCCCATCTCGAGCTCCTTTAAGCAGTGCTCTGAATCCCCTCTCGTGCACCAGGAAACAAAGAGGGAAGAAAGTCTCTTGCCTCTTCGGCAGCTCCATACTTTTTCCCTGACTCCGTCCTGGCTAGCCGTGGCGCACTAACCCCTTCAGGCTGTGTTCACGCAGCCAACCCCAGTCCTCTCCCTGGCTTCCGACCTCCGAAGCCCGAGCCTCAGCTCCTACCTCCCACCTGCCCCGGCGGGTGAGCAGACAAGCCTCTCGGGCTGGTGAGTGCTGGTCGGCACGGATCCTCTGTGCAGGAATATCTCTGCTCTGCCCTCCGCACCCTGTTGCTGGGCTCTCCCCCGCGGCTCCGAAGCTTCCCCCTCTGCCACCCGCAGTCTCTGCCCGCGAAGGGGCTTCTAGTGTGTGGAAACCTTGCCTTCTTCACAGCTCCCTCCCACTGGTGCAGGTACCGTCCCTATCCTTTTGTCTCTCTTTATTCTTTTTTCTTTTGCCCTGCCCAGATACGTGGGGAGTTTCTTGCCTTTGGGGAGGTCTGAGGTCTTCTGCCAGCATTCAGTAGGTGTTCTGTAGGAGTTGTTCCACGTGTAGATGTACTTCTGGTGTATCTGTGGGGAGGAAGGTAATCTCCGCGTCTTACTCCTCCGCCATCTTCCCAATGCCTTATCTCTGCTTACAAAACCTATTACCCTTCAGTTACTTCTCATTCATACCTCTCCCTAGCCCCGGGCAACCATCAGTCTGATTTCTGTCTCTATGAATTTGCTTATCCAGGACAATTGGTATAAACGGTGTCATATAATATGTGACCTTTTGTTTCTGGCTCCTTTCATTTATCATTTATCATTTATCATAATGTCTCCAAGGTTCATCCGTGGTCTCTCAGTTATCCGTACTTCATTCCTTTTTATGACTGAATACTACTCCATTGTAAGAATATACCACATTTTGTTTGTCCGTTCATTCAGTGATGGGAATTTTGGGTTTGCATTTTTTGGCTTTTATGAATAATGTTTCTTTGAATAGTTGGGTACAAAGATTTGTTTGAATACAGTTTTTAAGTTATTTTGGTTATATACCTAGGAATGGAATTGCAGGGTCATACGGTAATACTTTGTTTAAATTTGAGGAACTACCAAACTGTTTTCCAAAGAGGCTGAACCATTTGACATTCTTACCAGCAATGTATGAGGGATCCGGTTTCTTCATATCCTCACAAACACTTGTTATCTTCCATTTTTATAACCAACCTAGTGAAATGGTATCCCACTGTGTCTTTTTTGTATACATTTCCCTAGTGACTAATGATATTGAGCAACTTTTCATGTACTGTTCGGCCACTGGTATATCCTTTTTGTAGAAATGTCTATTCAGGTCCTCATCTCCAACTTACGAGGGAGGCTTTGGATATTGACCTCCTAGGTGAGCTCACTCATTGGTGTATTTATTCAGAGGCCAGTCTCAACACACCATTAACAGATTCCAGAGTTGGACTTGAGGGCACACTGGGGAAGTCTCAGGAGAAAGGAGCCCTAACGTGGGAAAGTGCTGGCGCTGAACACACGTGCTGGGACCAGGGCAGTGAGCTTTCAAGGAACCCTGGCGCGAGGGGCAGGAGGACTGTAGATAAATGAAGCCCACAGACAATCCCCAAATTACGGTTTACTCTTGTGTTAACCTTCCTTCATCAGGACCGTTTATAGTCCTTTGGCTACAGGGTTTTTTGTTTGCTTGCTTGCTTTTTATTGTTTAAATTGCCTGAAATACAGTTTGAAGTAGTGAGGAGACAAGTGAATTAAAGGATACTAGGTCTGCCTCAGGCCGGGAAGAGTGGAACAGTGTGGCCTCTAGACGAATTCAGACCAAGGGTCTACTCCCAGCTCCGTCACAAGTCTTGTGAACTTGAGAAAATTGCAAGTTCATCATCTGCAAAGTGAGTCTGATAAGCCCTACCTTGTAGAGCTGTTGTAATATACGTGATGTTTGTAAAGCACTTGCAACAATGGTCTTTAAAGAATGGCATCTATTACTACGATGACTATGACCCCAGGCCATGATACCAACTCTTTGGGATTTTTTTCTTTAATCTCACGAGATGTCAGAAAATACGATTACGCAGCACCTTTGGAACGAACAAAACTGCTTAGACAGTGAAACTATGTAAAATTTCCCCATTTGTAAATATGTCATTTGAGTGTAGAGGGATCTCTCCCAGCTGGATGCTACTCAGAGGTTCTAGAATTTGTGTCAAGGACCAGCAACTTCCCTCCCAGGTGCCTTTTCATTGAAACCACCCCTATTTTCATTATAATTTCACCACCACCAAAAATTGTAGCCTTCATTTGGAGTTCCCCAGATTACACTTAAGGTAAGCAGTAGAACATCCCTTTAATGGAGTGGCCTCTGGCCCTTTGACCCCAGTGCAAAGAGTGCTATCACAGTGGCTTCTTGACCTCTCACTTCAAGGAAGTATCATCCTTGTTTCTCAGAAACTCCCTGGAGGCGATGGGACTAAAACACCTAGTTTGTGCACTGTGCTCACCTGCACTGGGACGGGAACACGGAAGCCATTTTATTCCTGCCCCGGGTGGAGATTCTCTCTGTTTTACCCACAGTCCCAAAGTAAAAATTCAGGGTCAGCTTCCATTCCAGTCTTGAGTCTGTCAGCTCTGAGGCCCACCATCTAAGGGTCCCACCCTCCCCCACCACAATTCACTCAGCCTCATTTAGCCCACCATCCCGCCTAACTTGAAATCACCTCCTCAAGGGAACTGCAGTGTCCCAAAGCTCCAGACTTCCTTGCTTCAGAGCATTTACACTTGACTGCTCTCATCTGGAACCTCCTCTCTTTCTCACCCCTTGTTTTAACTTGCCATTTATTTAGGTCTCAGAGTGTGTCTCACCATCTTCTTGATATGGCAGCAGCTCCTAGGCTCTGAAGGTCTCTGGACAGTGGCTCAGTCTTCTTTTACTTACCATCCCCAGTTCTGCCACGTAGCCTTCCAAAGAGTAGATGCTCAATTAATGGTTGGGAATAAGAGTGGCAACGATAAGGATGTCTGCTTTACTATTGTTTAATTTCTCTCACAATCTTGAATAATGTAAGAAAACATCTTTCAGTTTTACAAAAAGAAGCACTAAAAGTATAAAACAAACCAAAAATGTACCACCATTTACTCTTCTTCTTTTCTTTTCTTTACTTGATCCACATGATTTTACTGCCGAGTCTATTCACAGTTCCATGGAAATCCCTCTTCCATTGCTGTGTTTTCTTGTTCTAGGTCATAAAAAGGAATGGAAGGTTTCTAAATTGGTTTTATGAAATATCAAAACTTTAACTTGTACCTGGTAAAAGTAATGAATATGCGATCCATACTGTCACCAGCAGAATGGCAATTTCCTGGGCTCTTGCCCTCCCAAAGAGGAAGAATCCAGTCGAGAAGCGTAGAGCAGTTTTAAGTAGCAAGAGTTCAGTTAAGCAGAGCAAAGTTACGCTCCCGAGAAAGCAGGAGAGCGGGCTGTCTGGAAACCAGAAGCAGCCCCGCAATGGGGTAGGGCTGTGTTTTGTAGAGTGGTGGTCCCTCCCTGTGTCCTGTGTTATTTGACTGACGAGTCTATTGACAGCTTTAGGCTATATCACTTTCCTGCTAGTATGCAGACACTTACCCATAAGCACCCAAGCAGAACCCATGGGGTGAGGCGGGGAAGCAAAAGCCGCAATGCTAAGTTATTACAAATGAGGCGTAATGAACCCTGGGTTACCTTGAGTCACCTTGTAGGTCTTGGTGCGCCTGCGTCAACCTGTGCTGGCGGTTTTGTCTTGCTTGGTCCTGGTATGGCTGGAAACCTAGCAGTGGTCCTTGACCATGACAGGCAGGATCTCTGGGCATGCTGCAACCACCAGTGTCCAGGTAGGGGAGGGAAAGGTGAACCGTCCAGGATGGGGCAGGCCCGCTCATCTGTGACTCGCTATCCTCATCTTGGCTCTGGGCACCCTCATCAGATCCTGGGCATGAAACCTCTGCATCACAAGAGCTCGTGGCTGGGGCTCCCTGAGGCTCCTGGTGAGTGCCAGCAGCAGGGGAGCTCGGGGGAGTACCCCTAGAAACAAGCGGAGTAGGAGGGCGACTCTTGTATCTCTTTTGCTGCCGCTGCCTCAGTGGCCTGGGCACCCTTGAGACTCTGAGTCTCCCCGTGGGCCTGGTGGCGTTTCTCGCGGGCACGGCGCTTGCTCTTCCGGCCCCGAGGCATGATGACACAGGTCAGGGCCCGCAGGTGGGAGTGTGGGCAGGAAGGCAGGCAACGAGGGCACCTGGGGGAGGGACAAGGAGATGCTGTGAGCACCTTCAGCGGGGAGATTCCTCCCTGGCTTTAACCAAGGCCGCCTCTGCAGGGTCCTTGAGGGCACTGCTCGAGGACCCACAGGGCTCCTGTTCTCCTGCTCAGCCTGTCTCCTGAGACCCCTGTGGAGGACGGTAGAGTGAGCCTTGGGCTACAGGCTGCCAGCCTACCTGAGTGTCACTGGGGTGACAGAAGGGGCTGCCAGTGGGACGTTCCGTGTTCTCGGGCGGGGAGTCTGCTCAGTTCATCTTCGGGATCTTTAGGTGGACGGCAGCCAGGGCCTGGGCTTCCTCCCCTCCGTTGCTGTGCCGTTGACACCTCAGTGATCCCGGGGACCCATGAGGAGGAAGTGAGGGGTGGCCCAGCTCACCGGCCTGACAGGGGGAACACAGTACTGACAGCTCTGTGGAGTCCTTTCTATCCTGGGATCACTGGGTCCTCAGTCCCTATTCAGTGCTCCCAGTTGGCTTCACGTAGGGCCTGGGACCCACCCTTCTGCCCTCTGATGGCTTTACCTTCAGGCTAAGGGTCTCACCTCCCTCAGACCTGATGTAAAGGAGCCTCGGCCCGACTGCCCTGTCCTGAGCCTTCAAGTGCTGAAAGCAGGGGCAAGGCTAGACTCTTTGTCGTCCCCACAGCTCAGCAGGTGGGGCATGTTCCCCCTAGTCGTCACTCAGGGTTCTCAGTTTGACTCCTGGGAAGGCCTGTGGCTCCTGTCTGTTTACCTGAGGACATGTGCTCATAGAAAGGCCCACCGCTCTCTGAGAGCCAACAGAAGAAAGTGAGGGTAGCCTGATGTCCCACGTCTACCTGTGGTCTCTGAAGGCAGGAAGCTGGGGCCGGCAGATCCAGGCCTTATTATGCTTGGCCGCGCCGGTCCTCACTCAGGCCCTTCCTCAGCTTGACTCCTGGGAAGACCTATAATTTCTCCCCCTCTTCACCTATTACTGTCCCCACTTCTCTGTCACCCTGGGAGGAGTTAAGGGTTGCCTCTGCTCGGCCTGACATCTCTCCAGGCGTCTCCCAGGACTGACAGCAGGGGAGAGATGATGTGCTGCCCCCATCGTTACGGTTTTCATGTTCCGCTCCAGCCTTAGGTCCTCACCCCAACTCCTAGCACAACCTGGAAATGTCCCCTGTGCTGAGTCAGCCAGCCTCGGAGCAAAGTCCTCACCACCCTGAGTCCCCAGAAGTAGAAGTCAGAGTAGGCCACGTGTAGCCACAGCTATTTCTGAGGGGCTTCTGAGGACTAACACAGAGGGCAAGATTCCCCGGGCTCCGCTCTTCTGGGGTTTGTGACCTCTATAGTCCTCACTCTGTCAGGATCTGGGACTCTTCCCTCTACCGACCTGAGTCCTCCAGAGCCGGAGGCAAGTGGGTGACACATCGAACTACCCCTGCCTGGGGCTTCCCCGGGCCGAAAGGGTGGTGGGGCTATGCGTGTGTTCCTCTCTCTTTTCGGTTGTGCGTTCCCTTTGGTCCTCGCTCAGAGTCCTTACGCTGGCTCTTCCCGTGACCTAGAGAGGCCTGTGCTCTCATACTACAGCCTTTAATTCCCCGAGACCACCTAGGAGGATGTGAGGGTTGCCTCACGTGGGCATGACTGCCTGTGGTCACTCATGGCCGACAGTAAGTGCGGGATTCTGTGGCGTCCCCACTTTTATGATTTGGGTGGTTCCCTCAGTCCTCACGGTCCTCTGCTCGACTCTTGGCATGACCTGGAATTCCTCCCTGTGCTCCCCTGAGGCTGGCCTCTGGGACCAAGTGCCTCATCTACCTGAGACGCTCTAAAAGGAAAGGCGTGGGGCGCATCATGCCAACATTCCTGGATTTGCCAAGGGGAGGTGTCCAGTGGCAGGGCTCTGCTCTAGGTGGAGTCCCTTTATCCTCATTTAGAGTCACTAGATTTCCAGTCTCTGCTGAGTGAGGCTGTTCCCCACAGACCAAGGCCCTCGCCTCCCCGAGACCACCCCCAGTGGAAAGAGGGGGCAGGTCAGCCAGAAAGCTTTGTCCTGGGCCTCCTGGGGCTGACCTCAGGGGCGGGACTCTGCATTCTCCTCTGTTCCGGAGTGAGTGGTCCTCTTGCTCCTCATTCAGGGTCCTCATCGTGATGCCTGACCAGACCGAGGACTCCACCCTCCACTCCCCTGAAGCTGTGCTCCTCAGAACAAAGGCATTACCTTCTTGGGAATTCTGAATCGGAAGTCAGGATGAACCAGATCTGTCCAAAGCTGTCGGGGTCTTCTGAGGAGCAGGACTTTACAAGGCCCCACTCTTCTGGAGTCAAGTGGCCCCTCAGTCCTAACTCAGGTTTCTTACCTTGACTTCAGGTAGCATATGGGACTCCACCCTCCCTACTGTCTGTCTGCCAGCCTCAGGCCAAGGCTTTCACCTTCCTGAGACACCAGAAGGGGAGATAAGAGACCTATTCCCTGGCTACCCCTGACGGGGGGGCCTCTGTGTGGTCCCCTTTGTTATGGGGAGTCCCCTCATCGGCACCCTGTGTCCTCACCCTGAAGCAAATTAAGGCCGGTTAGGATCTCCTGCTTGGGCAGCATTGGAGATGCTGCCACAAGACCAAGGAACTCACTTCCCTGAGAACCTCTCCACCCTTGCCCCGGAGGAAAAGAAGGGGTACCTTCAGACAGACAGCTCTGCGCATGGCCACACAAGGGAGAAAGCAGGGTAGGCTTTGTGGGGCCCCCTTCTGTTCTAAGGTCCTCACCTTGAGTAACTATCAGAGGCTGGGACTCCTCCCTCCACTGACCTGAGGACACAGCTCTTAAACCAAGGCTTTTATGTCCCTGAGAAACTTGAAGAGTAAATGAGGAGATGCTGATCTTTTCAGGGTATCTGACATTGCATATGTAGAAGACCCCATTGTCACCGAAAATTTTTCTTTTTATTCATACCATTCACTTATTCAGCGTTACTGTTACTGTATTCCAAAACAGTGCTTTGGGAACAGGGCCCCTTTTATCCCATGAGATACATTTTGGAGTGGTGAGAAGAAAAATGAATTAAAAGACATAAGGTCTGGCTTAGGCTGGGAGGAGTGGAAGAGTGTAGGCTCTAGACTATTGCAGACCGGGGACTAGACCCAGCAAGGTCACTTAATCAGTCTTGTGAACTTGAGAAATCTGCAAGTTATTCACCTATAAAGGGAGTCTGCTAAATCCTATCCTGCGTGAATGTTGGAATGTTATGTACTACATGTAAAGCAGTGGCATACTCATTAAGAAATATTGGGTTTTTGATGAATGGCAGTTATGATATGATTATTATGAACCCCCAAAATACCACCCTCCCATCAGTTTATTTTTAATCCAGTAGGTAGCAGAGAATATGCAGTGCACTAGGGCAAAAGAAACAAATACTCACAAATGAGCTAAATCAGTCAAAGTATCTTTTATTTCTACCAAAAGAAAAGTTTAAACAAAGTAAGGCAAACCACGAGTTAAATGGCTTTTACTCTCTGTTTTCTCCATTTTTTGTTCCTAAATATTTTCTGTGGTCGCCTTTCACATTTCCATGAAAATCTCTATTGCAGTGCCATGTTTTCTACTTCTGGATCATACAGAAAATATAGATGGTTCGTGAATTTCTTTTACATATACCAAAACCGTAACTTTAGAATTCTTTAAACAGCAATAAATATGCAAGCAATGTCATTCACGAATTCCTATTCTTAAGAAAACACACTACAAGAAAAAAAATTTGAAAAAAACCTAAATCAATCAATCAATAATATGTAGAAGTTACTAGTTTAAAACAGGAAGAGAAATAAGATCTATACTTTGTTTCCTGCACCCCTACTAGTCTGCACTATTTAGGAGCCTGACTGCCCTCTTCCAAAACAAAGTGAGCAAACTGCCTGCGGCCTCCCTCCCTACATGTGGGAGGAGCTGCGGGCCTGGGCCCTGTAATGGGCTCTGCCCTCAGCAACAGCTGCAGCCCTGGCCGCGGCTCTCACCGCTGCTCTCTCTTCCTCATCTTTCAGAGCCTCCTTATAGAGATCTGGGAAGGCACTGGGGACGGTACCGGTGGACTTGGCCACAAACTCCAGTACTTTCATCTTGCTGGTTTCAGCGTGGGCTCTCGGGCCCCACAGGAACTCATAGCGCGGAGGATCGCTGTGGCGCACCTGGCGGTAAGTCAGGTACTTTTGCTGCACGAAATATTTGCTGATGAGCCTCCTGGGCTCCCCAAAGATGGAGTGACTCCTCCCAGCATACACACCCAACGCATTGAGGAATTCCCAGATCTCCTCCTCAGTGGCACGGTTGCCCTTCGTGAAGATCTCGCCCAGGAGAAGCATCAGGAGACCGGACGTGGGCAGCCCCGACTCATCACTCAGACCTCCCTCGCTGGGGAGGGCCAGCTTGCTGATGAAGGCGTAGGAGTGACTGCTGGGGTCGACTTCCTTCAGCTCGAGGCCAAAGACCACCTCCATGATCTCAGAGGCTCTGCTGAGGATCTCAGGGAAGTGTTTCTCGTACTTGTTGACAGTCTTCAGCAGTGCCGCCTGTGGGATGGAATCCGTCATCTTGTACTTCTCCAGCATGAACAGCACCAACGTCGCGGCCTTCCTGTTCAGAGGATCTCTGCATATGCGGTGAGTGCAAGGTGCTGCCTGGGAGGAACTTTCACTTTTCTCATCTTGGCTCTGGGCACCCTCTTCAGATCCTGGGCATGAAACCCCTGCATCACGAGAGCTAGTGGCCGGGGTTCCCTGAGGCTCCTGGCGAGTGCCAGCAGCAGGGGAGCTCGGGGGAGTACCCCAAGAAACAGAAGCTGGGGAGGAGGGCGACTCTTGTATCTCTTCTGCCGGCGCCCCTGCTGGCGCCCCTGCCGCCGGCGCCACTGCCGCCGCCGCCGCCGCCGCCGCTGCCGCCGCCGCCGCCGCCGCTACCGCCGCCGCCGCCGACGCCGCCGCCGCCTCCGCCGCCGCCGCCGCCGCCGCCGCCGCCGCCGCCGCCGCAGCCTCCGCCGCCGCTGCCGCCGCCTCCACCTCTGCCGCCTCTGTGGCCTGGGCACCCTTGAGACTCTGAGTCTCCCGCCGGGCCCGGTGGCGTTTCCTGCGGGCACGGCGCTTTCGCTTCCGGCCTCGACGCATGATGACAAAGGTCAGGGCCAGCAGGCAGGACTGTGTGCAGGAAGGCATGAAGGAGGGCACCTGGGGGAGGGACAAGGAGATGCTGTGAGCACCTTCAGCGGGGAGATTCCTCCCTGGCTTTAACCAAGGCCGCCTCTGCAGGGTCCTTGAGGGCACTGCTCGAGGACCCACAGGGCTCCTGTTCTCCTGCTCAGCCTGTCCCCTGAGACCCCTGTGGAGGACGGTAGAGTGAGCCGTGGGGCACAGCCAGCCAGCCCTGCCTGAGCGGTACTGGGGTGACAGTGGGGGCTGGCAGGGGAGGTAGGTGCCCACAGTTCCCATTCAGAGTCGGGATGATAGTTGTTGGCAAGACTCCCCCAACCCCCTACCCCCCATACCCTCTGCTGCTCTGAAGTTGACACCACCATCTTCCATGACACCCAGGAAGAGGAAAGGAGGGAGCGTTCAGCCCACCACCGAAGGGTCCTAGGACCCTCCCTTCTGCTGCCTGGTGGCTGCCCCTTCAGAACAAAGCTCTAACCTCCCTCGGACCTGGCAGAGGAAATTACGGGCAGTCTCAGCCTGACAGTCCTTTCTTGGGAGTCTAAGGGTTGACAGGAGGGAACGGGCCATATTCTCTCTTGTCCCTTCTCTTCGGGGTGGGTGACTCCCTTAGTCCTCACTCGGGGTCCTCCCTGGACGGCCGGTGCAGCCTGGCGCTCCTCTTGCCCCGAGGGCCATCTGCTCGCACCAGTGCCGACACCTCCTTGAGTCTCATTCGGAGGCAGTGAGGGTGACCACGCGGCCGCATGTGGCAGAGTTTTACCAAGCCTGCAGCGTGCGGCAGACAGGTCGAGGCCCTGTGGCTGGCGGCCCCACTGGCCCTCATTCAGGGGCTTGGGCTGACTCTTGGGAGTGCTTAGGGACGCGCCTTCTGCTGGCCTGCACCTGTCCTCTCAGACAGCAGCCCTCCCTCCTCCGTGTGTGGCCAGAAGGAAGCGGCTGACAACAGGGGAGGGCTTCTGAGGTGCCCTTGCGACGGGGAGGACGGTCCTCACCCTGACTCCTCCCGTGCCCTGGAAATCCTCTCTCTGCTGACCTGCGGTCAGCCCCTCAGGACAAGGCCCCCTCCTCCCTCGGTCTCCCGCGTCTGTCCATCCGTCCACGTTCGCACTGACGCAGTGAGGGAGCCCCTCAGTCCCCACGAGGATCCCGTCCTTCACTCCACAGGGCCTGGGGCGCTCCCTCTACTGAGCTGAGCCAGGGTCCACCAGCCTCAGAGCGAGGCCTTTCTTGCCCGAGACCCCGCGAGGGAAGCGGATGGACTTTGGGCCTAACAGCCAGGCCTGAGCCTCTGGGGCCGAGAGCAGGGGCGGGGTCAGCGGGGCCTGTGTGGCCGACTCTATTCGGAGGTAATGGGGATTGGGGGTGTCGAGAGTGTGTCCCCGCACTTCTAACTGGGGCCACCTCACACTTTGACACCTGACGAGACGTGGCACTCCTCCCGCGGCTCACCGTCGCCGGACGTTAGCTCTCAAAAATGGCCTCGCCCCCACAGCGTGGTTAGGAGGAAGTCACTTCCGGTCATGCGCATGGGCTCCAGGAAGACAGCAGGGACAGGACGGAGGACGGGGGGCGGGGGGTGGGGTGGGGTGTGGTTCCGGGGAAACTTCCCGCAGGCCTGGCACGAGGGCCTTCCATTGACTCTTGGCGGGTCCTGGGACATTTCCCTCTGCTGAGCTGAGTCAGCAGGCGTCACACCTTTGTTCTCATTTCTGTCAGCGCCCTCAGCCGGAAGTATCTGGGGCCCTGAGCCTCACAGCCATGCCTGGGTCCCCCGAGACTGACAGTGAGGGCTGTTTGGGGCCCCCTCTTCTGTGGTGGATGCTGCTCTCAATCCTCTCTCAGTGTCTTCTCTTGACTCCCTGTAGGTGCTGGGCTACCTCCCGTCTGCTGACCTGAGGACAAGGCCTCACATCAAAGACATCAACTCCCTGAGACTGCTGGTGTGAAGTCTGCTGGTCTCACTCAGTTGTTGCCAAGACTCCCCCCGCCCCCACTCCCTCCCCTCTGTTGCTCTGAAGTTGACACCACCATCTTCCATGACACCCAGGAAGAGGAAAGGAGGGAGCGTTCAGCCCACCACCGAAGGGTCCTAGGACCCTCCCTTCTGCTGCCTGGTGGCTGCCCCTTCAGAACAAAGCTCTAACCTCCCTCGGACCTGGCAGAGGAAATTACGGGCAGTCTCAGCCTGACAGTCCTTTCTTGGGAGTTTAAGGGTTGACAGGAGGGAAACGGGCCATATTCTCTCTTGTCCCTTCTCTTCGGGGTGGGTGACTCCCTTAGTCCTCACTCGGGGTCCTCCCTGGACGGCCGGTGCAGCCTGGAGCTCCTCTTGCCCCGAGGGCCATCTGCTCGCACCAGGGCCGGCACCTCCTTGAGTCTCATTCGGAGGCAGTGAGGGTGACCACGCGGCCGCATGTGGCAGAGTTTTACCAAGCCTGCAGCGTGCGGCAGGCAGGTCGAGGCCCTGTGGCTGGCGGCCCCACTGGCCCTCACTCGGGGGCTTGGGCTGACTCTTGGGAGTGCTTAGGGACGCGCCTTCTGCTGGCCTGCACCTGTCCTCTCAGACAGCAGCCCTCCCTCCTCCGTGTGTGGCCAGAAGGAAGCGGCTGACAACAGGGGAGGGGTTCTAAGGTACCCTTGCGACGAGGAGGACGGTTCTCGCCCTGACTCCTCCCACCGTGCCCTGGAAATCCTCCCTCTGCTGACCTGCGGCCAGCCCCTCAGGACAAGGCCCCCTCCTCCCTGGGTCTCCCGCGTCTGTCCGTCCGTCCGCGTTCGCACTGAGGCAGCCCCAGTCTTTAGACCTGCCCGGAGGCTCCCAGGCCGACGTCAGGGGCGGGGTCCGCGTGGCCGCCATTCTGGGGTGTGGAGCCCCTCGGTCTCCGCCCTTCACTCCACAGGGTTGGGGCGCTCCCTCTACTGAGCTGAGCCAGGGTTCACCAGCCTCAGAGCGAGGTCTTCCTTGCCCGAGACCCTGCGAGGGAAATGGATGAACTTTGGGCCTAACAGCCAGGCCCGAGCCTCTGGGTCTGAGAGCAGGGGCGGGGTGGGCGGGGCCTGTGTGGCCGCCTCTTTTCGGAGGGAATGGGAATTGGGGGTATCGGGAGCGTGTCCCCGCACTTCTAACTGGGGCCGCCTCACACCTTGACACCTGACGAGACGTGGCACTCCTCCCGCGGCTCACTCTCACTGGACGGCAGCTCTCTAAAATGGTGCGCCCCCACAGCGCGATTAGGAGGACGTGACATCCGGTCATGCGCATCTGGGGTCCAGGAGGACAGCAGGGGCGTGGCCGGCCCAGGGCGGGGGCGGGGCCTGGGCGGGGCGGGGCAGGGCGGGACTGGAGGTGGGGGTTGTTTCTGGGGGAGCTTCCCGCAGGCCTGGCACGAGGGCCTTACATTGACTCTTGGCGGGTCCTGGGACATTTCCCTCTGCTGAGTTGAGTCAGCAGGCGTCACACCTTGGCTCTCATTTCTGTCGGCGCCCTCAGCCGGAAGTATCTGGGGCCCTGAGCCTCACAGCCATGCCTGGGTCCCCCGAGACTGACAGTGAGGGCTCTTTGGGGCCCCCTCTTCTGTGGTGGATGCTGCTCTCAATCCTCTCTGTCTTCTCTTGACTCCCTGTAGGTGCTGGGCTACGTCCCGTCTTCTGACCTGAGGCCAAGGCCTCACATCAAAGACATCAACTCCCTGAGACGGCTGGTGTGAAGTGCGGGCACATCTCATTTGGACACTTCTGCCTGGAGCCTCCCAGAGATGGCTGCTGCAGGTAAGGTGAGCTGAGGGGAAAGGAGGCGAGACTCTCTTCTGTGGTTTGGAGCCCGTCAGGTCTCACTCAAGGTCCTCACATTGACTGCTGGCAGGGCCTGCGATTCCTTCCTTCTCTGGTATGAATCCATCCCTGTCCCCAACCACGCCCCACAGAATCCCAGAGGAGTTAGTGAAGGGGCGCCTTAGCCTGACAGTTCCCACTGTGGTCTCTCTTTGTTGACATCACGGGCGTTGCCCAAAAGTTCAGAAATGAATTTCTGTCCTTCTGTACAACTACTGTGTTACTTGCTTTTGTCTTTTAGTCCGTGTGCGATAGTCTATTAAGATGATCACTTAAAAAGGCCAGTTGTCATGCACTAAGAAAGTTTCAGATGGTTATTTCACAGCCTGTGGACCATACTGCCACATCCAGCCCAATCTTTGGTGTCCCACGCTCCTGGCATGCGGGCTCTGAAATGCTGCCTCAGATTCCTTCAGTGAAGCAGTAGAGATTCATGGTCCCGGAGCTCAGTGGAAGAATCAAGGGCTCAACGTTATAGGCTTTTGTCTAATCAATCCTGTCATCTGCCTCTCTTGCAGGCTACAGACCTGTCTCCAATTCAGGGCATCCCCCTACCTGCCCACACTCAGGTTCCAGTTCAGTGGAGACTTACTGTCCCTCAGGGATTATTTAGTTTTGTGTTTTTGTGTTTGTTAATGTTTTTTCTTTGTTCCTTCTGTAATGTTTCCATGGTTGATTTTGGGTACAGGAAACAGTAGCCCATGTTTGATTGTCATCAGCTGCTATGGATAAGGTGCTAAATCTGTAAATGAATTTAGGAAAATAGATATTCTTACAGTATCTGTGCCTCACGAATACACATAACATACTATTCTGGTTGAGACTTCTTTTTCCTAAGTCAATGAGGAAATTCTTATTGTTGCCTCCATGTAGATTATATACATTTTTGTATGGTTTCTTTCTAGGTATATTTTTTATATGGTTGTTTTTGTCTATGGTGTATTTTCTTTTTTTTTTTTTTTTTGATTTTTTTTAACATCATTTTTGGAGTATAATTGCTTTACAAATAGTGTGTTAGTTTCTGCTTTATAACAAAGTGAATCAGTTATACGTATACGTATGTCCCCATATCTCTTCCTTCTTGCATCTCCCTCCCTTCCTCCCTCGCTATCCCACCACTCTAGGTGGTCACAAAGCACCGAGCTGATCTCCCTGTGCTTTGTGGCTGCTTCCCACTAGCTATCTGTTTTACATTTGGTAGTATATATATGTCCATGCCACTCTCTCACTTTGTCCCAGCTTACCCTTGCTCCTCCCCCTATCCTCAAGTCTATTCTCTAGTAGGTCTGCATTTTTATTCCTGTCTTGCCCTTAGTTTTTTCATGACTGTTTTTTTTTTTTTTAGATTCCTTATATATGTGTTAGCATATGGTATTTGTTTTTCTCTTTCTGACTTACTTCACTGTGTATGACAGTCTCCAGGTCCATCCACCTTGCTTCAGATACCTCAGTTTCGTTCCTTTTTATGGCTGAGTAATATTCCATTGTATATATGTGCCACCTCTTCTTTATCCATTCATCTGTTGATGGACACTTAGGTTGCTTCCATGTCCTGGCTATTGTAAACAGAGCTGCAATGAACATTTTGCTACATGCCTCTTTTTGAATTATGGCTT
Source organism: Phocoena sinus (assembly GCF_008692025.1). Taxonomy (NCBI): domain Eukaryota; kingdom Metazoa; phylum Chordata; class Mammalia; order Artiodactyla; family Phocoenidae; genus Phocoena; species Phocoena sinus. The sequence continues at coordinate 22,372,167 of NC_045784.1, read as the reverse complement.
TCTCAGGGTATGTGCCCAGTAGTGGGATTGCTGGGTCTTATGGTAGTTCTATTTTTAGTTTTTTAAGGAATGTCCATCCTGTTCTCCATAGTGGCTGTATCAATTTACATTCCCACCAACAGTGCAAGAGGGTTCCCTTTTCTCCACACCCTCTCCAGCATTTACTGTTTGTAGACTTTTTGATGATGGCCATTCTGAGCAGTGTGAGATGATATCGCATTGTAGTTTTGATTTGCATTTCTCTAATGATTAATGATGTTGAGCATTCTTTCATGTGTTTGTTGGCAATCTGTATTAGTTCTTTGGAGAAATGTCTATTTATGTCTTCTGCCCATTTTTGGATAGCGTTGTTTGTTGTTTTCATATTGAGCTGCATGAGTTGCTTGTATGTTCTGGAGATTAATCCTTTGTCAGTTGCTTCATTTGCAAATCATTCCTCCCATTCTCAGGGTTGTCTTTTGGTCTTGTTTATGGTTTCCTTTGCTGTGCAAAAGCTTTTAAGTTTCTTTAGGTCCCATTTGTTTATTTCTGTGTTTACGTCCATTTCTCTAGGAGGTGGGTGAAAAAGAATCTTGCTGTGATTTATGTCATAGAGTGTTTTGCCTATATTTTCCTCTAAGAGTTTGATGGTGTCTGGCCTTACATTTAGGTCTTTAATCCATTTTGAGTTTATTTTTGTGTATGGTGTTAGGGAGTGTTCTAATTTCATTCTTGTACATGTAGCTGTCCAGTTCTCCCAGCACCACTTATTGAAGATTCTGTCTTTTCTCCACTGTATATTCTTGCCTCCTTTATCAAAGATAAGGTGACCATATGTGCGTGTGTGTATCTCTGGATTTTCTATCCTGTTTCATTGATCTGTATTTGTGCTTGTGTACCAGTACCATACTGTCTTGATCACTCTAGCTTTGTTGTATAGTCTAAATCAGGGAGCCTGATTCCTCCAGCTCCGTTTTTCTTTCTCAAGACTACTTTGGCTATTTGGGGTCTTTTGTGTTTCCATAGAAATTGTGAAATTTTTTGATCTAGTTCTGTGAAAAATGCCAGTGGTAGTTTGATAGGGATTGCATTGACTCTGTAGATTGCTTTGGGTAGTAGCATCATTTTCACAATGTTGATTGTTCCGATCCAAGGACATGGTATATCTCTCCATCTATTTGTATCATCTTTAATTTCTTTCATCAGTGTCTTACAATTTTCTGTATACAGGTCTTTTGTCTCCATAGGTAGGTTTATTCTAAGATATTTTATTCTTTTTGTTGCAATGGTGAGTTGGAGTGTTTTCTTAACTTCACTTTCAGATTTTTCATCATTAGTGTATAGGAATGCAAGAGATTTCTGTGCATTAATTTTGTATCCTGCTACTTTACCGAATTCATTGATTAGCTCTAGTAGTTTTCTGGTAGCATCTTTAGGATTCTCTATGTAGAGAATCATGTCATATCCAAACAGTGACAGTTTTACTTCTTCTTAATTTGGAGTCCTTTTATTTCTTCTCTGACTACTGTGGCTAAAACTTCTAAAACTATGTTGAATAATAGTGGTGAGAGTAGGCAACTTTGTCTTGTTCCTGATCTTAGTGGAAATGGTTCCATTTTTTCACAATTGAGGTTGATGTTGGCTGTGGGTTTGTCATATATGGCCTTTATTATGTTGAGGTAAGTTCACTCTATGCCTACTTTCTGGAGGGTTTTTATCATAAATGGGTTGAATTTTGTCAGAAGCTTTTCTGGATCTATTGAGATGATCGTATGGTTTTTATCCTTCAGTTTGTTAATATGGTTTTTTACATTGATTTGCATATATTGAAGAATCCTTGCATTCCTGGGGTAAACCCCACTTGATCATGGTGTGTGATCCTTTTAATGTGCTGTTGGATTCTGTTTGCTAGTATTTTGTTGAGGATTTTTGCATCTATGTTCATCAGAGATATTGGCCTATAATTTTCTTTTTTTGTGACATGTTGCTCTGGTTTTGTATCCGGGTGATGGTGGCCTTGTAGAATAAGTTTGGGAAATTTCTTCCCCCTGCTCTATTTTGGAAGAGTTTGAGAAGGATGGGTGTTAGCTCTTCTCTAAATGTTTCATAGAGTTCACCTGTGAAGGCATCTGGCCCTGGGCTCTTGTTTGTTGGAAGATTTTTAATCACAGTTTCAATTTCAGTGTTTGCGATTGGTCTTATATTTTCTATTTCTTCCTGGTTCAGTCTGGAAGGTTGTGCTTTTCTAAGAATTTCTCCATTTCTTCCAGGTTGTCCATTTTATTGGCGTATAGTTGCTTCTAGTAATCTTACATGATACTTTGTATTTCTGCAGTGTCAGTTGGTATTTCTCCTTTCTCATTTCTAATTCTGCTGATTTGAGTCTTTTCCCTTTTTTTCTTGATAAGTCTGGCTAATGGTTTATCAATTTTCTTTATCTTCTCAAAGAACCAGCTTTTGGTTTCATCTATCTTTTCTATTGTTTTCTTCATCTCATTTCATTTATTTCTGCTCTGATCTTTATGAATTCTTTCCTCCTACTAACTTTGAGTTTTGTTTGTTTTTCTTTCTCTAGTTGCTTTAGGTGTAAGGTTAGGTTGTTTGAGATTTTTCTTTGTTTCCTGAGGTAAGATCGATTGCTATAAACTTTCCTCTTAGAACCAGTTTTCCTGCATCCCATAGGTTTTGGATCATCGTCCTTTCATTTTCATTTGTCTCTAGGTATTTTTTGATTTCTTCAGTGATGATCCATTGGCTGTTTAGTAGCATATTGTTTATCCTCCAGGTGTTTGTGTTTTTTACCATTTTTTTCTTGTAGTTAATTTCAAATCTCATAGCATTGTGATCAGAAAAGATGCTTGATGTGATTTCAATTTTCTTAAATTTACCAAGGCTCGCTTGTGGCTCAGCATGTGATCAGTCATGGAGAATGTTCCTTGTGCACTTGAGAAAATGTGTGTTCTGCTGCTTTTGGATGGAATGCTCTATAAATATCAATTAAATCCATCTGGTCTAATGTGTCATTTAAGGCCTGTGTGTCCTTACTGATTTTCTTTATGGATGATCTGCCCATTGATGAAACTGAGGTGTTAAAGTCCCCCACTATTATTGTGTTACTGTTGTTTTCTCCTTTTTTGGCTGTTAGTATTTGCCTTATATATTGAGGTGCTCCTATGTTGGCTGCATATATATTTACAATTGTTATAGCTTCTTCTTGGATTGATCCCTTGATCATTATGTAGTGTCCTTTTTTGTCTTTTGTAATATTCTTTTTAGTTTAAAGTCTATTTTGTCTGATATGAGTGTTGCTCCTTCAGCTTTCCTTTGATTTCCATTTGCATGGAATACCTTTTTCCATCCCCTCACTTTCAGTCTGTATGTGTCTCTAGATCTGAAGTGGGTCTCTTGTAGACAGCATATATGCAGGTCATATTTATGTATCCATTCAGCCAGTCTAATGTCTTTTGGTTGGAGCATTTAGTCTGTTTACGTTTAAGGTAATTATGGATATGTATGTCCTTATTGCCATTTTGTTTATTGTTTTGGATTTGTTTTTGCAGGTGTTTTTTCTTCCCTTCCTCTTTTGTTCTCTTCTGCTGTGATTTGATGACTAACTCTAGTGTTGTGTTTGGATTTCTTTTTCGTGTGTGTATGTATTGTAAATTTTCTGTTTGCAGTTACCATGAGGTTTTGATATAGCAGACTGTATATAAACAAGATTGTTTTAAGTTGCTGGTCTTTGAATTTCAAATGCATTTCCAATATCCTACACTTGTGCTCTTCTCTTCTCACGTTTGCTAGTTTTGATATCATATTGTATGCAGATGATTTCCTATCTCTACTATATGCTTGCCTTTACTGGTGAGCTTCCTCATTCATAATTTTCTTATTTCTAGTTGTGGCCTTTTCTTGTCTGCTAAAGAGAAGTTCCTTTAGCATTTGTTGCAAAGCTGGTGGACTCCTAGAGGGCTCATGCAAATGCGTACTCCCCAGAACTACCACCACCAGTGTCCTTGTCCCCACAGTGAGCCACACCCACGCCCCCGCCTCCACAGGAGACCCTCCAATACTAGCAGGTAAGTCTGGCCGAGACTCTTATGAGGTCATCACTTTTTTCCCTGGGTCCTGGTCTGCATGAGGCCCTATGTGCACCCTCCAAGAGTGGAGTTTCTGTTTCCCCGTCCTGTGGAATTCCTTTGATCAAACTCCGCTGGGCTTCAAAGCCAGATTCTCTGGGAGCTTCTCCTCCTGTTGCCAGACCCCCAGGCTGGGGAGCCTGACATGGGGCTCAGAACTTTGGCCCCATGTGGGAGAACTTCTGTGGTATAATTATTTTCCAGTTTGTGGTCGCCTAGCAGCACGTATGGGATCTGATTTTATCGTGCTTGTGCCCCTCCTCCCATCTTATTGTGGCTTCTTCTTCTCTTTGGATGTAGGGTATCTTTTTTGGTAGGTTCCAGAATTTTTTTTCAATGGTCGTTCAGCAGTTAGTTGTTATTTTCATGTTTCTGTAAGAAGAGCTAAGCTCACATCCTTCTACTCTGCCATCTTGTCTCTGGACCAGAACTAATGGAACTTGAATTAACTGCTGATAGGAATGTAAGATAGTACAACCACTTTGGAAAATGGTTTGGAAGTTTTTTAGAAAGTTAAAAATATACATACCATAGGATCCAGCCATTCCACTTCTAGAAGAGAAATTGAATGTACATATAAAGACTTACACATGAATGTTCACAACAGCTTTATCTGTATCACCCTCAGACTGGAAATAATCCAAATTTCCATTAACAGGTGAATGAATAAACAAATTGTGGTATACCAGTCAATAGAATACTACTCAGCAATAAAAAGCAATAAACATTCAGAAACACTGATGACTCTCAAAATAATTACGATGACTTAGAAAAAGTAGACAAGGAGAATGTGTACTCTGTTTCCATTTATAGAAAGATTCTAGAAAAGGCAAACTAATCTACAGTGACAGAAAGCAGGTCAGTACTTGCCTGGGAATGAGGGCATAGAAAGTGAGGGGCAGAAGAAAGGAAGTACAAAGGAACATTAACTTTTAGAGGTGATGTTCATTATCTTATTTATGGTGATGGTTTTATAGGTATATACTTATATCAAAACTCATTCAAACGTTATCATTTAAATATGTAATGTTTATTGTATGTTAAGCATACCACAGAAAGTTATTAGAACTGCAGATTTAGTCATCAAAGCTACTGGTGAGATAGGTGGTTTCGAAAGCCAACAACAAACGAATTTACTTCATACATTTGATTACAGAAACATAAGAATGTGTACATCTGACAATACGCCAGCAAAAGAGCTGAAGGTCATTGGCAAGTGTGATCAAAAGTATTTGCCATATTTATGTCACACAATGTGTTAATGTCTTTAATCTATGAAAAGAGTTTAAAGTATGAACATGAAGTAGAAAATTAATTAAAAGGCATAAATGTGCCAAATCAGCAGAAATAAAATAGAAATCATCAATAAGCATATTTTAGAAACTGTACCTCAATAGTTGTCGAAATTCATATTTTAAAATAAACCATTTCTCATATTGTCAAATACGTAAAAAAATAAATAAATAATGTTAATACTGAGTCTTGTCTCCACAAAGAATATTTGGTTGTTCCCACATATTGTGGGGAAATTAGTACAAACTCCTAGAGTTTCAACTGTCAGTATATTCAAAATCCTTAAAACAGGCCCTGATCAGCAACTCCACTTCTATAAAATTACTCCAAAAAAATCATTATGGATATGTCCATGTACAAAGATTTACTAACAAATACATGCTGTTAATATTAGGAAAGAACTTAAGTACCCAAAAGTAAAAGATTGATTGAGACAACTGTGGTGCGCCCTTAAGATGGAATACATTGCTGCCTCGCGTTTCTTGATATTCAAATAACATAGCAAAATGTTTGGAGTGCAGGTTTTGAATACAGACAACCTGTGACACCACTTACTGCTTTCACACCTTCCTTATGAGGCATAAGTTGTTTAGTGTACCCAAGTCTCAGTTGCTCTTTGTGTAAAGATGGTGATAATTATAGCCATCTACAGGCTATAGCCTTATCTACAGGCTTCTACTGAATATTATACAAGGTAATGGGTGGAACACTTGTAGTCCAGTGCCTGGCCCTGGTAGGGTTCATGAATGTTAGCTATTATCATTAAATGAAAATGTTTAAAACAGTATTTTTTATTTTTGTAAAAAAGTATACACATATGTTAATAGTAGTTAACTCTGAGTCTTGGACTTATACATAATTTTCAGATTCTTCTTTCGTCTGTTACTTAATTTTACAATAAACAAGTGTATGTCATTTAAAAATTAATGAAGACAGATTTTTATAAAATTACTAATTTCAATGAAGATTAATAATGTTTAATTTGGAGTATTTGGGACTATGAGTCATTTTTAACATCTTTATATTTTCAAATTTGCTACATTTATAAATAGAAAAAGACAGTAAATAGATTTCTTGATACTTTAAACATTTAACTTGAAAATGTACTTAATTGAAAAAAGTATGCTTTTATTTTATTAAAGAGGTAAATCTGTTAAGTGTAGTAAAATAAAAAGCTATATTTATTAAGTTCTCCAAGAGAGTAAGGCACCTTCTTAAAATTGTGAATTTTCATTCAATATAGTATTGTGAATTGATTTTAATATATAGTGATCAAACTATATTTCCTCTGAACTTGTATAGTTTCCTGAGATAATTTGGAAAGATCAAGGTCCACTTGCCAATGACCTTGTTTCCTTGTTTGTGAAATAGGGAAAATGAATCATCTTAACTGCTGCCACAGGATTGTTGTGACTCTCATATAATAGAATATGGAGAAGGGTCCTGATAAAAGAAATATCTTGTGGAAATACAAAATATTTTTATTATGAAAATCATCAAGTATTTGTTGCATATTCTTTTAATAAGTTGAAAGCATACTAAAAATTATTAATCAAGAACAAATATAACCCTATCTGGTAAATATTAGCTTCAATAACAAAGATGAAAACATACAATGACTAAAAGTGGATGGAAGTATATTTCTTTCTCATGCAAGTTCGACATCCAGACTGGAGGTGTGGCTTAATGACAACAAGATATTCAGTGGTAACAGTGCTGTCCATGTTGGTGCTTCGCTATCCCCTAGCATACAGCCTTCCTCTGCAGGGTCATAGTTGTCCCCTGCCTTGTTTGGCTTCTAGCTTGTGTGAAGAGGAAATAGAGAAATCCTGATCAAGCAAAAATTGCTTGTGCTCATATTTTATTAGCAAGAATTTAGTTGAGTGACCATACGTAGCTACAAAGGAGGCTGGGCACTGTGGTCTCAGTTGGGTTGTGCTATATAACCAGGAAAAAAGGTACAACAGATTTAGAAGGCACAAGTAACAGTCAAATGTATCACCCTACACAGCACATCTGGCCACTTGAAACCAATGAATCTAGCAATAATACTTGAAGTAATTTCCTGGAATTCATGATTAAATTTGCTTTACGCCTAAGTCATGCTGTTTATCTTTTTCTGTGTGTGGATGTTCTTTATTCTACAAGCTATATTTTAGTATAAGACAAAAAGAACAATTTTGACAAGTCTTCTGCATTTTACAGGGATTTCACCTCTTCTAGTCGCAAAAGAACTCTGCCCCATCATCACATTTCTTGCTTGTCAATAACTCCCTGTGTGAAACTGCACAAGAGCTAAAAAAGAAATTAATGTTCTAAGTTGGGTAACTTTCATGGCGTGTGTAAGGAATAGAGAAAAAAAAAGTGAGAGAGAAGAGAGTGTTTGAGCTATTTCAGAGAAAAACACATTTTATACAAAAAGCCTGTAATGCAGCTTAAAGATTTGGCAAAATGCCCACAAGGTAGCTTAACATGCTTTAGTATTGGGAGGTTGCTTTAATACTGCTCATGAGGAAGCAATTCCTTTGTTAAAGGGCTTTCCAAGTGAATGAGTCTGCCCTGTGCTTACCTTAGGAGGCCTTCCATTCCTAGGAACTCATGTTAATTGCTTAATGCATGCCTGGAGACAGAGCTAACCTTGATTTCTCAAGGAAAGAAAAAAAAAAATTTAACCTTTGATTTGAAAAATGAACTTAATAGATCAACCCATTAAGCCTTTCGTTATTCTTAGGTATTATTGCCAGGATTAGGAATAACCTCACACTATTTAAAATTCCCTCCGTTTCAAGAAGCATGTGGTTTGGGACAGAAGGTCTCCAATCTATCAAAATTTCCATGGCTGCTGTAAGGCTGCTGTAAATTACTTTGGGCAGAAAGGTGGTAGCCGACAAAGTTCCTGTGAAATACATCATTTTAAATGTCATGGAGAGAATCAGTAATCAAGGTTTGTGACGTAAAGTTTCTTTTAGCAGACAGAAGAATGAAAAGAGGCTCTATAAATTCCATAAGGTCTCCTGTCTGATCCCCACAAAAGGATTAATAGTAAGTGAACTGGATGAGGGACCTGAAAAGATTACAATAATTCCTTCATGATTTGAAGCATGAAAAATAATGGGAAGTTATAAGAATGTGTCAGGGTCATTAAGCAACTGTTTCAGAAATTGTCAAAAATAAGGGTGACAGGAAGTCATCATATTGAGAGATCAGATGTGCTTTCTAAAAGTGAATGTTTTGCAAAAATATAACATTCAAAAAACAAAAAAGACACAAGAAAACTCTGGGAGGTGTTGGATAGGTCTATTATCTTGATTGTGCTGATGGTATCACAAGTGTTTGCCTATGTCCAAATTTACCAAATTATAAACATTAAGTATGTGCAGTTTGTATATCAATTATACTTCAATAAGCTATCGAAAATATAACATGCAGAAAAGTACACAAACCTTAATGGTACAGCATGGTACGATTTCACTAAGTAAACACCTCCATATAACACCACTCAGATCAAAAAGTACAACATTACCAACACCTTTGAGGCCCCACTCATGCCCACTTCTACTAAGTGCCATTATGAAAGTAAGCATCCTGATTTCTAGCACCTTAGTGTCGCCTTGTCTTGACCTCTACATAATTACAATTATATGGTGTATACTCTTTGCCCAGCTTCTTTTGCTAAATATTATGTTGATGCTCATGCATGTTATGGAACATGGCAGTAATTTAATTCTTCTCACTGCCATATAGAGTTCAGTTGTGAATATTCCTCAATTTGTTTATTCTTTCTAGAGTTGATGTGCATTTAGATTGCTTCCAATTTAGAGATCACATGAATAATACTGCTCTCAACACCTTTGTATACATACATACATTACTTTGGGTTATGTACTTAGGAGTTGAATTCCTGTGTCATAGAGTATACATGTGTTCAGATCTAGAAGATAGTGCCAAGGAGATCTGCAAAGCAATTGTACCAATATAAACTCCGAGCCGCAGGATATGAATGCTCCAGTTACTCTACAGCCTCAACAGTCGTTGAAATTGTCAGGCATCTTAGTTTTCTGCATTCTGATTGGCATATGGTTATAACTCTTTTTTGCCTTTAAAGTTGCATTTAAAGATATAGTAAAAGATACTATATTTATAAATATATATATTTAAATTTGCATTTAAACATTTAAGGACATAAGAATAGGTTAATCTATATATGATTTAGGGGCAGTAAATTAATTATATAAAATAATCAGTCATTGTAAATCGCATGCATTCATATATAGAGAGAGAAAGAGAAAGAGTGAGAGATCTATATATACACATATATTTTCCCCCTCTTTTTTTTTTTTTTTTTTTTTTTTTTGCTGTACGTTGGCCCCTCACTGCTGTGGCCTCTCCCGCTGCGGAGCACAGGCTCCGGATGCGCAGGCTCAGCGGCCATGGCTCACGAGCCCAGCCGCTCCGCGGCATGTGGGATCTTCCCGGACCGGGGCACGAACCCGTGTCCCCTGCATTGGCAGGCGGACTCTCAACCACTGCGCCACCAGGGAAACCCCATTATCCTTTATTTAGGAACCAAATGAAACATCTTCTACTTTTCCAATCCAGTGAATTGGTTATATCATAAAATAAAATAAAATCATTGAGACAGTTTAAATTAATAGCACATGCTGGGTCTCTATCACAAAATTTGGTTCAAGGAGTTTAGTTTCTTTTTCATTTAAGGAGTTGGGTCATTATGCTGCAACTAATGGGAAATTAATAGATTTTTAAAGTTCTGCAAGCAATAAAGATCTTACACCCCTGCATTATTATTATTATTATTTTTTTTTTTTGCGGTACGCGGGCCTCTTACTGTTGTGGCCTCTCCCGTTGCGGAGCACAGGCTTTGGACGCGCAGGCTCAGCAGCCATGGCTCACGGGCCCAGCCGCTCCGCGGCATGTGCGATCCTCCCGGACCAGGGCACAAACCCGCGTCCCCTGCATCGGCAGGTGGACTCCCAACCACTGCGCCACCAGCGAAGCCCCTCTGCATTGTTTTTAATTATTAAATATTATGGTTGATTTCCTTCAATGTTGATCTATACAACAAGGGTTTAATTTTAAATAGATGTAAATCATTAAAGCACAAGGAAAATTCAGCTTATTCCTAAAAATTGTTCAGAAATTAAAGTCTGTAATTTAAGACTCGTAGATATACTGCTAAAGAAGTAGTTGATACAAAAATTAAAATATCCTTGCATTTCACTATATTGAGAGAAGGGAGGTAGACATTAATTATCACTGTTTGCATATGTCTAGAAAAGAATCTTAGAAATAATAACAAGGGCTTCTTGAATTGTTTTTATCCTATGTTATAATGTAGTCTGATAATGAGGTGGACTAGTATATGCAGCCCTCAAATGATCTAAGGTTAGAATATCACTGAATATGGAAAATGGACCCACAGATTAGTACTCAATAGTATTCGTTTATCCTTTGAACAAATGGAGCAATTAGCCAGCAGTGCAGTATTTTGTCTGCTTTGTTAAGAACTAACCTCCAAACCTCTTGGTGTAGACTTAAGTTTGGTCACAATGCTTTTCTCCTTGTATCATCTTTTCCCCTGTGACTTTGCAATTTCTCCCACTAGAGACAGAGTTTACTTTCTCTCTCTCTGACTTTGGGCTCAACCACGTGACTTGTTTTGGTCAATATGTTTTAGAAGTGATGTAAACAGAGGCACGTAATCTATACTTCTTTGGTAGGGCTTACCTTCCTGCAATTCTGCCATCATAATGAGAAGAGACTGGATCTCAGAATAAACATACATTGAGTAAAATGGAGCAAGGAACCATATCCAGCAGAATTTGCCATTTGAAGTAGTCAGGAGAGAGCATCCAATTAGCAATCAACCTTTGTACCCATGAGTATGAAAATAAATGCCTGTGGTTGCATGCCACCAAGTTGGTTATGAAGCATTGTTGCAGCAACAGATAATTGATATAGTTCCTAAAGGCAGATACCATGTTGAATTCAAGTCTGTCCATAGCACCTATCCAAGTACATGTAGTAAGTAGTCTACAAATGATTATGAAATGAATATATGAAAAGATCTATTTTCAAAGCCTAAGCTTTGAGTACTTTTCTTCTCAGTATTTTATTATGAAAAGTTAAAGACAGGTAAATTGAAAGAACTGTATGGGGAACATCCATATACCCATGACCTGAATTTGCAAGCTTAACATGAACTTTCAGATGCCATTTATAATAACTAAATGAAACTAGCTAAACTAAAGAATCTAGTAGTACATTCATGTACTTTCCCCCCATAAATTATGGTTATCATATTGTCTCATCATTTCTTTGTTATATTTAAGTAACTCAGAAAAGAAACAGATCAAGGCTAATGTGCTAAAGGCTGGCTGCTCCATGTATTAATTGAAATGCCTAAGACAAACTACACACCTATATCTCACAAACATGATACAACTAAGTGTACAGATTGGTAAGGATAGTTTCTGTTGTTCACTATCTGGCCCTGGCATAGTTCTCCTAAGAAATGCCCAAATTAATAATTTTAATGCAAGGAAGAGGGGATTCTCTTCAATGGAGTGTAATCGGGCTAGTTCAGCCATTTCTGGGCTTCCCACTAGATTTCAGGTCTCTTTCAAACCTGCACTAGAATTTAGGGGTGTTATAATGAAGGGGAAGAAGAAATTAACATTTCAGAGCTTACCACTCCATCCAAATGATGAAGTAAATACTTGTTTAGTAGTATATACTTTCATGTGTATAAAGCAAATTAAATGGATTATGAAGCTGAGGCAGTACAATTGGTCTGGATGAATCCCTCAGCACGCTGTGCATCTATTCCATGCTATGTGTATTTGTCCTTATGCTGTTGGAGCACAACAAACATGCATTTAAATCATACTAATTCAAGTATGTACACTCAGGACAATTGAGAGGAATTGAGGGATGAGAAAGATAGTGCCAGTGATTCTTTTAGTAATTCTATTCATCCAAATGTGCCACAGAATAAAGGCGTAGTAGGAGTTATAAATCTGCTCTTCCTTTAATCCACCTCACCCCATCTCTGAATTCTTTTACTTGTGTAAACTTCTTTCTGTTATGAGAGTGATTCCAGTGTTTAAAAATACATATTTTTCATACAGTATGACTTTTAAATATAAGGCAACTGCTTAATCTGTTGCCGAACTGAGGAAAGAGAGATCTTCTAAAACTGGATGAAAAACTGTCAATGAGATGGAGTGTTTAGACAAAACCAACCCTTACAATCTTGAGATTGATCAAAGGTAATTTTGACTTCAAATGATATCATGTCCACAGACTTTAAAATCTAACCCTCATGTTAAATTGATTTTAGTCCCCTGAGATGAGAATAAAACCTCTATCTCCCAAATGAATTACGGAATCTCCAATCTCTCATGGAAATAAGATTTTCTAAATTTTAGAATAAATGAATATTTATCAAGTACTGCTATTAATACACGTATCATAGCTTTACTGTTTATCATCTGTAAAATAATTTCAGTAGTTATTTGCCTAATATTCTTATCTCTTCTACTAGATAGTAAGATTCTGGACATTTTTCTCTCTTTTCATCCCTCTTAGTATTAGCACATTTCAGTGCATGATCTTATAAATGAATGAATATATTCATTCAAACACCATCCATGACTACTTCCCTACTGGATCATATTGACATCCAAAAGGACACTACATGTAAACAGATACCTAACATTTGTCAATATGGATACTTTTACATTATTCCAAATAAATGTAAAGTCAAAGTAACTATCCTACCTTAAGAACAAAACAGGAAAAGTAATGTGATATAACAGCCATGACACAGAGGAGATCTAATCTGATGAGAAATAAATCTTTTCTTACTTAATCCATTGAATTTTAAAGATTGACTTGGAAAAATGTAGAACCACAAGAAAATACCACAGTACTATATAATGCTAACATGTATTGACTACTTAAAATAAGCCTATGAGGCAGGTACTATTCTTTTCCCGATCTTACAGATGAGAAAAATGTCATGAGAAAATAACTTTTCTAATGTGCTAGAATTTGAACCCAAGCAGGCTAGCTCCAGAGACTGTATATATAATCTATCATAGCACCTAGTGCCAGGTTTATGACACTGACAGGCTATATCTACACAAATGATTTTCCTTTTTTGCCCTGCTGGGAGTAAAAATTCTTACATGCATAAGTAAGATTCTGAATATCAACTATCCTTTTGTGAAATATATTCCCAAAGCAATGTAATTGAACATGAAATAATAATGGAAAAAAAGAAAAACCTTTAAAAGCATTTTTAAATCTAACACTACATGAGAAAATAATGCACCAATCAGCAAAATATGTCCCTTGGATCGATTGTAGGCTGTAGAAATAGCTTACCAAGAAAAGGAATAATTCCTTGGTACTAACAATTCATCAGTAAAGGTCTTATGAGTAAAAAAAGAAATACCCTTTATAGTATTGTACCCGTTTTATTGAAGTCCAGATAAAAATCTAAAAGTATTGATAGTCTTTCTAATCATGAATATTTCAAGCGTGCAGTTGCTTCTTGAACCCATCTTCTAACTACAGTTTATCTGGAGGCATCACTGTCTCTTATGGTTTAGCATCCTTTGGACTGACAAAGACAGGCACCCCTGAAAATAATGAATACAGGGTGTATCTTGCCGATTACTTAGGAAAGGCCCAATCATTGTGTTTTCCTTAAATCTGGAGATAGATGTGGTTCTACATTTTTCTGTGTGTTTTATTAAATTCATAGTACCCAGGGCTCATTCTAACGCAAAGACAGGGCTGGCTCTTCCCCATTTTCTCCCTTTCTCAGGTCTGTTTTTTAACTTTGCTCTGATGTCACCCCCTTACTATGTGAGCACCTGTAGCTACTCAATAAATATTTATTGAATAGTATCACAAACAAACCCCCCCCAGATCCCAAACTACTTTACATGCTGATTTTTTAGCTTTTGCACACTATCCATGATCACTTTCTGATGGGTCAAATTGACATCCAGAAGGACAATTTCAATACAGTTTATCTTCTGATTTTATTTGAGGCAATTTTAATGCAACCCAGAACCTTCCGTGGACTACACAGGTCCTTTACTACTACTACTTATAACTTAAAAACTATCACACGTAGCTGAAATCTGATTCAGGTTAACGTAGGTGATAAAGTTCTGCGGTAAACAAGTAGGGTGTGGTTTATTCCCCCATAAACTTAGGTTGAATAAAGAATGTATTTTTTATTTTACTCCTAGCCCTTCTGTTGAGACCCCTGGTATTTGGGTTTTCATTTTTATAAACTTTAAAAAGTTTTTTTTTTTAATTAAAAATAATGAAATGTTTGTTTCACCTTAATTACAATATACAGTTAGAATTCATAAATACAATTCAAATATTAGGTAAAGGTACCATTTTAAAATGTTGAATGTTATTTCCACCACTTGCTTTTCAAATCATCAGTGCCTGAAATAACCAATCACCTGTATCAGCAAAGATAAGCTTACACTGTAAAAAAGTTTCCACCACTAAAATACTCGAGCTTCGAAACTTCCAGATGGATGGTTTCCAGTTAGAAAGAGGGAGTACACATTACTTTCACAGGTAGTAAGAAAAGTGCCTAAAAAAGGATTTTAGCTAAGCCTATGTGGGTAGAAATTTCAGTCAAGAGAAAAGAAATCTAGTAAGAAAGATATTAAAGAGAAAAGAACAAACTTTGTTAATGCTGCAGGAGGTAGAAATAGTTTTCCAAAACTTGGCATAAACAAATGTGTGTCACCAGATTATAGGGCGAACAGGCCTATCAAAAAGTCAATAAGAAAACACTTTTTTAACAGCTCCCATTGATGTGACCTAAGTTAGTAAAATTCAGGCCTAAAGATAAGATGACACTGGTTTTTCAGATGTGAGAAAAACTTTGCAACAACATGAGATCATTACCATAAAAGAGATTAAAGGTGATCTGGGGCAAATATGCCAGCAAAGCATATTGGCTGAGGGTATAGAATCTTGGGTTGGACTCTCTGGATGTGATCCTCGTTTTTCTACACTTTGCCTTCATATCCATGAGTAAATGGTGCAGCCTTTCAGGCCTCATCTTGCTCATCTCTAAATCATACCAAATTAATAGAATTTTCCAAAAGGAATAAAGAAGTTGTACGTAAAGCTCTTGGGACAGTGTCTGTGCTACAGGACAACTGGAGTTACAGGTTTGAGATGGCAACAAGACTTACAAGACAAAATAGGCTTTAAGCTGATGCTACATTTACTTAGCTTGTTAGACATTACCTGTTATTGTTCCAGTTAGCAAACAGGTAATATACTATGTGAATGAGTGTGTACCCTCACCACAAAGGAAGGTACTGTTGATAATACATGAAAGTGAAGACTGCCAAAAGGATTTAAATTGTCCATTGAGTACTGAGACAGTAACTGTATGTTGAGACTACTAAGAATGCTGTTTTTGCCTGGTAAGTTATCCATTTCCCCCTTCTTCTAGTAAAAGTACTGCATCTTTATTCCTGTCCTGCCCCTAGGTTCTTCAGAACCACTTTTGTTGCTGTTCTTTAGATTCCATATATATGTGTTAGCATATGGCATTTGTTTTTCTCTTTCTGACTTACTTCACTCCGTATGACAGACTCTAGGTCCATCTACCTCACTACAAATAACTCAATTTTGTTTCTTTTTATGGCTAATATTACATTGTATATATGTGACACATCTTCTTTATCCATGCATCTGTCAATGGACACTTAGGTTGCTTCCATGTCCTGGCTATTGTAAATAGAGCTGCAGTGAGCACTGTGGTACATTACCCTTTTTGAATTATGGTTTTCTCATGGTATATGCCCAGTAGTGAGTTTGCTGGGTCATACCATAGTTCGTTAATTTTTTTTTCTGGCGGTTCGCAGGCCTCCCACCGCCACAGCCCCTCCTGCCGCGGAGCACAGGCTCTGGACGCGCAGGCCCAGCGGCCACGGCCCGCAGGCCCAGCCGCTCCGCGGCATGCGGGATCCTCCAGGACCGGGGCACGAACCCGCGTCCCCTGCATCGGCAGGCGGACCCTCAACCACTGCGCCACCAGGGAAGCCCTCTTTTGTTAATTTTTAAAGGAACCTCCATACTGTTCTCCATAGGGGCTGTATCAATTTACATTCCCACCAACAATGCAGGAGGGTTCCCTTTTCCCCAGACCCTCTCCAGCATTTATTGTTTGCAGACTTTTTGATGATGGGCATTGTGACCACTGTGAGGTGATACCCCATTGTAGTTTTGATTTGCATTTCTCTAATGATTAGTGATGTTGAGTATCCTTTCATGTGTTTGTTGACAATCTGTATATATTCTTTGCAGAAATGTTTATTTAGGTCTTCTGCCCATTTTTGGATTGGATTGTTTGTTTTGATCATACTGAGCTGCATGAATTGTTTGTATATTTGGGAGATTAATGCTTTGTCAGTTGCTTCATTTGCAAATATTTTCTACCATTCTGAGGGTTGTCTTTTCATCTTGTTTATGGTTTCCTTTGCTGTGCAAAAGCTTTTAAGTTTCATTAGGTTCCATTTGTTTATTTTTGGTTTTATTTCCATTTCTCAAGGAGGTGGGTCAAAAAGGAACTTGCTGTGATGTATGTCATAGAGTGTTCTGCCTATGTTTCTCTCTAAGAGTTTAATAGTGTCTGGCCTTACATTTAGGTCTTTAATCCATTTTGAGTTTATTTTTGTGTATGGTGTTAGGGAGTGTTCTAACTTCATTCTTTTACATGTAGCTGTCCAGCTTTCCCAGCACCACTTATTGAAGCGGCTGTCTTTTCTCCATTGTATATTCTTGCCTCATTTATCAAACATAAGGTGACTATATGTGCGTGGGTTTATCTCTGGACTGTCTATCTTGTTCCATTGATCTATATTTCTGGTTTTGTGCCAGTCCTATACTGTCTTGATTACTGTAGCTTTGTAGTATAGTCTGAAGTCAGGGAGCCTGATTCCTCCAGCTCCGTTTTGCTTTCTCATTATTGCTTTGGCTATTCGGAGTCTTTCGTGTTTCCATACAAATTGTGGAATTTTTTGTTCTACTTCTGTGAAAAATGCCATTGGTAGTTTGATACGAATTGCATTGAATCTGTAGATTGCTTTGGGTAGTACAGTCATTTTCACAATGTTGATTCTTCCAATCCAAGAACATGGTATATCTCCCCATCTGTTTGTATCATCTTTAATTTCTTTCATCAGTGTCTTATAGTTTTCTGCATAGAGGTCTTTTGCCACTGTAGATAGGTTTATTCCTAGGCATTTTATTCTTTTTGTTGCAGTGGTAAATGGGAGTGTGTCCTTAATTTCTCTTTCAGATTGTTCATCATTAGTGTATAGGAATGCAAGAGATTTCTGTGCATTAATTTTGTATCCTGCTACTTTTCCAAATTCATTGATTAGCTCTAGTAGTTTTCTGGTAGCATCTTCAAAGTTCTCTATGTATAGTATCATGTCATCTGCAAACAGTTACAGTTTTACTTCTTCTTTTCCAATTTAGATTCCTTTTATTTCTTTTTCTTCTCTGACTGCTGTGGCTAAAACTTCTGAAACTATGTTGAATAATAGTGGTGAGAGTGGGCAACCTTGTCTTGTTCCTGATCTTAGTGGAAATAGTTTCAGTTTTTCACCATTGAGGACAATGTTGGCTGTGGGTTTGTCATATATGGCCTTTATTATGTTGAGGTAAGTTCCCTCTATGCCTACTTTCTGGAGGGTTGTTGTCAGAAATGGGTGTTGAATTTTGTCGAAAGCTTTTTCTGCATCTATTTAGATGATCATATGGTTTTTATCCTTCAGTTTGTTAATATGGTTTATCACATGGATTGATTAGTGTATACTGAAGAATCCTTGCATTCCTGGGATAAACCCCACTTGACCATGGTGTGTGATCCTTTTAATGTGCTGTTGGATTCTCTTTGCTAGTATTTTGTTGAGGATATTTGCATCTATGTTCATCAGTGATATTGGCCTATAGTTTTCTTTTTTGGTGACATCTTTCTCTGGTTTTGGTATCTGGGTGATGGCAGCCTCATAGAATGGGTTTGGGAGTGTTCCTCCCTCTGCTATATTTTGGAGGAGTTTGAGAAGGATACGTGTTAGGTCTTCTCTAAATGTTTGACAGAATTCACCTATGAAGCCATCTGACCCTGAGCTTTTGTTTATTGGAAGATTTTTAATCACAGTTTCAATTTCAGTGCTTGTGATTGGTCTGCTTATATTTTCTATTTCTTCCTGGTTCAGTCTCGGAAGGTTGTGCTTTTCTAAGAATTTGTCCATTTCTTCTGGGTTGTCCATTTTAGTGGCATATAGTTGCTTGTAGTAATTTCTCATGATCCTTTGTATTTCTGCAGTGTCAGTTGTTACTTCTCCTTTTTCATTTCTAATTCTATTGATTTGAGTCTTCTCCCTTTTTTTCTTGATGAGTCTGGCTAATGGTTTATCCATTTTGTTTATCTTCTCAAAGAACCAGCTTTTAGTTTTCTTGATCTTTGCTATCGTTTCCTTCATTTATTTCTGATCTGATCTGTATGATTTCTTTCCTTCTGCTGACTTCGGGGTTTTTTTTTGTTCTTCTTTCTCTAATTGCTTTAGGTGTAAGGTTAGGTTGTTTGAGATTTCTCTTGTTTCTTGAGGTAGGATTCTATTGCTGTAAATTTCCCTCTTAGAACTGCTTTTGCCTCTTCCCATAGGTTTTGGGTCATCATGTTTCATTGTCATTTGTGTCTAGGTATTTTTTGATTTCCTCTTTGATCTCCTCAGTGATCTGTTAGCTATTTAGTAATGTATTGTTTAGCCTCCATGCATTTGTATTTTTTACATTTTTTTTTTCCTGTAATTGATATCTAGTCTTAGAGTGTTCTCCTGGAAAAGATACTTGATATGATTTCAATTTTCTTAAATTTCCCAAGGCTTGATTTGTGACCCAAGATATGATCTATTCTGGAGAATGTTCCATGAGCACTTGAGAAGAAAGTGTATTCTGTTTTTTTTGGATGGAATGTCCTATAAATATCAATTAAGTCCATCTTGTTTAATGTGTCATTTAAAGCTTGTGTTTCCTTATTTATTTTCACTTTGGATGATCTGCCATTTGGTGAAAGTGGGGTGGTAAATTCCCCTACTGTGATTGTGTTACTGTCAATTTCCCTTTTTATGGCTGTTAGCATTTGCCTTATGTATTGAGGTGCTCCTGTGTTGGGTGCATAAATATTTACAGTTGCTATAGCTTCTTCTTGGACTGATCCCTTGATCATTATATAGTGTCCTTCTTTGTGTCTTGTAATAGTGTTTAAAGACTATTTTGTCTGATATGTGAATTGCTATTCCAGCTTTCTTTTGATTTCCATTTGCATGGAATATCTTTTTCCATCCCCTCACTTTCAGTCTGTATGTGTCCCTAGGTCTGTAGTGGGTCTCTTATAACAGCATATATATGCATCTTGTTTTTGTTATCCATTCAGCCAGTTTATGTCTTTTGGCTGGAGCATTTAATCCATATACATTTAAGGTAATTATTGATATGTATGTTCCTATTATCATTTTCTTAATTGTTTTGGGTTTGTTATTATAGGTCTTTTCCTTCTCTTGTGTTTCCTGCCTAGAGACGTTCCTTTAGCATTTGTTGTAAAGCTCGTTTGGTGGCGCTGAAATCTCCTAGCTTTTGCTAGTCTGTAAAGGTTTTAATTTCTCTGTCGAATCTGAATGAGATCCTTGCTGGGTAGAGTGAGCTTGGTTGTAGGTTTTTCCCTTTCATCACTTTAATATGTCCTGCCACACCCTTCTGGCTTGCAGAGTTTCTGCTGAAAGATCAGCTGTTAACCTTATGGGGATTCCCTTATGTGTTATTTGTTGCTTTTACGTTGCTGCTTTTAACATTTTTTCTTTGTATTTAATTTTTGATAGTTTTATTAATATGTGTCTTGGCGTGTTTCTCCTTGGATTTATCCTGTATGGGACTCTCTGTGCTTCCTGGACTTTATTGACTATTTCCTTTACCATATTGGGGAAGTCTTCAACTATAATCTCTTGAAATATTTTCTCAGTCCCTTTCTTTTTCTCTTCTTCTTCTGGGACCCCCATAATTCAAATGTTGGTGCGTTTAATGTTGTCCCAGAGGTCTGTGAGACTGTCGTCAATTCTTTTCATTCTTTTTTCTTTATTCTGCTCTGTGGTAGTTATTTCCACTATTTTATCTTCCAGGTCACTTGTCAATTTTTCTGCCTCAGTTATTCTGCTATTGATTCCTTCTAGAGGATTTTTAATTTCATGTATTGTGTTGTTCTTCATTGTTTGTTTGCTCTTTAGTTCTTCTAGGTCCCTGTTAAACGTTTCTTGTGTTTTCTCCATTCTGTTTCCAAGATTTTGGATCATCTTTACTATCATTATTCTGAATTCTTTTCAGGTAGACTGCTTGTTTCCTCTTCATTTGTTTGGTCTGGTGGGTTTTTACCTTGCTCCTTCATCTGCTGTGTATTTCTCTGTCTTCTCATTTTGCTTAACTTACTGTGTTTGGGGTCTCCTTTTCACAGGCTGCAGGTTCATAGTTCCCAGGGTTTTTGGTGTCTGCCCCCAGTGGGTAAGGTTGGTTCAGTGGGTTGTGTCAGCTTCCTGGTAGAGGAGACTGGTGCCTGTGTTCTGGTGGATGAGGTTGCATCTTGTCTTTCTGATGGACACGACTGCGTGCATCTCGTGGTGTGTTTGGGATGTCTGTGTCCTTATTATGATTTTAGGCAGCCTTTCTGCTAATGGGTGGGGTTGTGTTCTTGTCTTGCTTGTTGTTTGGCATGGGGTGTCCAGCACTGGTGCTTGCTGGTCATTGAGTGGAGCTGAGACTTAGCGTTGAGTCGGAGACCTCTGGGAGAGCTTTTGTCATTTGATATTATGAGGGGCCAGGAGGTCTCTGGTGGACCAGTGTTCTGAACGTGGCTCTCCCAACTCAGAGGCTCAGACCTGACACCCAACCAGAGCACCTAGACCCTGTCTGCCACACGGCTCAGAAGAAAAGGGAGAAAAGAAAAAAAGAATGAAAGAAAGAAAAAATAATAAAGTTCTTAAAATAAGAAATTATTAAAATAAAACATAAAAAAGTAATTTAAAAATAAAAACTGAGCAACCAAACCAATAAACAAATCTACCAATGATAATATGCTCTTAATACTAAACTAAGATAAATATAAAACTAGAAACAAATCAGATGCAGAAAGCAAACCCCAAGTCTACAGTTGCTCCCAAAGTCCACCACCTCAGTTTTGGGATGATTCGTTGTCTATTCAGGTATTCCACAGATGCAGGGTACATCAAATTGATTGTGGAGATTTAATCCGCTGCTCCTGGGGCTCCTGGGAGAGATTTCCCTTTCTCTTCTTTGTTCGCACAGCTCCCGGGGTTCAGCTTTGGATTTGGCCCCGCCTCTGCATGTCGGTTGCCCTCTGGCATCTCTTCTTCACCCAGACAGGAGGCGGTTAAAGGAGCAGCTGACTCGGGGGCTCTGGCTCACCCAGGCCGGGGGTAGGGAGGGGTACGGAATGTAGGGCGAGCCTGTGGTGGCAGAGGCCGGCGTGACGTTGCACCAGCCTGAGGCGCGCTGTGCATTCTCCAGGGTAAGTTGTCCCTGGATCACGGGACCCTGGCCATGGCGGGCTGCACAGGTTCCTGGGAGGGGATGTGTGGATAGTGACCTGTGATTGCACACAGGATTCTTGGTAGCTGTAGCAGCGGCCGTAGTGTTTCATTCCTGTCTCTGGTGTCCTCACTGATAGCTGTGGCTCGTGCCCATCTCTGAAGCTTATTTAGGCAGTATTCTTAATCCCCACTCCTCGTGCACCCCGAAACAACATTCTCTTGCCTCTTAGGCAGTTCCAGACTTTTTCCAGGACTCCCTCCTGCCTAGCTGTGGTGCACTAGCCTCCTTCAGGCTGTGTTCATGCAGCCAACCCCAGTCCTCTCCCTGGGGTCTGACCTCCAAAGCCTGAGCCTCAGCTCCCAGCCCCCACCCACCCCAGCAGGTGAGCAGACAAGCCTCTCAGGCTGGTGAGTGCTGGTCAGCACCGATCCTCTGTGTGGGAATCTCTCTGCTTTGCCCTCTGCACCCTTGTTGCTGTGCTCTTCTCCATGGCTCCAAACCTTCTCCCCTGCCAACACCCCATTTCCAGCAGTGAAGGGGCTTCCTAGTGTGTGGAAACTTTTCCTCTTTCACAGCTCCCTACCAGAGGTGCAGGTCCCATCCGTATTCTTTTGCCTCTGTTTTTTCTTTTTTCTATTGCCCTACCCAGGTACGTGGGGAGCTTCTTGCCTTTTAGGAAGTCTGAGGTCTTCTGCCAGTGTTCAGTAGGTGTTCTGTAGGAGTTGTTCCACATGCAGATGTATTACTGATGTATTTGTGGGGAGGTAGGTGATCTCCACGTCTTACTCCTCTGCCATCTTGAAGGTCGGGCAGTTGAGGTCATTCAGTTTAGCTATTTCTACTCTAAATATATTAAACTAAAAATTCTTAGTTTACGACGCTGTTAGACTGTGGTGGCCCTAATGCCTTGGTAGTCTGTGTAAGCAAACCTAAACCTGAGAGCCAACGCACTCTAAAATGCGTTGAAATGAAACTGCAGAACAACCGATCACAAACAGCCACTAGGGTTTTTGAAATAAGGAAGCCACTTAAGCTATACCCAGTCAAGTAATTGCTTTGCTTTGCTTTG
The DNA here is from genome assembly GCF_008692025.1 of Phocoena sinus. Classification (NCBI taxonomy): domain Eukaryota; kingdom Metazoa; phylum Chordata; class Mammalia; order Artiodactyla; family Phocoenidae; genus Phocoena; species Phocoena sinus. The sequence goes on along the minus strand of NC_045784.1, from coordinate 22,349,004 downwards.
TTTCCTCCTCTTCCTTATAAAATTCTTGCCCTAGCTCCTGTATGTGGAGTGCTCTTAACCACTTCTGTTTTGGTGCTGCCTGATTGAAATTGATGTTTGCTCAAGTAAACACTTGAAAGTTTAATATACCTTAGTTTATTTTCTGAAACTTGTAACCAATTTGGCAGTTGTTGTCAGGCCCTGCCTGGTACCCCAGGCTTATATTCCGCTCTTCCAACATATGGGACAATTTGCCTCCTATCTTATGCTTCAAATTTTAGGACATTGTTTATGTGGTCAGAGTTCCTCAAGGAATGGTCCTTGACCAGCTGTATTAAAATCACGTAGGCTTCTTTCCCCAAAAATGCTACTCCTTGGCCTATCAGAGACCTATAGAAACAGAATATTTGGTGTGTAGAACCTATGAATCTGCATTTGTATAGGCTATCCAAACACCATAGTTTGAAATCTACTCCTCTGGTGACTTTTAAACCTGGTGTTTGCTAAAATCAAGAAGTTGGATGCTGAGCAAGAGCTGTAAACTGCCAGCCTGATTACAGATTGGATACCAATGTCCTCAAGTCTATCTGCATGGCTCCAGGTATCACATCCTCACTGGACACAAGTTTCCCCTGATCCTGCTGACCATTTTTTGGTCCCTTCCCATTATCACGGTCACAGTCTCAGACTCCCATGTGCTTTGGCTGTCAGTAATCCCTCTGCTTAATCCTGATCCCAAATCTCAGTGATTCCTATAGTCTCTACTAGCTCATTATGAACTTCTGTAAATTCTTCCTTTGTGGTCTGGGGTAGTAAAATGATGAAATATTTCTAGGTTTGTGTGTGTGTGTGTGATTGAACTCTCAGCTTTATGGTCTGACAGTAGTGAGACAGAGAAGATTAAGAAGAGCCACCATCTAAAACTAGACATACCCACTCCAACAGGGATATTCTAGAGGATATTCTAATCTCAAGTGTTAGCTTAGATAGCAAATCCAAGCCCAGGGGAAAAAGGGGAACCAAAATGGAAATGCAGGGATGGTACTCCCTAGGAGAATTCTTTATCGAGGGATCCAACATCAAACTGTGCTGATTTCCTATTGAATGGCAATCTCAATGGAGGAAACAACAGTCAATACTGGGAAATCAGGATTGACAGATTTGGGTGTCATGAAATCTTATAAGTAGGTAACAGTGCTCCAAGTATTAGTCTTTGGTTTAAGGGCAGAATTTCACCCAGCTGGAGTAAAGGTGGTATTTTTCTTTTCATTTTTATTTTTTAGCAAAGTTACCAAATCAGGAACTCACAAACAGGGAACCTCACCTTGGCTTATGATGTGGGGGCATATGTTAGAACCTACTGGAAGAAAGGATGACTTGATGGGCTGGAGCCTCCTAAATCCCTCCTGCTTCTAGTTAAGCCAGGTCTCACTGAGGCTGCCTGTCAGAATTATCTTCGGAGTATCTTTGTTGTTGTTATAGATCCAAGAACTGTCTAATGAGAATCCCGTGTTTTGGCCTGGACAACTATGCATTTTAAAACTGCACAAGCAATTCATATGAACCACCAGGGTAAAAGCTACAGTCCTAGGAATCAGAGTTAGGCTGAACCTGAAAGGGGGTGGGGCAGCAGGTAGTGGGGGACAAAAGTGGCAAGTGGATGGAGGTACTGGTCCAATCAAAACAGGCTTCTGGTGTCCATACGTTTGTTCTCTACATCTGTGTCTCTATTTCTGCCTTGCAAACCAGTTCATCTGTACCATTTTTCTAGATTCCACATATATGCGTTAGTATACGATATTTGTTTTTCTGACTTCACAAGGAACTCTACTTCACTTTGCTGTACAGTAGAAACTAACACAACACTGTCAAACAACTATACCCCAATTAAAAAAAGAAAAAACAGGCTTCTGGCAAAGTGCTGTGTAGAAAGTTAACCCTTAGAAAGCATGAGCATTTCCTCTTTTCTAGTCCACGTACTTCTTAGGATTATAAAGTATGAATCAAAAGAGCTCTGCATTACATTCCAAAATTATGGGAACCACTGCTATCCCAGGAAGGGGGAGCCTTTTCTGCACCTTTGCCTTTTTCCTTCTCCACCAAATACAGGTTACCTTGACATGCAGAAGATTTTATTTATAACATGTGGACCACTAGACATTTAGGTCCAGTATTCAAAAGAATTTCCTACTATGAGAAATCCCTGAAACATCTAAAGAAAGTAATTTTGGCACTTTTCTATCATTCAAAAATTGTTAAGTGATTTGCTTCTCACCTCTCAGGTATATTATTTTAGATAAAGGAATTTCAATGGCAGCAGTTCTTTCATAGCTGTCCAGAAAACCCATTATAAACAACCACAGGAAGGCAACCATTATCTCTCTAAAAGTGAGAGTAAACACGAGGCTTAATTTGTTCATGTGCAGTAAACAGTTTAGTTTTGAAGGCAGAATCTAAAGTGAAGATTTGATTTCTCTCTGGTCATTTTGATCTCCCTGGTTGAAAGATATTACCGAGATAAGGAAGCATCAAAACGTACTGCCAGGTAATCAGAGTTGAAGGGATATAACTTTGTTGGGGAATTATTGTCTTAAATCTTCTCTGGCTCAAGATAGTAAAGCTGGGACCCCTTACAGGCTTTCTTCTGAGGAGGCTTAAACTAAGAATCAAGCCTGTAGGGACTTAGGAGCCAAATGGTCAAAAGCAAAGATTCAGTTGGTAATTAGGTGCTTGGGATTCAGATCTGTCCACCAAGTGAGGATAAGAAGGCACAATTTGTTATACTGCTTCTAAGTTTCAAAGGTTATGTCACTTTGTGATGATGTTTGTGACATACCCAAGATCATTATCATGGTAGAAAAAGACAACCAGTTCTGAAACAGGTTTGAGCAGCAGAAGCACCCACCACGGATTTGGGACTAGAGAGGACATTATATCCCTGATGCCAGGGTAGCTTAGGGTGAGAGCTTAGAAGTGCTAATCGGCTCACTGTTTACTAAGAGATGTGCCCCTTGTTGGAATCTACACTGGGACTAGTAGAGCACTTGAAGGCACAGCCTTTTTGTTTTGTTCAATGTAAGTAATTCTGAGAAAGATGACTTCAGAACAGATGTAAATATCTAAAGCTGCAGTTTTTTCCTAACACCAAGGGATCCATACTGCTTTGTGATTAAGTTGAAAGTCAGCTGTCTTGTACCAGTGCCTTATTCAGTTATCTCTTTAAATAACCAAGAGAGACATCATTTTTCTTCACTCACCCTTTTCCAAACCTGAACAGACAGCCTCCATAAGAAATGATACCTCCCTAGAAAATATTAACCTCAAGGTGCAATATTTTGTCCTTGGAAACAGTAAAAATATACACAAGGAAGGAACAGGCCTATAACAAGAGAGCTAACTATCATTTCAAATCTGCAGACTAACGCTTTCACCTCTTCTCCTTATTCCAGACAACTGCTGCATGCAGGCAAGTATAGGAAATGAAAAAAGTAAAATTTCCACAGAAACTTTGTTTCTAGTGAACCCTGGAAGGGGAAGATGATCAGCCCTGGGTACACCACTGACCCAACTTGGCTCAATCAGGGTCTCTTCCTTGGGAGTTTGGAAGTCAGGCTGAGGAAAGGAATGGATTCACTTGGTAAACCAAAAAGTCAGGAACTATGAGTTGTTTACAGCAAATCATCCACCAAGTTTCTTTCTCTCTAGGAAAAAAAAGGGAAAGCCTATCTCAGAGGGAAAAACAAAACAAAACAAGCAGACAAGCAAAGAGTAACAAACAAGATGTGCAGAAGGAATCAGGAATCCCAGGAGAATTTGTTTATAATTCATTCCTGAGTCCTGAAAAAACCCTTGCCTTTAAAGTTCACTAAGATACCTCCGAATCCTGCCATTAAATATGACTTCCACCTTTTGTAGGTGTAAACTAACTGGAGTAAGTTTCCCTGACTAGCAATAGGAACCTTTACTAATATAACAAGTTAGAAAAAAGAAACTGCTAATAACCAAAAATATAAAATTCCTGGTAATAATAAACTTAATGAAATATTTTAAATGATATGGGATTTTATATCTAAAAATATAAATAATTACTAAAAGGTAAAAGAGATACGAGACTTCCCTGGTGGTGCAGTGGTTAAGGATCCGCCTGCCAATGCAGGGGGCATGGATTCGAGCCCTGGTCTGAGAAGATCCCACATGCCGCGGAGAAACTAAGCCCACGCGCCACAACTACTGAGCCTGTGCTCCAGAGCCTGTGAGCCACAACTACTGAGCCTGCATGCCACAACACAACACAACACAGCACAACGAAACCCTTGCACCTAGAGCCCATGCTCTGCAACAAGAGAAGCCACCGCAATGAGAAGCCCATGAACTGCAATGAAGAGTAGCCCCCGGGCTTCCCTGGTGGCGCAGTGGTTGAGAATCTGCCTGCCAATGCAGGGGACACGGGTTCAAGCCCTGGTCTGGGAAGATCCCACATGCCGCGGAGCAGCTGGGCCCGTGAGCCACAACTACTGAGCCTGTGCGTCTGGAGCCTGTGCTCCGCAACGAGAGGCCACAACAGTGAGAGGCCCCCGCACTGTGATGAAGAGTGGCCCCTGCTTGCCACAACTAGAGAAAGCCCTCTCACAGAAACGAAGACCCAACACAGCCAAAAATAAATAAATAAATTTTAAAAAAAAAAAAAAAAAAAAAAAAAAAGAGTAGCCCCCACTTGCCACAACTAGAGAAAGCCCGTGCACAGCAACGAAGACCCAACACAGCCAATAATAAATTAAATAATAATAAAAAAAATTGAACTCTAGGGAAAATAAACTATTTAAAAAAATTATAAACAAAAGAGATACGTGAGTGGAAAGAGAATCTCTTCCTAGATGTAAAAGAATCACATAAATTCTCCTTTGCTTAAATTATAAATGTATTTTGGATCCATTAGGATTTTTTCTTTAACTTGACAGGATGATTCCAAAGTTTTTTTTTGAAGAATGAACAAAAAAATTAAGAGGAAAGAATAAGGTAATTTCCAGTGCCTAGTATTGGAATGCATTTTAAAAATGACAATTTTTATAATACTGTGTATATGTGCAGGAATACAGACATCCTTAAAAAACTGAGACAATCCAAAAACAGACGAAGCTTTATCTAAGCACTTACTATTTGATCAAGAATGGTCATTTAATAAGTAAGTCTTGGATAAATTATTCTTTTTGGAAATATAAAATTAGTATATAGGTTCACCTGTACAACAGTATCAATCCCAAGTAGATTAAATACAGAAATGCAGTTGAAAACCACACACACTAAATAATTATAATAACGTGTGGGTAAATAATAATTTGATCCCTGGTCAATGAAGGCCCTTATAAATATATTTTTTTAACTAGTATACGTGACTATGTAAAGACTTAAAATGTCTTTATCTTAAAAATAAACGTGAGCAAAAATAGATACATTGGGAAAAATACTCTCCAATTATACAGCAAAGTAGGTCATAATATTGTTATATAAAAACACTTAAAACTAATAAAAGGACATGAACTAGGACCTTTATAATGAAAAATAAATAAGAAACATTAATAAACATGCAAATTCACAAAGTGTCCAAGAAAAGTAAATTAAAGCAACAATGCAACGCCACTGACCAAAATTTTTTGTTCATTTATTTGTACTGTAATGACAGTGTGTTGGCACTTGTATATTACCACCGAGAAAGAGTAAAGTACAACCTTTCCATCAAACTGCTTTCTAAAACATATCAAAACTGCTCAGAGACTAACTCAGCTATTTAACTTTGGGAAGTTATCCTATGGAAATCATCAGAAATATTCTAAGGACTCCCCTTGTGGCACAGTGGTTAAGAATCCACCTGCCAAGGCAGTGGACATGTGCTCGATCCCTGGTGTAGGAAGACCCCACATGCCGCAGAGCAACTAAGCCCATGCACCACAACTACTGAGCCTGTGCTCTAGAGCCCATGAGCCACAACTACTGAGCCCGCATGCCACAACTACTGAAGCCCATGTGCTCTAGGGCCCGTGTGCCACAACTACTGAGCCTGCATGCCACAACTACTGAAGCCCATGCACCTAGAGCCCTGCTGTGCCACAAGACAAGCCACCGCAATGAGAAGCCCACGCACCGCAAGGAAGAGTAGCCCCCACTCGCCGCAACTAGAGAAAGCCCACATGCAGCAATGAAGACCCAGCGCAGCCAAAAAAAAAAAAATGTTCTAAGATGTAACCATAAGGATGATCATTGCAGAAAGTTTTACTACATGAGGTCAGTAAAATATACAATAATGGTAGGAAATTGATCAATTAAATTGTTAATTATAATTGCAATGAATACTGAGCAACAATTAGATTATCAAAGCATAATAATGAGGAAAATCTTACAATATTATTAGAAGTGGTGAAATATAAAATAACATTCACAGTAATTTATAATAGTTTAAATTATGATGTTGTGTAATATAAATAACTAGAATTATATAGACCAAAATAAAAAGTTCTAGATATATTAGGTTGGTGAGATTTTTTTTTTTATTCTTTATAATTATCAAATTTTCCAGAAAGAAAAAAAACTGGAAAAAGTACAATCCATGCTAATAGGAAAAAAAGTAAAAAACAAAGTGATAATAATATCAACAATATAAAACAAAAATTAAAGAAGATAAAAGAAGGCAGAGAAAGTCATTCTAGACAGGAGACCCATGTGCAAAAGCACTAGAGTGGAAAAGAGTTTGAGATGTTCTTGGAACTCCCAAGTAATTCCGTGTGGCTAAGTCACAGGCTATATAAGGGCTCAATTCTTTTTTTAAAACTTTTTATTTTATATTGGAATATAGTTAACAATTTGTGTTAGTTTCAGATGTACAGCAAAGTGATTCAGTTATACATATACATGTATCTATTCTTTTTCAAGTTCTTTTCCCATTTAGGTTATTACAGAAGATTGAGCAGAGTTCCCTGTGCTATACAGTAGGTCCTTGTTGGTTATCTATTTTAAATATAGCAGTGTGTACATGTCAATCCCAAACTCTCAATCTATCCCTCCCCCCACCCTTTCCCTCTGGTAACCATAAGTTCGTTCTCTAAGTCTGTGAGTCTGTTTCTGTTTTGTAAATAGTTCATTTGTATCAGTTGTTTTTAGATTACATATGTAGGCAATATCATAGGATATTTGTCTTTCTCTGTCTGACTTACTTCACTCAGTATGACAATCTCTAGGTCCATCCATGTTGCTGCAAATGGCATTATTTATTTCATTCTTTTTAATGGCTGGGTAATATTCCATTGTATATATGTACCACATCTTCTTTATTCCTGTTGATGGACATTTAGGTTGCTTCCATGTCTTGGCTATTGTAAACAGTGCTGAAATGAACTTTGGGGTGCATGTATCCTTTTGGACCATGTTTTTCTCTGGATATATGCCCATGAGTGGGAGTACAGGATCATATGGTAGCTCTGTTTTTAGTTTTATAAGGAGCCGCCATAGTGTTCTCCACAGTGGCTCTACCAATTTACATTCCACCAACAGTGTAGGAGGGTTCCCTTTTCTGTACACCCTCTCCAGCATTTATTGTTTGTAGAGTTTTTGATGATGGCCATTCTGACTGGTGTGAGGGGATATCTCATTGTAGTTTTGACTTGCATTTCTCTAATAATTTAGTGATGTTGAGCATCTTTTCATGTGCCTCTTGGCCATCTGTATATCTTCTTTGGAGACGTGTCTATGTAGGTCGTCTTCCGATTTTTTGATTGGGTTGTTTGTTTTTATGATATTAAGCTGCATGATGTAAATTTTGGAGACTAATCCCACGTTGCTTGCATCATTTGCAGTATTTTCTCCCATTCTGCAGGTTGTCATTTCATTTTGTTAATGGTTTCCTTTGCTATGCAAAAAAGCTTTTGAGTTTAATTAGGTCCCATTTGTTTATTTTTGTTTTCCATTACTCTGGGAGAGGGGTCAAAAAAATATTGGTGCGATTTATGTCAGAGTGTGTTCTGCCTATCTTTTCCTCTAAGAGTTTTATAGTGTACGGTCTTAATTTAGGTCTTTAATCCATTTTGAGTTTATTTTTGTGTGTGCTGTTAAAGAATGTTCTGATTTCATTTTTTTTACATGTAGCTGTTCAGTTTTTCCAGCACCATTTATTGAAGAGACTGACTTTCCTCCATTGTATAGTCTTACCTCCTTTGTCATAGATGAATTGACCATAGGTGTGTGGGTTGTTTTTTTTAAAATTTTTTTGGCTGCACCTCATGGCATGTGGGATCTTAGTTCCCCGACCAGTGTTCGAACCCGCACCCTTTGCAGTGGAAGTGCAGAATCTTAACCATCAGACCACCAGGGAAGTCCCCGTGGGTTTATTTCTGGGCTTTCTATCCTGTTCCATTGATCTGTATTTCCATTTTTGTGCCAGTACTATACTGTCTTGATGACTATAGCTTTGTAGTATAGTCTGAAGTCAGGGAGCCTAATTTCTCCAGCTCCGTTTTTCTCTCTCAATATTGCTTTGGCTATTCAGGGTCTTTTGTGTCTACTTAAAATTTTAAGATTTTTGTTCTAGTTCTGTGAAAAATGCAATTCTAAGGGATGTGGTTCGAAAAGGACCTTGTGAAGAATGTGTTAGTTTCCTACTGCTGCTGTAACAAATTGCCACACTCTCAGGTGCTTGAAACAACAAATTTGTTATTTTACAGTTTTGGTGGTCAAAAGTCTGAAATGGATCTCATTAGCTAAAATCAAGGTAGGCAGGACTGTGCTCCTTTCTAGAGGTTCTAAGGGAGAATCCATTTTTTTGCCTTTTCCAGCTTCTAGTGGCAAGTCACATTCCTTGGCTTGTGGCTCCCTTACATCTTCAAAGCCAACAATGGCAAATCAAGACTTGCTCACAATGCCATCTCTCTGATTCTGACTCTTCTGCCTCTTTCATCCCCATTTATAATGACCCTTGTGGCTACATGAGACCCACTCAGATGATCCCGAATGATCTCTTTATTTGAAGGACAGCCAGTTAGCAACCTTAATTCCCCCTTGCCATGTAGTATAATAATTCATAGGTTGTGGGATTAAGATGTGAACATCTTTGGGGGGAAGGCCATTATTCTGTGTACTAAAACCTGTTTCCTCTGGAGATAGATTGATGGTGGGGAGACCAGTTAAAGGCTACTTTATCAACATAATGACAAATATTTAACTGGCTGGGAGAAAATGTTGTCTTACTGAGACTTGCAGAGTATGAAAGAATGGGTGGGGGGGTGGTAGACTAACCAGAGGTACTGTCGCCTCACTCCTGCTCACAGGTTCAAATTGTGTGTTTAGGGCAATGCTTTGCATATAGTAGAGGCTCAAGAGATACCTGCTGAATCATTGATTGACCTAAGGAATAATTCATTCCTCTACTTTTCTTCTAAAGTTCAGTGATTTCTGCTCAAATTTCCTGGGTATCTACTGCCTGAACCCTTTACTTTAGCACTTGATCAAGCCTTAACATCATTTATTTATTTGTTTGTATTCTTCATTTCACCAAGAAAGTTGAAATATTATTCATTTATTGAGAACTAACTACAGTATTGCCCATGATCTAGTTTATGTGAGTGGTACTCTATGAACTACACTTTCAAAACCTGGTTTCATGAGCAAACTTTTACATGTAATATGGATACTCCACATTTACATAGCTGATTATTTTCTGCCATGTAAATAAGACTAAAATCTTTGTTCCCTTTTCTGTTTTTATTGCCTCCAGGCCAATTCCCACGTGATCATAAAGGCATTCATTGGGTGGGTTGTGAGTTTACTAGAATAAGAAAGGAAAGCATTCTCTGTGTATTTCACATGAGTTGATCACCCCTTCCAATATCCTGTTATATTATTGGATTTTTTTAAATAGTACAGAGTTTCTGCTCTGATAATTGCTACTGGATAGTTCCCTGCTATATTCAGTAGAGGTGAACTCAACAAAGTATAAAAAGAGCAGAGCTCAGACTCTAAATCTTAGACACAGTATGTGAATATTAAAAATAAGTGGGCTATATGCCATTTGTTATCTTGGAAATTTTTGAATTTTTCCTGTAGTATCTTCTCATTGAGTACATACATATAATTTAATAATCAAACACATATAATCTTTTTTTAATTCATGTTTACGGGAGTATATTTGCTTTAGAATGTTGTGTTAGTATCTGCTGCTGTACGGCAAAGTGAATCAGCTATACGTATACATATACCCCCTTTTTTGGATTTCCTTCCCATTCAGGTCACCACAGAACACTGAGTAGAGTTCCCCGTGCTATACAGTAGGTTCTCATTAGTTATCTATTTTATACATAGTAGTGTATATATGTCAATCCCAATCTCCCAATTCATCCCACCCCACCCTTTCCCCCTTGGTATCCTTACCTTTGTTCTCTACATATGTGACTCTATTTCTCCTCTGCAAATAAGTTCGTCTGTACCATTTTTCTAGATTCCATATATAAGTGATATTATACGATACATGTTTTTCTCTTTCTGACTTCAGTCTTTATGACACTCTCTAGGTCCATCCATGTCTCTGCAAATGGCACAATTTTGCTCCTTTTTATGGCTGAGTAATATTCAATTGTATATATGTACCACATCTTCTTTATCCATTCCTCCATTGATGGACATTTAGGTTGTTTCCATGTCCTGGCTATCGTAAATAGTGCTGCTGTGAACATAGGGGTGCACGTATCTTCTTGAATAATGGTTTTCTCCAGCTATATGCCCAGGAGTGGGATTGCTGGATCATATGATAACTCTATTTTTAGTTTTTTAAGGAATCTCCATACTGTTCTCCATAGTGGCTGCACCAATTTACATTCCCACAACAATGTAGGAGGGTTCCCTTTTCTCCACACTCTCTCCAGCATGTATTATTTGTAGATTTTTTGATGATAGCCATTCTGACCACTGGGAGGTGATACCTCATTGTAGTTTTGATTTGCATTTCTCCAAAAATTAGTGATGTTGAGCATCTTTTCATGAAACAAGAGTAATCTTAATGGATTGTACACTAAAGCTGTATCAGGATTAGATATATCCATGACAAAGAAACAGCAGAGTCAAATTTATGATATAGCATAGATCTGAGGGTATGCCAAAAGCCAAACATGGTGTATGTGATTTTCCCTGTCTATAAAATAAACAGCAACAATGGAAGAAGTTCTGACTACTAGTCGGGAATAAATGTGGGTCCATTTCTGATTCTGCCAAATATAGAAAGAGGGACTGAACTAGATCTTTATGTTTTATTTTTTATTGAAGTATAGTTGATTCATAATCTTAGTTTTAAGTGTCCAACATAGTGATTCAGTATTTTTATAGATTTAAAGTTATGACAAAATAATGGCTGTACTTCATCGTTTATACATGATAGTTTGTGTCTCTTAATTCCATAGCCCTATTTTGCCCCTCGCCCCTACCCTCACCCCACTGGTAACCACTAGTTTGTTATCTATATCTGATCCAGTTTCTGTTATATACGTTCATTCGTTTTATGTTTTAGAGTCCACATATAAGTCATAACATACAGTATTTGTCCTTCTCTGTCTGACTTATTTCACTAAGCACAACACTCTCTAGGTCCATTCATGTAGTGGCAGTTTTCAGAATTTCATTCTTTTTTTATGGCTGAGTAATTTCCTTTGTGTATATATGTGTGTGTGAGTGTGCGTACTTACATACATACACATACCACACCATCTTTATCCATTCTTCTGTTGGTGGTGATTTAGGCTGCTTACATTTTCTGGCTATTGTAAATAATGCCGCTATGAATATTGGGGTGCATGTATCTTTTTGAATTCGTGTTTTTGTTTTCTTCAGCTATATAGCCAGAGGTGAAATTGCTGGATCACATGATAGTTTTTTTAGTTTTTTGAGGAAACTCCATACTGTTTTCCACAGTGGCCGCACCAATTTACAGTTCCACGAATAGAGTACTAGGGTTGCTTTTTCTCCACATCCTCAGCAATATTTGTTACTTATGTTCCTTTTGATGATAGCCATTCTGACAGATGTGAGGTGATATCTCATTGTGGTTTTGATTTGCATTTCTCTGATGATTAGTGATGTTGAGAATTTTTTCATGTGCCTGACGAACATCTGTATATCTTCTATTCATGTCTTCTGCCCAGTTTTTAATCGGGTTGTTTTTTTGATATTGGATTGTATGAGCTGTTTATATATTTTGGATGTTAACCTCTTATCAGTCACATCATTTGAAAATATTTTATCCTATTCAGTAGGCTGTCTTTTCATTTTGTCGGTGGTTTCCTTTGATGCGTAAAAGCTTTTAAGTTTAATTACATCCCATTTATTTATATTTGCTTTTCTTTCTTTTGCCTTAGGAGACAGATCCAAAAAAAAATATTGCTATGATTTATGTCACAGAGTGTCATGTTCTCTTCTAGGAGTTTCATGGTTTCAGGTCTTACATTTAAGCCTTTAATCCATTTTGAGTTTATTTTGTATATTGTATATAGTGTGAGTAAATGTTTCTAATCATGTAGATGTCCAGTTTTCCCAGCACCACTGATTCAAGAGACTGTCTTTTCTCCATTGTATATTCTTGCCTTCTTTGTTGTACCTTAATTGACCCTAAGTGCATGGGTTTATTTCTGGGCTCTCTATTCTGTTCCACGATCTATTTGTCTGTTTTTGTGCCAGTACCATGCTGTTATGATTACTGTGGCTTTGTAGTATATAGTCTGAAGTCAGGGAGCTAGATACCTCCAGCTTTGTTCTTTTTTCTGGGCATTGGTTTGGCGATTCGGCATCTTTTGTGGTTCCATATAAATTTTAACATATTTTCTAGAACTGTGAAAAATGTCATGGGTATTTTGATAGAGGTTACATTAACCATGTAGAGTGCTTTTTAAGAGTATTAATTCTTCCAATCCAAGAGCATGAGATAGCTTTCCACTTCTTTGTATCATTTTCAGATTTCTTAATCAGTGTTTTATAGTTTTCAGAGTATAGGTCTTTCACCTTCTTGGTTAAGTTTATTCCTAGGTATTTTATTCTTTTTGATGTGGTTTTAAACAGTATTGATTTTTTGCTTTCTCTTTCTGTTACCTCATTGTTGAGTTTTGTCAAAAGCTTTTCCTGTGTGTATCAAGATGATCATGTGATTTTTTTTTTTTTTTTTTTTTGCGGTACGCAGGCCTCTCACCGTGGTGGCCTCTCCCGTTGCGGAGCACAGGCTCCGGGCGCGCAGGCCCAGCGGCCATGGCCCACAGGCCCAGCCGCTCTGCGGCACACGGGATCCTCCTGGACCAGGGCACGAACCTGTGTCCCCTGCATTGGCAGGCGGACTCTCAACCACTGCGCCACCAGGGAAGCCCGATCATGTGATTTTTATACTTCCTTTTGTTAATGTAGTGCTTCACATTGACTGATTTGCGATACTGGATAATTCCACTTGATCATGGTGTGTGACCCTTTATATATATTATTGAATTCCATTTACTAATATTTTGTTGAGGATTGTTGCATCTGTATTCGTTAGAAATACAGGCCTGCAATTTTTTTGTAGTGTCTTTGTCTGGTTTTGATGTCAAGGTAATAATGGCCTCATAATATGAATTTGGGAGTGTTCCATCCTCTTTTAATTTTTCAGAATAGTTTGAGAAGGACATGTATTAGCTATTATTTTGTCTGTTCTTTCCTAATTTAGTCTTGGCAGGTTGTATGTTTCTAGAAATTTGTCCATTTCTTCCAGGTTGTTGGCATATAACTGGTCATAGTATTCTCTTAGGATTTTTCGATTCTCTGTGGTATTGGTTGTTATTTCTCCTCTTTCATTTCTTATCTTGTCTATTCGGGTCCTCTCTCTTTTCTTCTTGATGAGCCTGCCTAAAGGCTTATCCATTTTGTTTATCTTTTCAAAAAACCAGGTCTTGGTTGCACTGATCTTCTTTTTTGTGTTGTTGTTTTTGGGGGTTTTTTGCTATTTTATTTATTGCCTCTCTGATCTTTATTATTTCCTTCCTTCTGCTGACTTTGGGCTTTATTTGTTCTTTTCCTAATTCCTTTATGTGGTAGATTAGCTTCATTATTTGAGATTTTTCTTGTTTCTTATGTAGGCCTATATTGCTATAAACTCCCTCTTAGAACTGTTTTGCTGCACCCCATAAATTCTGGAAAGTTGTGTTTTCATGTTCATTTGTCTCTAGGTATTTTCCAGTTTCCTCTTTGATTTCTTCACTGAACCATTGGTTTTATTATAAGCATATTGTTTAGTCTCCATGTGTTTGTGCTTTTCCTATTTTTCTTCCTGTAATTGATTTTAGTTTCATACTGTTGTAGTCAGAAAAGGATGCTTAATATAATTGCTATCATCTTAAATTTATTGGGACTGGTTTTGTGGCCTAGCATATGATCTATCCTGGAAAACATTCCATGTGCACTTGAAAAGAATGTGTATTCTGCTGTTGTTGGATGGAATGTCCTGTAGATATCTGTTATGTCCAACTGGTCTGTCGTGTCATTTAAGGCCACTGTTTACTTATTGATTTTCTGCCTGTATCTGTCCATTGATGTAAGTGGGGTATTAAAGTCCCCCACTATTACTGTGTTACTGTTGATTTGACCTGTTATGGCTGTTGGCGTTTGCCTTCTATATTGAGGTGCTCCTATGGTGGATGTATATATATTTACAATTGTTATATCTTCTTATTGGGTGATCATCATGTACTGTCTTTCTTTGTCTCTTGTAACAGTCTTTATTTTAAAGTCTATTTTGTCTGATACAAGTATTGCTACCCCAGCTTTCTTATTGTTTCCATATGCTTGAAATATCTTTTTCCATCCCCTCACTTTCAGTCTGTGTGTGTCTTTAGCACTGAAGTGAGTCTCTTGTAACCAGCATATAGGTAGGTCTTGTTTTCTAATCCAATCAGCCAACCTGTGTCTTTTGATTGGAGCATTTAGTCCCTTGACATTTAAAGTAATTATTTATAGATGTGTACTTATTGCTGTTTTATTACTTATTTTCTGGTTGTTTTTGTAGTTCTTCCCTGTTTTTTTCTTCTTTTAGTTTCCTCCCTAGTGATTTTTTTTTCTCCCTAGTGATTTAATGATTTTCTTTCGTGATGTGTCTGTGTTCCTTTCTGTCTTGTTTCTGTGTATCTATTGTAGGTTTTTGATTTGTGGTTACCATGGAATTCATCATATATGTTGGCCTATACATATTGGTTTTAAACAGGTAGTCCTTTAAGTTCAAATGCATTCTAAAAGACCTACGTTTTTACTTCCTTCCTCCACATTTTGTGGGGTTTTTTTTTGAATTTTATTTTTTTATACAGCAGGTTCTTATTAGTTATCCATTTTATACATATTAGTGTATGTATGTTTTTGATGTCATATTTTACATCTTTATGTTTATCTCTTTACTGATTACTTTAGTTATACTTGATTTTACAATTTTTTTTCTTTTAACCTTCATGCTAGCTTATTTAAGTGGTGGATCCTCAGCCTTTATTGCATATTTGCCTTTAACAGTAGGATTTTTCCTTTCCTAGAGATATTTACTTCTTGTTATAGCCTTTTCTTTTCCACTTAGAGAAGACATTTTAACTTTTCTTTTAGGTCAGTTTTGTGAGAGATGTATTTGAAGTGAACAGAAGTCATGTCTTTCCTAAGGGTGTGCTAGCAGCTGTCACCTTGTTAGGAGGTGGGGCAGGAGATGGAGGGGCTAGTACGTCCCCTCTGCTCAGTGGCTGTCACTGCCCTATCAGGGGTGGGGTCTGGACCCACATTGCTTGAGCAGAAGCCCTGATGTTCAGGTCCAAGCTGGCTCAGTTCCCTTTATGCATGTGCTTTCCCCCTCCCAACATTGGCAGCCTCGCCCCAGAGGGGTTTAGTGCTGGAACAAGAGGAGTGGGTGTTAATGTTTGATGAGGGTCAGGTCTTGGGTTGTGGCAGTCTAGCTAACGTCAGGAATCTGGACTGCCTCTGATGGGCCACCTGTACAATTGCCAGTAGTGGCTGCCCTCTCCCTGCTCAGATGCAGCTTAGGGTTTAAGCCCACCTCAGCATCTCACAACTGAGTTTTTTTCTCAGTTGTGGCAGCCCTGGCTCCAGTGTGGAGCAGCAACATCAGGCAAGTGTTGCTAAAGCGTTTGGTCAGTTCAGGCTGGGCTCCATGACGATATGGTTGTGGAAAACCAGTCAGCCACCTGAATGGCTTCAGTCTACCTTTTCTGCCCTGCTTTGGGAGCAACTAAGTATTCATGTTCTCCTCACAAGTGGAGACCAGACTTCCTATAGCCCTCCTGGCAGTCCCACCAGCCCTCCGTCCAGCCAAGGGGGCTTGTCTTCCCTTTGTAGGACCCCAGGGTTGGAGTGCCTAATATGTGGCTCAAACCACTCACTACCCAGGGAGGGTTTCTGCCCATGTAACTCCCTTTCTCCTCTGAGTTTCCCTCCCAGGGGACAGGTCCCAACCTGATTACTTCTCTTCCTTTCCTACCCAATTCTGTGTGCATCTTTCTTACAGCCTTGGTTGTACAGGGGTCTTTCTGCTAATCTTCACTTAGTTCTCAGTGAGAATTGTGTGACGTGTAGATGTATTTTTTGATGTGTTCTTGGGCGGAGGCGAGTTCTGCATCCTCCTTCTCTGCTATCTTGACTCAAGTCTTTGAACTGGGTCTTTAGACTAAGAAATCAATGAGTTCCTCAAAGGAGGAGTGATACATTTTACAGAATAGAAGAGGGCATCTGCCGAAGTCAGGATTGAAATGGAGAAAAGAAAAACATGAAAAAGTCAGAAAATGTTGAGAGTACTAAGATGACTGATATAAAAAATAATTGCAAAATATGTTTCAGATGATCGTAAAATATTTCATTCTTCTCTGTTTTCTCTTTCCCTCTCTCCCTTTCTTCTGTGCTTATCGAGAGACTGAGTTCAGGCCAGCCCTTATGCTAATTGCTGAAGACATAAAGATTGGATCTTTGTGGCAATGTCATGATTTAATAAGTAAAAACAGGTCTTTTATTTTGAAGTACAAATTAAGTCTTCGAGTAACAATTTATGATGCATAATAGAAGTTTACCAGTGAAGTACTATAAAATCTACATTGATATAACATATCCTGGAGATGCCTTTTTTTAAAGCCATGTAAAATCGTCCTTGCCCTATATGGACTCATATTCTAATAAAGGACCCAGGCATAAAATCATTTACTGTATACTTTAACAATTTTTAAAGAAAGATCAAGAGATAAGCAAGTAGAGAGAGAAAGAGAGAAGTAGGGAGGAAAAGCGTTCCTGGTAGAGATTATTTCCTGGAACTGTTTTTGTAAGAAATAAAATTATAAATGTATCAAAAGCCATGATTCATGGAAGGCCTTGTACCTATGGTCAAAGTTATAACTTCTCCTAGAATAGTAGAAAGCTTCTATTGAAGTTTTGTTTGTTTGTTTGTTTTTTGTTTTTTTTAAGCAGGATAATGGCCTGCATGTTGGTACAGGGGTGGCAAAATAAAACTGAAGCATTAACAAAGGCAAGATCTTGTTAAGAGCCGCATCTTTAAACTTTTCATTTATTTATGTATCAATTCAACACATATTATTAAGCACCCACTAGGTGCATAAGTTTATGTTAGGTTTTGAGGATGCAGCTCTGAGCAAATGAGAAACAATCCTGCCAAAATAGACCTTAGGATCTAGCAGGAAAACAATCATTGAATTGATACATCCATCATTTATTTGGTATGTCAGGCATTGTTGTGTGTGCTAAAAAATATACTGAAGAAGACATAAAAAGTCTTTACTTATGGTGGGGGAGGCAGAGTAAAAAATGAAACTGAAATTTCAGGCATGGATAAGTGTTAGGAAGAAAACACTACTGTGATAGAGATCACTGGGTTAGCTAGGAACCCAGTGATCTGGGTTCTTCTTTCATAAACCATAATTGGCTTAGATAAGAATTCAAAACGAGAATGAATCAGCCATGGAATTTTCAGGAAATAGAAACTATAGAGGTTGTGCTGAGACATCAGAAGGTTAGCATGCTAGAGAAATGGAAACAAGGTGTGGCTGGCATGTGGGAAGCATTGGGGGAGTATGAAGAAATAATTTTAGAGATAAGGACTGAATTTTAGATAAGGACTGAATAATATAGAGCCTTATATGACTGGGCAAAGATTTTGGAGTATATTCTAATTATACTGGGAAACATAGAGAATTTGATTCTGTGGTGTAACATAATGTTATTTGTATTTGCAAGAGGATTGATTTGGGTGCTATGTAGTTAATGGAAATTACCAGAGGCAAGAGTGAAACAATCAAGAGACTATCAATCAATCATTCTATTCCAGGCTAGAGATGATAGTATATTTGAACTGAAAAGAAGATGGAGAAAACTGAAAAAATTGGGGATATATTTTGGAGGTGGAATGAATAAAACTTTCTAATGTGAGGGGATGAGAAGCACGAATAATTTCTAGATGTTGTCGCTTGAGCAACTGGGTGGATGGTTGTGCCTCTGGCTGAGTGATAAGGGGAGGGATTGTGCAGACAGCAGGTTGATCTTGGGGTATGCTCCAGTAATCAAGAATATGTTACAGTAAAGAGTTTTTGAAAATCAAAAAGAAAACCTTTAAAGTAGTAAACGGTAAATAGACAGTTTGATATACAAATGTTTTGCCCAGGGACAAGTCAGGGTTGTAGACATGTATTTGGGGAAATGGTATTTAAAGTCTTGGGACTGAGTTAAATAATCTAAGAAGGGAGAGTAGGTAAGAATGAGAAGGGAGGTCAAGACCAAGTCATGGAGCAACCAAACCAACATTTGAAGATTCAGTAGCAGAATCAAAGAACCTGCCTGTTAGTGGGGAGGAAAAGGCTCTTAGAAGCCAAAAGGAGAAAGTATTTCAGAAATGGAAGAGTTAATATTTTGGTGAAATGTCGCTTAGTGAGGACTAGGAACATGGAGATTGTTGTTGACCTTGATAACAACAGTTTCAGTGAAGTAGAAGAGACAGAAAAGCCTTGATGGAATGGATTTGGGAAAGAACAGAAGGTGAGGAGGTTGAGACAGCAACTATAGATAACTTTTGGTAAAGTTTTCTATACCTATATATTAGGGAAGAAATAACTGATGACACAGGAGAAAGAGTGTCTTCTTTCAAGAAGAAAATTGTTTAGAAAGCCAAGTGCGAATGGGTCAAGAGATCATGTGCAGGGTGTAGCATTTTGCCAAGCAAGTGCAGTGGAAGTACTGAGGAGCAAGTGAATTAGTGATGGTAAGGAATTTGTTATAATGAAGGACTCTGGAAACTATGCTGGATAAGAGGGGAAGTGCACTTACTTGAGGGATGAGTATGAGGGGTGTGATGGTGGGTACAGAAATATATAATATAAATAGAGTAGAGGTTTAGATGTAGTTAAGGAGTGATAGTGAGGGTACCGAGTGAGCTGGAAGGATTGGTGGTGGTGGTAGTCAGGGTTGTAATTACAGGATTATCACTGCGCTGAGTGTTAAGAGGGTTAAATAGAGGATATTGTAGGAGCATAAAGCCAGACAGACCTAGCCAGATTTGCAATGTCAAGAAGTCTTCCTAACATAAATATTGAAGCTGAGGCCATTAAGATGTGAAAGCAACAGTTACACGGAGTAAAGTGGAAAGTGTTCTATTTAAAAAGAAGGCCCTGCCCTATTAAACTGATGGAGAACTGGAACAGTTAATTAATCGATGAATTTGTTCACACAACACACATTTGAGTACCTTCTATGTTCTAGGCACTATTTTGGGGGTGGGGGGCGGTATTACAATTGATGATATAGTCCCTGCCTGTGTGGAGCTTGCATTCTAGTGGAAGGAGTTAAAAAGTAGTTCTGAAAGAGGAGTAAAACACAGGGGCAGAAAGTGGTACAGCCAAGGATGCAGAGATTGGGGTAGCAGCATCATGGTGGACCTTGGATAAGGAGTAAGGCCTTTATCTTATGGGCAAAGAAAATGCACTGAAGGGATTTGGACAATGAGGGAACAGATTTGCATTTTTCAGTTATAAAAACTCTACATGATCATTATAACAGAAATCAAAGCAAAGAAGGTTAAACTAAAAACAAAAAAAGATCCCCTCCTTTTCTGGTCTTCAACCACAAAAATACTACCGTTGGTAATTCTTTTGTTTCTTTACAAGTAGACACATAGACATACACATATATGTGCATTAGTTTCCAAACCATGCATTATACACACACACACACACACACACACACACGTATACTTGATATATTTTGAGTGTTTTGTCATATCAACACATATAGATGTACCTTAGTCTTAAAAGAATTTATTTACTTCCAGTATTGTATCTTAATTTAACTTGCCATCTACTATCAGACATCTAGATTGCTCCTTTTATTAAACCAGGTGTTAAATAGATCTGCAAAATTGTAAATCAAATTGTAAAACACTCTTCTCACTAATTTTGTTTCAGAAAAGTTATTTTTCATAAAGTGAGTTATCTATGTTAACATGAATGGGTTGGAAGATATTTACCTATGGGGCTGTCATGTTTCTGCACTTTCTTGTGAGTGGAGGCACTCACTCCCTTTGTTCTGGACTCCTTTTTCAAGGATGTTTATGTAGCAAACAGCCTGGGAGACAGAGAGAATGTCTTCCTCAATTGCAAAGAGCAGTTATGCTTACTGTCCATTATAAAAAAAAACCGGGCTCCTAAACTCAAGGTTCCTCTCCTGTAACATGACTCACATTGCATGTGCTCATGTCATCTGGCACTCTTCATGTTGCCCTGTGGGAAGTGGCGCTCAGAATTGGTAAAAGAAAATTACAGTACTCTGACCACTATTAATGTGAGTTATTTCCTTTCTCGTTTCTCTTTTGCCAGCATCCACAAAACTGTGGCAGGCTAACTTGTAAAAGCTCAGAGGCATCACAGCTCTAAACAGTTTATTAAACTATATCTCAGTTTCAGTTTTAATACTGTACATATTGATAGATATAACACACATACAGGCTTTTTTATTCTCTCAACAAGTGTAAGGCCTGATACTCTAATTTTAAAAAAAATTTATTTTATATTGGAGTATAGTTGATTAACAATGTTGTGTTAGTTTCAGGTATACAGCAAAGTGATTCAGTTATACATATACCTGTATCTATTCTTTTTCAAGTTCTTTTTCCATTTAGGTTATTGAGCAGAGTTCCCTGTGTTATACAGTAGGTTCTTGTTGATTATCTAATTTAAATATAGCAGTGTGTACATGTCAATCCCAAACTCCCAATTTGTCCCTCCCCCTTAACATTCCCTGCCAATAACCATAAGTTCATTACCTAAGTCTGTGAGTCTGTTTCTGTTTTGTAAATAAGTGCACTTGTATCATTTTTTTAAGATTCTACATATAAGCTATCTCATATGGTATTTGTCTTTCCTCTGTCTGACTTACTTCACTCAGTATGATAATCTCCAGGTCCATCTGTGTTGTTGCAAATGGCATTATTTCATTCTTTTTTACGGCTGAGTAATATTCCATTGTATATGTGTACCACATCTTCTTTATCCACTCTTCTGTTGATGGCCGTGTAGGTTGCTTCCATGTCCTGGCTATTGTAAACAGCACTGCAGTGAACATTGGGGTGCTTGTATCCTTTCAAACCATGTTTTTCTCTGTATATATGCCCAGGAGTGGGATTGCTGGATCATATGGTAGCTCTATTTTTACTGTTTTAAGGAACCTCCATACTGTTCTCCATAGTGGCTGTACCAATTTACGTTCCCACCAACAGTGTAGGAGGGGTCTGTTTCCTGCACACCCTCTCCAGCATTTATCGTTTGTAGACTTTTTGTTGATGGCCATTCTGACCAGTGTGATGTGCTACCTCATTGTAGTTTTGATTTGCATTTCTTCAATAATTAGCCATGTTGAGCATCTGTATGTCTTCTTTGGAGAAATGTCTATTTAGCTCTTCTGCCCATTTTTTGATTGGGTTGTTTGTTCTTTTGGTATTGAGCTGCATGAGCTGTTTGTATATTTTGGAGCTTAATCCCTTGTCAGTTGTATCATTTGCAAATATTTTCTTCCATTCTGTGGGTTGTCTTTTCGTTTTGTCTGTGGTTTCCTTTGCTGTGCAAAAGCTTTTGAGTTTAATTAGGTCCCATTTATTTTTGTTTTTATTTCCGTTACTCTAGGAGACAGACCGAGAAAGATATTGCTGCAGTTTATGTCAAAGAGTGTTCTGCCTATGCTTTCCTCTAAGAGTTTTATAGTGTCCGGTCTTACATTTAGATCTTTAATCCATTTTGAGTTTATTTTTGTGTACGGTGGTAAAGAATGTTCTAAATTCATATTTGTACATGTAGCTGTCCAGTTTTCCAAGAACCACTTATTGAAGAGACTGTCTTTTCTCCATGTATATTCTTGCCTCCTCTGTCATAGATTAGGTGACCATAGGTGCGTGGGTTTATCTCTGGGCCTTCTATCCTGTTGCATTGATCTATATTTCTGTTTTTATGCCAGTACCATGCTGCTTTCATGACTGTAGCTTTGTAGTATAGTCTGAAGTCAGTCAGGGAGCTGATTCTTCCAGCTCCATTCTTCTTTCTCAAGATTGCTTTTGCTATTCAGGACCTTTTGTGTCTACATAACAAATTTTAAGATTTTTGTTCTAGTTCTGTGAAAGATGCCATTGGAATAAAGCCTTTTTAATATCATCAACCTTTTGTTAGAGTGCATGGGTTTCCTGATATCAAAAAAGTATATCAACCACGGCTACATAATACTTCATTATATTATTAATTTATTTACCCATTTTACTGATGGACATTGGATTGTTTCTTATT